>NC_143130.1:28665000-28977500 GCF_059928025.1 Delphinapterus leucas
TACCCTAAACCGTCCCCGTCCCCTAACCCTAACCCTAACCCTAACACTTACCCGAAGCCTTACACTGACCCGTCCCCTAATCCTAACACGTACGCTCACCCTAAACCGTTGACGTACACTAACCTGTACCCTAAACCGTCCCCGTCCCCTAAACCTAACCCTAACCCTAACCCTAACCCTAACCCTTACCCGAAGCCTTACACTCACCCGGCCCCTAATCCTAACCCATACGCTAACACTAACCCGTACCCTAACACGTACGCTCACCCTAAACCGTTGTTGTACCCTAACCTGTACCCTAAACCGTCCCTGTCCCCGTCCCCTAACCATAACCCTAAACCTAACCGTAACACTTACCCGAAGCCTTACCCTCACCCGTGCCCTAATCCTAAACCGTACGCTAACACTAACCCGTACCCTAACGCGTACGCTCACCCTAAACCGTTGTCGTACCCTAACCTGTACCCTAAACAGTCCCCGTCCCCAAACCCTAATCATAACCCTAACCCTAACCCTAACCCTTACCCGAAGCCTTACCCTTACCCGTCCCCTAATCCTAACCCGTACGCTAACACTAACCCGTACCTTAACACGTACGCTCACCCTAATCCGTTGTCGTACCCTAACCTGTACCCTACACCGTCCCCGTCGCATAACCCTAACCCTAACCCTAACCCTAACCCGAACCCTTACCCGAAGCCTTACCCTCACCCGTCCCCTAATCCTAACCCGTACGCTAAAAGTAACCCGTACCCTAACACGTACGCTCACCCTAAAGCGTTGTCGTACCCTAACCTGTACCCTAAACCGTCCCCGTCCCCTAACCCTAACCCTAACCCTAACCCTAACCCTAACCCTTACCCGAAGCCTTAGCTTCACCCGTCCCCTAATCCTAACCCGTACGCTAACACTAACCCGTACCCTAACACGTACGCTCCCCTAAACCGTTGTCGTACCCTAACCTGTACCCTAAACCGTCCCCGTCCCCTAAACCTAACCCTAACCCTAACCCTAACCCTTACCCGAAGCCTTACCCTCACCCGTCCCCTAATCCTAACCCGTACGCTAACACTAACCCGTACCCTAACACGTACGCTCACCATAAACCGTTTCCGTACCCTAACCTGTACCCTAAACCGTCCCCGTGCCCGTCCCCTAACCCTAACCCTAACCCTAACCCTAACCCTCACCCGAAGCCTTACCCTCACCCGTCCCTAATCCTAACACGTACGCTAACACTAACCCGTACCCTAACACGTACGCTCACCGTAAACTGTTGTCGTACCGTAACCTGTACCCTAAACCGTCCCCGTCCCCTAACCCTAACCCTAACCCTAACCCTAACCCTTACCCGAAGCCTTACCCTCACCCGTCCCGTAATCCTAACCCGTACGCTAACAATAACCCATACCCTAACACGTACGCTCACCCTAAACCGTTGTCGTACCCTAACCTGTACCCTAAACCGTCCCCGTCCCCTAACCCTAACCCTAACCCTAACCCAAACCCTAAATTTTACCCGAACCCTTACCCTCACCCGTCCCCTAATCCTAACCCGTACGCTAACACTAACCTGTACCCTAACACGTATGCTCACCCTAAACCGTTGTCGTACCCTAACCTGTACCCTAAACCGTCCACGTCCTCTAACCCTAACCCTAACCCTAACCCTTACCCGAAGCCTTACCCTCACCCGTCCCCTAATCCTAATCCGTACGCTAACACTAACCCGTACCCTAACACGTACGCTCACCCTAAACCGTTGTCGTACCCTAAACTGTACCCTAAACCGTCCCCGTCCCCTAACCCTAACCCTAACCCTAACCCTAACCCTAACCCTTACCCGAAGCCTTACCCTCACCCGTCCCCTAATCCTAACCCGTGCGCTAACGCTAAACCGTACCCTAAAACGTACGCTCACCCTAAACCGTTGTCGTACACTAACCTGTACCCTAAACAGTCCCCGTCCCCTAACCCTAACCGTAACCATAACCCTAACCCTTACCCGAAGCCTTACCCTCACCCGTCCCCTAATCCTAACCCGTACGCTAACACTAACCCTTACCTTAACACGTACGCTCACCCTAAATCGTTGTCATACCCTAACATGTACCCTAAACCGTCCCCGTCTCCTAACCCTAAACCTAACCCTAAACCTAACCCTAATCCTTACCCGAAGCCTTACCCTCACCCGTCCCCTAATCCTAACCCGTACGCTAACACTAACCCATACCCTAACACGTACGCTCACCCTAAACCGTTGTCGTACACTAAACTGTACCCTAAACCGTCCCCGTCCCCTAACCCTAACCCTAACCCTAACCCTGACCCTACCTGAAGCCTTACCCTCACCCGTCCCCTAATCCTAACCCGTACGCTAACACTAACCCGTACCCTAACACGTACGCTCACCCTAAACCGTTGTCGTACCCTAACCTGTACCCTAAACCGTCCCCGTCACCTAACCCTAACCCTACCCTAACCCTAATCCTAACCCTTACCCGAAGCCTTACCCTCACCCGTCCCCTAATCCTAACCCGTAGGCTAACACTAACCCGTACCCTAACACGTACGCTCACCCTACACCGTTGTCGTACCCTAACCTGTACCCTAAACCGTCCCCGTCCCCTAACCCTAACCCTAACCCTAACCCTAACCCTTACCGGAAGCGTTACACTCACCCGTCCCCTAATCCTAACCCGTACGCTAACACTAACCCGTACCCTAACACGTACGCTCACCCTAAACCGTTGTCGTACCCTAACCTGTACCCTAAACCGTCGCCGTGCCCGTCCCCTAACCCTAAAGCTAACCCTAACCCTAAACCTTACCCGAAGCCTTACCCTCACCCGTCCCCTAATCCTATCCCGTACGCTAACACTAACCCGTACCCTAACACGTACGCTCACCCTAAACCGTTGTCGTACCCTAACCTGTACCCTAAACCGTCCGCGTCCTCTAACCCTAACCCTAACCCTAACCCTAACCCTAACCTTTACCCGAAGCCTTACCCTCACCCGTCCCATAATCCTAACCCGTACGCTAACACTAATCCGTACCCTAACACGTACGCTCACCCTAAACCGTTGTCGTACCCTAAACTGTACCCTAAAGAGTCCCCGTCCCCTAACCCTAACCCTAACCCTAACCCTAACCCTTACCCGAAGCCTTACCCTCACCCGTCCCCTAATCCTAACCCGTACGCTAACACTAACCCGTACCCTAACACGTACGCTCACCCTAAATCGTTGTCATACCCTAACATGTACCCTAAACCGTCCCCGTCACCTAACCCTAACCCTACCCTAACCCTAATCCTAACCCTTACCCGAAGCCTTACCCTCACCCGTCCCCTAATCCTAACCCGTACGCTAACACTAACCCGTACCCTAACACGTACGCTCACCCTACACCGTTGTCGTACCCTAACCTGTACCCTAAACCGTCCCCGTGCCCGTCCCCTAAACCTAAAGCTAACCCTAACCCTAACCCTTACCCGAAGCCTTACACTCACCCGTCCCCTAATCCTATCCCGTACGCTAACACTAACCCGTACCCTAACATGTACGCTCACCCTAAACCGTTGTCGTACCCTAACCTGTACCCTAAACCTTCCCCGTCCCCATCCCCTAACCCTAACCCTAACCCTAACCCTAACCCTTACCCGAAGCCTTACCCTCACCCGTCCCCTAATCCTAACCCGTACGCTAACACTAACCCGTACCCTAACACGTACGCTCACCCTAAACCGTTGTCGTACCCTAACCTGTACCCTAAACCGTCCCTGTCCCCGTCCCCTAACCATAACCCTAAACCTAACCCTAACCCTTACCCGAAGTCTTACCCTCACCCGTGCCCTAATCCTAAACCGTACGCTAACACTAATCCGTACCCTAACACGTACGCTCACCCTAAACCGTTGTCGTACCCTAACCTGTACCCTAAACCGTCCCCGTCTCCTAACCCTAACCGTAACCCTAACCCTAACCCTTACCCGAAGCCTTACCCACACCCGTCCCCTAATCCTAACCCGTACGCTAACACTAACCCTTACCCTAACACGTACGCTCACCCTAAATCGTTGTCATACCCTAACATGTACCCTAAACCGTCCCCGTCTCCTAACCCTAAACCTAACCCTAAACCTAACCCTAATCCTACCCGAAGCCTTACCCTCACCCGTCCCCTAATCCTAACCCGTACGCTAACACTAACCCATACCCTAACACGTACGCTCACCCTAAACCGTTGTCGTACACTAACCTGTACCCTAAACCGTCCCCGTCCCCTAACCCTAACCCTAACCCTAACCCTGACCCTACCTGAAGCCTTACCCTCACCCGTCCCCTAATCCTAACCCGTACGCTAACACTAACCCGTACCCTAACACGTACGCTCACCCTAAACCGTTTTCGTACCATAACCTGTACCCGATACCGTCCCCGTCACCTAACCCTAACCCTACCCTAACCCTAATCCTAACCCTTACCCGAAGCCTTACCCTCACCCGTCCCCTAATCCTAACCCGTACGCTAACACTAACCCGTACCCTAACACGTACGCTCACCCTACACCGTTGTCGTACCCTAACCTGTACCCTAAACCATCCCCGTCCCCTAACCCTAACCCTAACCCTAACCCTAACCCTTACCGGAAGCGTTACACTCACCCGTCCCCTAATCCTAACCCGTACGCTAACACTAACCCGTACCCTAACACGTACGCTCACCCTAAACCATTGTCGTACCCTAACCTGTACCCTAAACCGTCCCCGTGCCCGTCCCCTAACCCTAAAGCTAACCCTAACCCTAACCCTTACCCGAAGCCTTACCCTCACCCGTCCCCTAATCCTATCCCGTACGCTAACACTAACCCGTACCCTAACACGTACGCTCACCCTAAACCGTTGTCGTACCCTAACCTGTACCCTAAACCTTCCGCGTCCTCTAACCCTAACCCTAACCCTAACCCTAACCCTTACCCGAAGCCTTACCCTCACCCGTCCTCTAATCCTAACCCGTACGCTAACACTAAGCCGTACCCTAACACGTACGCTCACCCTAAACCGTTGTCGTACCCTAAACTGTACCCTAAACCGTCCCCGTCCCCTAACCCTAACTCTAACCCTAACCCTAACCCTAACACTTACCCGAAGCCTTACCCTCACCCGTCCCATAATCCTAACCCTTGCGCTAACACTAAACCGTACCCTAAAACGTACGCTCACCCTAAACCGTTGTCGTACCCTAACCTGTACCCTAAGCAGTCCCCGTCCCCTAACCCTAACCCTAATCCTAACCCTAACCCTAAACCTTACCCGAAGCCTTACACTCACCCGTCCCCTAATCCTAACCCGTACGCTAACACTAAACCGTACCCTAACACGTACGCTCCCCTAAACCGTTATCGTACCCTAACCTGTACCCTAAACCGTCCCCGCCCCCTAACAATAACCCTAACCCTAACCCTTACCCGAAGCATTACCCTCACCCGTCCACTAATCCTAACCCGTACGCTAACACTAACCCGTATCCTAACACGTACGCTCACCCTAAACCCTTGACGTACCCTAACCTGTACCCTAAACCTTCCCCGTCCCCGTCCCCTAACCCTAACTCTAACCCTAAACCTTACCCGAAGCCTTACCCTCACCCGTCCCCTAATCCTAACCCGTACGCTAACACTAACCCGTACCCTAACACGTACGCTCACCCTAAACCGTTGACGTACCCTAACCTGTACCCGAAACCGTCCCCGTCCCCGTCCCCTAACCCTAACCATAACCCTAACCCTTACCTAAAGCCTTACCCTCACCCGTCCTCTAATCCTAACCCGTACGCTAACACTAACCTGTACCCTAACCCGTACGCTCACCCTAAACCGTTGTCGTACCCTAACCTGTACCCTAAACAGTCCCCGTCCCCTAACCCTAACCCTAACCCTAAACCTAACCCTAACCCTTACCCGAAGCCTTACCCTCACCCGTCCCCTAATCCTAACCCGTACGCTAACACTAACCCGTACCCTAACACGTACGCTCCCCTAAACCGTTATCGTACGCTAACCTGTACCCTAAACCGTCCCCGCCCCCTAACAATAACCCTAACCCTAACCCTTACCCGAAGCATTACCCTCACCCGTCCCCTAATCCTAACCCGTACGCTAACACTAACCCGTATCCTAACACGTACGCTCACCCTAAACCCTTGACGTACCCTAACCTGTACCCTAAACCGTCCCCGTCCCCGTCCCCTAACCCTAACTCTAACCCTAAACCTTACCAGAAGCCTTACCCTCACCCGTCCCCTAATCCTAACCCGTACGCTAACACTAACCCGTACCCTAACACGTACGCTCAACCTAAACCGTAGTCGTACCCTAACCTGTACCCTAAACCGTCCCCGTCCCCTAACCCTAACCCTAACCCTAACCCTAACACTTACCCGAAGCCTTACCCTCACCCGTCCCCTAATCCTAACCCGAACGCTAACAATAACACGTACCCTAACAAGTACGCTCACCCTAAAACGTTGTCGTACCCTAACCTGTACCCTAAACCGTCCCCGTCCTCTAACCCTAACCCTAACCCTAACCCTAACCCTTACCCGAAGCCTTAACCTCACCCGTCCCCTAATCCTAACCCGTACGCTAACACTAACCCGTACCCTAACACGTACTCTCACCCTAAACCGTTGTCGTACCCTAACCTGTACCCTAAACCGTCCCCGTCCCCGAACCTTCAACCCTAACCCTAACCCTAACCCTAACCCTTACCCGAAGCCTTAACCTCACCTGTCCCATAATCCTAACCCGTGCGCTAACACTAAAACATACCCTAAAACGTACACTCACCCTAAACCGTTGTCGAACCCTAACCTGTACCCTAAACAGTCACCGTCCCCTAACCCTAACCCTAACACTAACCCTAACCCTAACCCTTACCCGAAGTCTTACCCTCACCCGTCCCCTAATCCTAACCCGTACGCTAACACTAAACCGTACCCTAACACGTACGCTCACCCTAAACCGTTGACGTACCCTAACCTGTACCCGAAACCGTCCCCGTCCCCGTCCCCTAACCCTAACCATAACCCTAACCCTTACCTGAAGCTTTACCCTCACCCGTCCTCTAATCCTAACCCGTACGCTAACACTAACCTGTACCCTAACACGTACGCTCACCCTAAAACGTTGTCGTACCCTAACCTGTACCCTAAACCGTCCCCGTCCCCTAACCCTAACCCTAACCCTAACCCTAAACCTAACCCTAACCCTTACCCGAAGCCTTACCCTCACCCGTCCCCTAATCCTAACCCGTACGCTAACACTAACCCGTACCCTAACACGTATGCTCCCCTAAACCGTTGTCGTACCCTAACCTGTACCCTAAACCGTCCCCATCCCCTAACCCTAACCCTAACCCTAAACCTAACTCTAACCCTAACCCTTACCTGAAGCCTTACCCTCACCCGTCCCCTAATCCTAACCCGTACGCTAACACTAACCTGTACCCTAACACGTACGCTCACCATAAACCGTTGTCGTACACTAACCTGTACCCTAAACCGTCCCCGTGCCCGTCACCTAACCCTAACCCTAACCCTAACCCTAACCCTCACCCGAAGCCTTACCCTCACCCGTCCCCTAATCCTAACACGTACGCTAACACTAACCCGTACCCTAACACGTACGCTCACCGTAAACCGTTGTCGTACCCTAACCTGTACCCTAAACCGTCCCCGTCCCCTAACCCTAACCCTAACACTTACCCGAAGCCTTACCCTCACCCGTCCCCTAATCCTAACCCGTACGCTAACAATAACCCATACCCTAACACGTACGCTCTCCCTAAACCGTTGTCGTACCCTAACCTGTACCCTAAACCGTCCCCTAACCCTAACCCTAACCCTAACCCTAACCCTAACCCTAACCCTTACCCGAAGCCTTGCCCTCACCCGTCCCCTAATCCTAACCCGTACCCTAACACGTACGCTCCCCTAAACCGTTGTCGTACCCTAACCTGTACCCTAAACCGTCCCCGTCCCCTAACCCTAACCCTAACCCTAACCCTAACCCTAACCCTAACACTTACCCGAAGCCTTACCCTCACCCGTCCCCTAATCATAACCCGTACGCTAACACTAACCCGTACCCTAACACGTACGCTCACCCTAAACCGTTGTCGAACCCTAACCTGTACTCTAAACCGTCCCCGTACCCGTCACCTAACCCTAAACCGAACCCTAACCCTAATCCTTACCCGAAGCCTTACCCTCACCCGTCCCCTAATCCTATCCCGTACGCTAACACTAACCCGTACCCTAACATGTACGCTCACCCTAAACGATTGTCGTACCCTAACCTGTACCCTAAACCGTCCCCGTCCTCTAACCCTAACCCTAACTCTAACCCTAACCCTAACCCTTACCCGAAGCCTTACCCTCACCCGTCCCCTAATCCTAACCCGTATGCTAACACTAACCCGTACCCTAACACGCACGCTCACCCTAAACGGTTGTCGTACCCTAACTTGTACCCTAAACCGTCCCCGTCCCCTAACCCTAACCCTAACCCTGTCCTGAAGACTTACACTCACCCGTCCCCTAATCCTAACCCGTACGCTAACACTAACCCATACCCTAACACGTACGCTCACCCTAAAACGTTGTCGTAACCTAACCTGTACCCTAAACCTTCACCGTCCCCAAACCCTAACCCTAACCCTAACCCTAACCCTAACCCTTACCCGAAGCCTTACCCTCACCCGTCCCCTAATCCTAACCCGTACGCTAACACTAACCCGTACCCTATCACGTATGCTCACCCTAAACGGTTGTCGTACCCTAACCTGTACCCTAAACCATCCCCGTCCCCTATCCCTAACCTTAACCCTAACCCTAACCCTAACCCTTACTTGAAGCCTTACCCTCAGCCGTCCCCTAATCCTAACACGTACGCTAACACTAACCTGTACCCTAACACGTACGCTCACCCTAAACCGTTGTCGAACCCTAACCTGTACCCTAAACCGTCCCCATCCCCTAACCCTAACCCTAACCCTAACCCTAACCCTAACCTTTACCCGAAGCCTTACCCTCACCCGTCCCCTAATCCTAACCCGTACGCTAACACTAACCCGTACCTTAACACATACGCTCACCCTAAACCGTTGTCGTACCCTAACCTGTACCCTAAACCGTCCCCGTCGCCTAACCCTAACCCTAACCCTAACCCTAACCCGAACCCTTACCCGAAGCCTTACCCTCACCCGTCCCCTAATCCTAACCCGTACGCTAAATCTAACCCGTACCCTAACATGTACGCTCACCCTAAACCGTTGTCGTACAATAACCTGTACCCTAAACCGTCCCCGTCCCCTAACCCTAACCCTAACCCTAACCCTAACCCTAACACTTAACCGAAGCCTTACCCTCACCCGTCCCCTAATCCTAACCCGTACGCTAACACTAACCCGTGCCCAAAAACGTACGCTCCCCTAAACCGTTGTCATACCCTAACCTGTACCCTAAACCGTCCCCGTCCCCTAAACCTAACCCTAACCCTAACCCTAACCCTTACCCGAAGCCTTACCCTCACCCGTCCCCTAATCCTAACCCGTACGCTAACACTAACCCGTACCTTAACACGTACGCTCACCCTAAACAGTTGTCGTACCCTAACCTGTACCCTAAACCATCCCCGTCCCCTAACCCTAACCCTAAACCTAACCCTAACCCTTACCCGAAGCCTTACACTCACCCGTCCCCTAATCTTAACCCGTACGCAAACAATAACCCGTACCCTAACACGTAAGCTCATCCTAAACGGTTGTCGTACCCTAACCTGTACCCTAAACCGTCCCCGTCCCCTAACCCTAACCCTAACCCTAACCCTAACCCAACCCAAACCCTAACCCTTACCCGAAGCCTTACCCTCACCCGTCCCCTAATCCTAACCCGTATGCTAACACTAACCCGTAACCTAACACGTGCGCTCACCCTAAACCGTTGTCGTACCCTAACCTGTACCTTAAACCGTCCCCGTGCCCGTCCCCTAACCCTAAACCTAACCCTAACCCTAACCCTTACCCGAAGCCTTACCCTCACCCGTCCCCTAATCCTATCCCGTACGCTAACACTAACCCGTACCCTAACACGTACGCTCACCCTAAACAGTTGTCGTAACCTAACCTGTACCCTAAACCGTCCCCGTCCTCTAACCCTAACCCTAACCCTAACCCTAACCCTAAACCTTACCCGAAGCCTTACCCTCACCCGTCCCCTAATCCTAACCCGTACGCTAACACTAACCCGTACCCTAACACGTACGCTCACCCTAAACCGTTGTCGTACCCTAAACTGTACCCTAAACCGTCCCCGTCCCCTAACCCTAACCCTAACCCTAACCCTAACCCTAACCCTTACCCGAAGCCTTACCCTCACACGTCCCATAATCCTAACCGGTGCGCTAACACTAAACTGTACCCTAAAACGTACGCTCACCCTAAACCATTGACGTACCCTAACCTATACCCTAAACAGTCCCCGTCCCCTAACCCTAACCCTAACCCTAACCCTAACACTTACCCGAAGCCTTACCCTCACCCGTCCCCTAATCCTAACCCGTACGCTAACACTAACCCGTACCCTAACACGTACGCTCACCCTAAACCATTGACGTACCCTAACCTGTACCCTAAACCGTTCCCGTCCCCGTCCCCTAACCCTAACCCTAACCCTAACCCTTACCCGAAACCTTACCCTCACCCGTCCCCTAATCCTAACCCGTACGCTAACCCTAACACGTACCCTAACACGTACGGTCACCCTAAACCGTTTTCGTACCCTAACCTGTACCCTAAACCGTCCCCGTCCCCGTCCCCTAACCCTAACCCTAACCTTAACCCTAACCCTTACCCGAAGCCTTACCCTCACCCGTCCCCTAATCCTAACCCGTACGCTAACACTAACCCGTACCCTAACACGTACGCTCCCCTAAACCGTTGTCGTACCCTAACCTGTACCCTAAACCGTCCCCATCCCCTAATCCTAACCCTAATCCTAAAACTATCCCTAACCCTAACACTTACCCGAAGCCTTACCCTCACCCGTCCCCTAATCCTAACCCGTACGCTAACACTAACCCGTACCCTAACACGTACGCTCACCCTAAACCGTTGTCGTACCCTAACCTGTACCCTAAACCGTCCCCGTCCCCGTCCCCTAACCCTAACCCTAACCCTAACCCTTACCCAAAGCCTTACACTCACCCGGCCCCTAATCCTAACCCATACGCTAACACTAACCCGTACCCTAACACGTATGCTCACCCTAAACCGTTGTCGTACCCTAACCTGTACCCTAAACCGTCCCTGTCCCCTAACCCTAACCCTAACCCTAACCCTAACCCTTACCCGAAGCCTTACCCTCACCCGTCCTCTAATCCTAACCTGTACGCTAACACTAACACGTACCCTAACACGTACGCTCACCCTTAACCGTTGTCGTACCCTAACCTGTACCCTAAACCGTCCCTGTCCCCGTCCCCTAACCATAACCCTAACCCTAACCCTAACCCTTACCCGAAGCCTTACCCTCACCCGTGCCCTAATCCTAAACCGTACGCTAACACTAACCCGTACCCTAACACGTACGCTCACCCTAAACCGTTGTCGTACCCTAACCTGTACCCTAAACCGTCCCCGTCCCCTAACCCTAACCGTAACCCTAACCCTAACCCTTACCCGAAGCCTTACCCTCACCCGTCCCTAATCCTAACCCATACGCTAACACTAACCCGTACCCTAACACGTACGCTCACCCTAAATCGTTGTCGTACCCTAACATGTACCCTAAACCGTCCCCGTCTCCTAACCCTAAACCTAACCCTAAACCTAACCCTAATCCTTACCCGAAGCCTTACCCTCACCCGTCCCCTAATCCTAACCCGTACGCTAACACTAACCCGTACCCTAACAAGTACGCTCACCCTAAACCGTTGTCGTACCCTAACCTGTACCCTAAACAGTCCCCGTCACCTAACCCTAACCCTACCCTAACCCTAACCCTAACCCTTACCCGAAGCCTTACCCTCACCCGTCCCCTAATTCTAACCCGTACGCTAACACTAACCTGTACCCTAACACGTACGCTCACCCTAAACCGTTGTTGTACACTAAACTGTACCCTAAACCGTCCCTGTGCCCGTTCCCTAACCCTAACCCTAACCCTAACCCTAACCCTAACCCTATCCCGAAATCTTACCCTCACCCGTCCCCTAATCCTAACCCGTACGCTAACACTAACCCGTACCCTAACACGTACGCTCACCCTAAGCCGTTGTCGTACCCTAACCTGTACCCTAAACCGTCCCCGTCCCCGAACCCTAACCCTAACCCTAACCCTAACCCTAACACTTACCCGAAGCCTTACACTCACCCGTCCCCTAATCCTCACCCGTACGCTAACACTAACCCGCACCTTAACACGTACGCTCACCCTAAACCATTGTCGCACACTAACCTGTACCCTAAACCGTCCCCGTCCCCTAACCCTAACCCTAACCCTATCCCTAACCCTAACCCTTACCCGAAGCATAACCCTCACCTGTCCCCTAATACTAACCCGTACGCTAACACTAACCCGTACCCTAAAACTTACGCTCACACTAAACCGTTGTCGTACCCTAACCTGTACCCTGAACCGTCCCCGTCCCCTAACCCTAAACCTAAACCTAACCCTAACCCTAACCCTTACCCGAAGCCTTACCCTCACCCGTCCCCTAATCCTAACCTGTACACTAACACTAACCCGTACCCTAACACGTACGTTCACCCTAAATCGTTGTCGTACCCTAACCTGTACCCTAAACCTTCCCCGTCCCCTAACCCTAACCCTAACCCTAACCCTAACCCTAACCCTTACCCGAAGCCTTACCCTAACCCGTCCCCTAATCCTAAACCGTACGCTAACACTAACACGTACCCTAACACGTACGCTCACCCAAAACCGTTGTCGTACCCAAACCTGTACCCTAAACCGTCCCCGTCCCCTAACCCTAACCCTAACCCTAACCCTAACCCTTACCCGAAGGCTTACCCTCACCCGTCCCTTAATCCTAACCCGTATGCTAACACTAAACCGTACCCTAACACGTACGCTCACCCTAAACCGTTGTCGTACCCTAACCTGTACCCTAAACCGTCCCCGTCCCCTAACCCTAACCCTAACACTAACCCTAACCCTAATCCTTACCCGAAGCCTTACACTCACCCGTCCCCTAATCCTAACCCATACGCTAACACTAACCCGTACCCTAACACTTACGCTCACCCTAATCCGTTGTCGTACCCTAACCTGTACCCTAAACCGTCCCCGTCCCGTAACCCTAACCCTAACCCTAACCCTAACCCTTACCCGAAGCATTACCCTCACCCGTCCCCTAATCCTAACCCGTGCGCTAACACTAACCCGTACCCTAACATGTACGCTCACCCTAAACAATTGTCGTACCCTAACATGTACCCTAAACCGTCCCCGTACCCTAACCCTAACCCTAAACCTAACCCAAACCCTAACCCTTACCCGAAGCCTTACCCTCACCCGTCCCCTAATCCTAACCCATACGCTAACACTAACCCGTACCTTAACACGTACGCTCACCCTAAACCGCTGATGTACCCTAACCTGTACCCTAAACCGTCCCCGTCCCCGTCCCCTAAGCCTAAACCTAAACCTAAGCCTAACCCTTACCCGAAGCCTTATCCTCACCCGTCCCATAATCGTAACCTGTACGCTAACACTAACCCGTACCCTAACACGGACGCTCACCCTAAACCGTTGTCGTACCCAAACCTGTACCCTAAACCGTCCCCGTCTCCGTCCCCTAACCCTAACCCTAACACTAACCCTAACCCTTACCCGAAGCCTTACCCTCACCCGTCACCTAATCCTAACCCGTTCGCTAACGCTAACCCGTACCCTAACACGTACACTCACTCTAAACCGTTGTCGTACCCTAACTTGTACCCTAAACCGTCCCCGTCCGCTAACCCTAACCATAACCATAACCCTAACCCTTACCCGAAGCCTTACCCTCACCCGTCTCCTAATCCTAACACGTACGCTAACACTAACCCGTACCCTAACACGTACGCTCAGCCTAAACCGTTGTCGTACCCTAACCTGTACCCTAAACCGTCCCCGTCCCCGTCCCCTAACCCTAACCCTAACCCTAACCCTTACCCGAAGCCTTACCCTCACCCGTCCCCTAATCCTGACCCGTACGCTAACACTAACCCGTACCCTAACACGTACGCTCACCCTAAACCGTTGTCGTACCCTAACCTGTACCCTAAACCGTCCCCGTCCCCTAACCCTAACCCTAAACCTAAACCTAACCCTTACCCGAAGCCTTACCCTCACCGGTCCCCTAATCCTAACCCGTACGCTAACACTAACCCATACCCTAACACGTACGCTCACCCTAAACCGTTCTCGTACCCTAACCTGTATCCTAAACCGTCTCCGTCCCTTAACCCTCACCCTTACCCTAACCCTAACCCTTACCCGAAGCCTTACCCTCAACCGTCCCCTAAACCTAAGCCGTACGCTAACACTAAACCATACCCTATCACGTAAGCTCACCCTAAACCGTTGTCGTACCCTAACCTGTACCCTAAACCGTCCCCTTCCCCTAACCCTAACCCTAACCCTAACCCTAACGCTTACCCAAAGCCTTACCCTCACCCGTCCCCTAATCCTAACCCGTACGCTAACACTAACCCATACCCTAACACGTACGCTCACCCTAAACCGTTGTCATACCCTAACCTGTACCCTAAACCGTCCCCGTCCCCTAACCCTAACCCTAACCCTAACCCTAACCCTAAACCTTACCCGAAGCCTTACACTCACCCGTCCCCTAATCCTAACCCGTACACTAACACTAACCCGTACCCTAACACGTACGCTCACCCTCAACTGTTTCGTACCCTAACCTGTACCCTAAACCGTCCCCGTCCCCTAACTCTAACCCTCACCCTAGCCCTAACCCTTACCCGAAGCCTTATCCTCATCCGTCCCGTATTCCTAAACGTACGCTAACACTAACCCATACCCTAACAGGTACGCTCACCCTAAACCGTTGTCGTACCCTAACCTGTACCCTAAACCGTCCCCGTCCACGTCCCCTAACCCTAACCCTAACCCTAACCCTTACTCGAAGCCTTACCCTCACCCGTCCCCTAATCCTAACCCGTACGCTAACACTAAACCGTACCCTAACACGTACGCTCACCCTAATCCGTTGTCGTACACTAACCTGTACCCTAAACCGTCCCTGTCCCCATCCCCTAACCCTAACCCTAACCCTAACCCTAACCCTAACCCTTACCCGAAGCCTTAACCTCACCCGTCCCCTAATCCTAACCCGTACGCTAACACTAACCCATACCCTAACACGTACGCTCACCCTAAACCGTTGTCGTACCCTAACCTGTACCCTAAACCGTCCCCGTCGCCTAACCCTAACCTTAACCCTAACCCTAACCCGATCCGTTACCCGAAGCCTTACACTCACCCGTCCCCTAATCCTAACCCGTACGCTAAAACTAACCCGTACCCTAACACATACGCTCACCCTAAACCGTTGTCGTACCCTAACCTGTACCCTAAACCGTCCCCGTCCCCGTCCCCTAACCCTAACCCTAACCCTAACCCTAACCCTTACCCGAAGCCTTACCCTCACCCGTCCCCTAATCCTAACCCGTACGCTAACACTAACCCGTGCCCTAAAACGTACGCTCCCCTAAACCGTTGTTGTACCCTAACCTGTACCCTAAACTGTCCCCGTCCCCTAAACCTAACCCTAACCCTAACCCTAACCCTAAACCTTACCCGAAGCCTTACACTCACCCGTCCCCTAATCCTAACCCGTACACTAACACTAACCCGTACCCTAACACGTACGCTCACCCTCAACTGTTTAGTACCCTAACCTGTACCCTAAATCGTCCCCGTCCCCTAACTTGACCCTCAACCTAGCCCTAACCCTTACCCGAAGCCTTACCCTCACCCGTCCCGTATTCCTAAACGTACGCTAACACTAACCCATACCCTAACACGTACGCTCACCCTAAACCGTTGTCGTACCCTAACATGTACCCTAAACCGTCCCCGTCTCCTAACCCTAAACCTAACCCTAAACCTAACCCTAATCCTTACCCGAAGCCTTACCCTCACCCGTCCCCTAATCCTAACCCGTACGCTAACACTAACCCGTACCCTAACAAGTACGCTCACCCTAAACCGTTGTCGTACACTAATCTGTACCCTAAACCGTCCCCGTCCCCTAACCCTAACCCTAACCCTAACCCTAACCCTAACCCTTACCTGAAGCCTTACCCTCACCCGTCCCCGAATCCTAAACCGTATGCTAACACTAACCCGTACCCTAACAAGTACGCTCACCCTAATCCGTTGTCGTACCCTAACCTGTACCTTAAACCGTCCCCGTGCCCGTCCCCTAACCCTAAACCTAACCCTAACCCTAACCCTTACCCGAAGCCTTACCCTCACCCGTCCCCTAATCCTATCCCGTACGCTAACACTAACCCGTACCCTAACACGTACGCTCACCCTAAACAGTTGTCGTAACCTAACCTGTACCCTAAACCGTCCCCGTCCTCTAACCCTAACCCTAACCCTAACCCTAACCCTAAACCTTACCCGAAGCCTTACCCTCACCCGTCCCCTAATCCTAACCCGTACGCTAACACTAACCCGTACCCTAACACGTACGCTCACCCTAAACCGTTGTCGTACCCTAAACTGTACCCTAAACCGTCCCCGTCCCCTAACCCTAACCCTAACCCTAACCCTAACCCTAACCCTTACCCGAAGCCTTACCCTCACACGTCCCATAATCCTAACCGGTGCGCTAACACTAAACTGTACCCTAAAACGTACGCTCACCCTAAACCATTGACGTACCCTAACCTATACCCTAAACAGTCCCCGTCCCCTAACCCTAACCCTAACCCTAACCCTAACCCTAACACTTACCCGAAGCCTTACCCTCACCGGTCCCCTAATCCTAACCCGTACGCTAACACAAACCCGTACCCTAACACGTACGCTCACCCTAAACCGTTGACGTACCCTAACCTGTACCCTAAACCGTTCCCGTCCCCGTCCCCTAACCCTAACCCTAACCCTAACCCTTACCCGAAACCTTACCCTCACCCGTCCCCTAATCCTAACCCGTACGCTAACCCTAACACGTACCCTAACACGTACGGTCACCCTAAACCGTTTTCGTACCCTAACCTGTACCCTAAACCGTCCCCGTCCCCGTCCCCTAACCCTAACCCTAACCTTAACCCTAACCCTTACCCGAAGCCTTACCCTCACCCGTCCCCTAATCCTAACCCGTACGCTAACACTAACCCGTACCCTAACACGTACGCTCCCCTAAACCGTTGTCGTACCCTAACCTGTACCCTAAACCGTCCCCATCCCCTAATGCTAACCCTAATCCTAAAACTATCCCTAACCCTAACACTTACCCGAAGCCTTACCCTCACCCGTCCCCTAATCCTAACCCGTACGCTAACACTAACCCGTACCCTAACACGTACGCTCACCCTAAACCGTTGTCGTACCCTAACCTGTAACCTAAACCGTCCCCGTCCCCGTCCCCTAACCCTAACCCTAACCCTAACCCTTACCCAAAGCCTTACACTCACCCAGCCCCTAATCCTAACCCATACGCTAACACTAACCCGTACCCTAACACGTATGCTCACCCTAAACCGTTGTCGTACCCTAACCTGTACCCTAAACCGTCCCTGTCCCCTAACCCTAACCCTAACCCTAACCCTAACCCTTACCCGAAGCCTTACCCTCACCCGTCCTCTAATCCTAACCTGTACGCTAACACTAACACGTACCCTAACACGTACGCTCACCCTTAACCGTTGTCGTACCCTAACCTGTACCCTAAACCGTCCCTGTCCCCGTCCCCTAACCATAACCCTAACCCTAACCCTAACCCTTACCCGAAGCCTTACCCTCACCCGTGCCCTAATCCTAAACCGTACGCTAACACTAACCCGTACCCTAACACGTACGCTCACCCTAAACCGTTGTCGTACCCTAACCTGTACCCTAAACCGTCCCCGTCCCCTAACCCTAACCGTAACCCTAACCCTAACCCTTACCCGAAGCCTTACCCTCACCCGTCCCTAATCCTAACCCATACGCTAACACTAACCCGTACCCTAACACGTACGCTCACCCTAAATCGTTGTCGTACCCTAACCTGTACCCTAAACCGTCCCCGTCCACGTCCCCTAACCCTAACCCTAACCCTAACCCTTACTCGAAGCCTTACCCTCACCCATCCCCTAATCCTAACCCGTACGCTAACACTAAACCGTACCCTAACACGTACGCTCACCCTAATCCGTTGTCGTACACTAACCTGTACGCTAAACCGTCCCTGTCCCCATCCCCTAACCCTAACCCTAACCCTAACCCTAACCCTAACCCTTACCCGAAGCCTTAACCTCACCCGTCCCCTAATCCTAACCCGTACGCTAACACTAACCCATACCCTAACACGTACGCTCACCCTAAACCGTTGTCGTACCCTAACCTGTACCCTAAACCGTCCCCGTCGCCTAACCCTAACCTTAACCCTAACCCTAACCCGATCCGTTACCCGAAGCCTTACACTCACCCGTCCCCTAATCCTAACCCGTACGCTAAAACTAACCCGTACCCTAACACATACGCTCACCCTAAACCGTTGTCGTACCCTAACCTGTACCCTAAACCGTCCCCGTCCCCGTCCCCTAACCCTAACCCTAACCCTAACCCTAACCCTTACCCGAAGCCTTACCCTCACCCGTCCCCTAATCCTAACCCGTACGCTAACACTAACCCGTGCCCTAAAACGTACGCTCCCCTAAACCGTTGTTGTACCCTAACCTGTACCCTAAACTGTCCCCGTCCCCTAAACCTAACCCTAACCCTAACCCTAACCCTAAACCTTACCCGAAGCCTTACACTCACCCGTCCCCTAATCCTAACCCGTACACTAACACTAACCCGTACCCTAACACGTACGCTCACCCTCAACTGTTTAGTACCCTAACCTGTACCCTAAACCGTCCCCGTCCCCTAACTTGACCCTCAACCTAGCCCTAACCCTTACCCGAAGCCTTACCCTCACCCGTCCCGTATTCCTAAATGTACGCTAACACTAACCCATACCCTAACACGTACGCTCACCCTAAACCGTTGTCGTACCCTAACATGTACCCTAAACCGTCCCCGTCTCCTAACCCTAAACCTAACCCTAAACCTAACCTTAATCCTTACCCGAAGCCTTACCCTCACCCGTCCCCTAATCCTAACCCGTACGCTAACACTAACCCGTACCCTAACAAGTACGCTCACCCTAAACCGTTGTCGTACACTAATCTGTACCCTAAACCGTCCCCGTCCCCTAACCCTAACCCTAACCCTAACCCTAACCCTAACCCTTACCTGAAGCCTTACCCTCACCCGTCCCCGAATCCTAAACCGTACGCTAACACTAACCCGTACCCTAACAAGTACGCTCACCCTAAACCGTTGTCGTACCCTAACCTGTACCCTAAACCGTCCCCGTCACCTAACCCTAACCCTACCCTAACCCTAACCCTAACCCTTACCCGAAGCCTTACCCTCACCCGTCCCCTAATTCTAACCCGTACGCTAACACTAACCCGTACCCTAACACGTACGCTCACCCTAAACCGTTGTCGTACCCTAACCTGTACCCTAAACCGTCCCTGTGCCCGTTCCCTAACCCTAACCCTAACCCTAACCCTAACCCTAACCCTATCCCGAAATCTTACCCTCACCCGTCCCCTAATCCTAACCCGTACGCTAACACTAACCCGTACCCTAACACGTACGCTCACCCTAACCCGTTGTCGTACCCTAACCTGTACCCTAAACCGTCCCCGTCCCCGAACCCTAACCCTAACCCTAACCCTAACACTTACCCGAAGCCTTACACTCACCCGTCCCCTAATCCTCACCCTTACGCTAACACTAACCCGCACCTTAACACGTACGCTCACCCTAAACCGTTGTCGCACACTAACCTGTACCCTAAACCGTCCCCGTCCCCTAACCCTAACCCTAACCCTATCCCTAACCCTAACCCTTACCCGAAGCCTAACCCTCACCTGTCCCCTAATACTAACCCGTACGCTAACACTAACCCGTACCCTAAAACGTACGCTCACCCTAAACCGTTGTCGTACCCTAACCTGTACCCTAAACCGTCCCCGTCCCCTAACCCTAACCCTAAACCTAACCCTAACCCTAACCCTTACCCGAAGCCTTACCCTCACCCGTCCCCTAATCCTAACCCGTACACTAACACTAACCCGTACCCTAACACGTACGCTCACCCTAAATCGTTGTCGTACCCTAACCTGTACCCTAAACCTTCCCCGTCCCCTAACCCTAACCCTAACCCTAACCCTAACCCTTACTCGAAATATTACCCTCACCCGTCCCCTAATCCTAACCCGTGCGCTAACACTAACCCGTACCCTAACATGTACGCTCACCCTAAACAATTGTCGTACCCTAACATGTACCCTAAACCGTCCCCGTACCCTAACCCTAACCCTAAACCTAACCCAAACCCTAACCCTTACCCGAAGCCTTACCCTCACCCGTCCCCTAATCCTAACCCATACGCTAACACTAACCCGTACCTTAACACGTACGCTCACCCTAAACCGTTGATGTACCCTAACCTGTACCCTAAACCGTCCCCGTCCCCGTCCCCTAAGCCTAAACCTAAACCTAAGCCTAACCCTTACCCGAAGCCTTATCCTCACCCGTCCCATAATCGTAACCTGTACGCTAACACTAACCCGTACCCTAACACGGACGCTCACCCTAAACCGTTGTCGTACCCAAACCTGTACCCTAAACCGTCCCCGTCTCCGTCCCCTAACCCTAACCCTAACACTAACCCTAACCCTTACCCGAAGCCTTACCCTCACCCGTCACCTAATCCTAACCCGTTCGCTAACGCTAACCCGTACCCTAACACGTACACTCACTCTAAACCGTTGTCGTACCCTAACTTGTACCCTAAACCGTCCCCGTCCGCTAACCCTAACCATAACCATAACCCTAACCCTTACCCGAAGCCTTACCCTCACCCGTCTCCTAATCCTAACACGTACGCTAACACTAACCCGTACCCTAACACGTACGCTCAGCCTAAACCGTTGTCGTACCCTAACCTGTACCCTAAACCGTCCCCGTCCCCGTCCCCTAACCCTAACCCTAACCCTAACCCTTACCCGAAGCCTTACCCTCACCCGTCCCCTAATCCTAACCCGTACGCTAACACTAACCCGTACCCTAACACGTACGCTCACCCTAAACCGTTGTCGTACCCTAACCTGTACCCTAAACCGTCCCCGTCCCCTAACCCTAACCCTAAACCTAAACCTAACCCTTACCCGAAGCCTTACCCTCACCGGTCCCCTAATCCTAACCCGTACGCTAACACTAACCCATACCCTAACACGTACGCTCACCCTAAACCGTTCTCGTACCCTAACCTGTATCCTAAACCGTCTCCGTCCCTTAACCCTCACCCTTACCCTAACCCTAACCCTTACCCGAAGCCTTACCCTCAACCGTCCCCTAATCCTAAGCCGTACGCTAACACTAAACCATACCCTATCACGTAAGGTCACCCTAAACCGTTGTCGTACCCTAACCTGTACCCTAAACCGTCCACTTCCCCTAACCCTAACCCTAACCCTAACCCTAACCCTAACGCTTACCCAAAGCCTTACCCTCACCCGTCCCCTAATCCTAACCCGTACGCTAACACTAACCCATACCCTAACACGTACGCTCACCATAAACCGTTGTCATACCCTAACCTGTACCCTAAACCGTCCCCGTCCCCTAACCCTAACCCTAACCCTAACCCTAACCCTAAACCTTACCCGAAGCCTTACACTCACCCGTCCCCTAATCCTAACCCGTACACTAACACTAACCCGTACCCTAACACGTACGCTCACCCTCAACTGTTTCGTACCCTAACCTGTACCCTAAACCGTCCCCGTCCCCTAACTCTAACCCTCACCCTAGCCCTAACCCTTACCCGAAGCCTTACCCTCACCCGTCCCGTATTCCTAAACGTACGCTAACACTAACCCATACCCTAACAGGTACGCTCACCCTAAACCGTTGTCGTACCCTAACCTGTACCCTAAACCGTCCCCGTCCACGTCCCCTAACCCTAACCCTAACCCTAACCCTTACTCGAAGCCTTACCCTCACCCGTCCCCTAATCCTAACCCGTACGCTAACACTAAACCGTACCCTAACACGTACGCTCACCCTAATCCGTTGTCGTACACTAACCTGTACCCTAAACCGTCCCTGTCCCCATCCCCTAACCCTAACCCTAACCCTAACCCTTACCCGAAGCCTTAACCTCACCCGTCCCCTAATCCTAACCCGTACGCTAACACTAACCCATACCCTAACACGTACGCTCACCCTAAACCGTTGTCGTACCCTAACCTGTACCCTAAACCGTCCCCGTCGCCTAACCCTAACCTTAACCCTAACCCTAACCCGATCCGTTACCCGAAGCCTTACCCTCACCCGTCCCCTAATCCTAACCCGTACGCTAAAACTAACCCGTACCCTAACACATACGCTCACCCTAAACCGTTGTCGTACCCTAACCTGTACCCTAAACCGTCCCCGTCCCCGTCCCCTAACCCTAACCCTAACCCTAACCCTAACCCTTACCCGAAGCCTTACCCTCACCCGTCCCCTAATCCTAACCCGTACGCTAACACTAACCCGTGCCCTAAAACGTACGCTCCCCTAAACCGTTGTTGTACCCTAACCTGTACCCTAAACTGTCCCCGTCCCCTAAACCTAACCCTAACCCTAACCCTAACCCTAAACCTTACCCGAAGCCTTACACTCACCCGTCCCCTAATCCTAACCCGTACACTAACACTAACCCGTACCCTAACACGTACGCTCACCCTCAACTGTTTCGTACCCTAACCTGTACCCTAAACCGTCCCCGTCCCCTAACTCTGACCCTCACCCTAGCCCTAACCCTTACCCGAAGCCTTACCCTCACCCGTCCCGTATTCCTAAACGTACGCTAACACTAACCCATACCCTAACACGTACGCTCACCCTAAACCGTTGTCGTACCCTAACCTGCACCCTAAACCGTCCCCGTCCACGTCCCCTAACCCTAACCCTAACCCTAAGTCTAACCCTTACCCGAAGCCTTACCCTCACCCGTCCCCTAATCCTAACCCGTACGCTAACACTAACCCGTACCCTAACACGTACGCTCACCCTAAACCGTTGTCGTACCCTAACCTGTACCCTAAACCGTCCCCGTCGCCTAACCCTAACCTTAACCCTAACCCTAACCCGATCCGTTACCCGAAGCCTTACCCTCACCCGTCCCCTAATCCTAACCCGTACGCTAACACTAACCCGTACCCTAACACATACGCTCACCCTAAACCGTTGTCGTACCCTAAACTGTACCCTAAACCGTCCCCGTCCCCTAACCCTAACCCTAACCCTAAACCTTACCCGAAGCCTTACCCTCACCCGTCCCATAATCCTAACCCGTGCGCTAACACTAAACCGTACCCTAAAACGTACGCTCACCCTAAACCATTGTCGTACCCTAACCTATACCCTAAACAGTCCCCGTCCCCTAACCCTAACCCTAACCCTAACCCTAACCCTAACCCTTACCCGAAGCCTTACCCTCACCCGTACCCTAATCCTAACCCGTACGCTAACACTAACCCGTACCCTAACAAGTACGCGCCCCTAAACCGTTATCGTACCCTAGCCTGTACCCTAAACCGTCCCCGTCCCCTAAACCTAACCCTAACCCTAACCCTAACCCTTACCCGAAGCCTTACCCTCACCCGTCCCCTAATCCTAACCCGTACGCTAACACTAACCCATACCCTAACACGTACACTCACCCTAAACCGTTGTCGTACCCTAACCTGTACCCTAAACCGTCCCCGTGCCCGTCCCCTAACCCTAAACCTAACCCTAACCCTAACCCTTACCCGAAGCCTTACCCTCACCCGACTCCTAATCCTATCCCGTACGCTAACACTAACCCGTACCCTAACACGTACGCTCACCCTAAACCGTTGTCGTACCCTAACCTGTACCCTAAACCGTCCCCGTCCTCTAACCCTAACCCTAACCCTTACCCGAAGCCTTACCCTCACCCGTCCCCTAATCCTAACCCGTACTCTAACAGTGACCCGTACCCTAACACGTACGCTCACCCTAAACCGTTGTCGTACCCTAAACTGTACCCTAAACCGTCCCCGTCCACTAACCCTAACCCTAACCCTAACCCTAACCCTTACCCGAAGCCTTACCGTCACCAGTCCCATAATCCTAACCCGTGCGCTAACACTAAACCATACCCTAAAACGTACGCTCACCCTAAACCGTTGTCGTACCCTAACCTGTACCCTAAACAGTCCCCGTCCCCTAACCCTAACCCTAACCCTAACCCTAACCCTTACCCGAAGCCTTACCCTCACCCGTCCCCTAATCCTAACCCGTACGCTAACACTAACCCGTACCCTAACACGTACGCTGACCCTAAACCGTTGTCGTAACCTAACCTGTACCCAAAACCGTCCCCGTCCCCGTCCCGTAACCCTAACCCTAACCCTAACCCTTACCCGAAACCTTACCCTCACCCGTCCCCTAATCCTAACCCGTACGCTAACACTAACCCGTACCCTAACACGTACGCTCACCCTAAACCGTTGTCATACCCTAACCTGTACCCTAATACGTCCCCGTCCCCTAACCCTAACCCTAACCCTAACCCTAACCCTTACCCGAAGCCTTACCCTCACCCGTCCCCTAATCCTAACCCGTACGCTAACACTAACCCGTACCCTAACACGTACGCTCCCCTAAACCGTTGTCGTACCCTAACCTGTACCCTAAACCGTCCCCGTGCCCGTCCCCTAACACTAAAGCTAACACTAACCCTAAACCTTACCCGAAGCCTTACCCTCACCCGTCCCCTAATCCTATCCTGTACGCTAACACTAACCCGTACCCTAACACGTACGCTCACCCTAAACCGTTGTCGTACACGAACCTGTACCCTAAACCGTCCGCGTCCTCTAAACCTAACCCTAACCCTAACCCTAACCCTAACCCTTACCCGAAGCCTTACCCTCACCCGTCCCCTAATCCTAACCCGTACGCTAACACAAACCCGTACCCTAAAACGTACGCTCACCCTAAACCGTTGTCGTACCCTAAACTGTACCCTAAACCGTCCCCGTACCCTAACCCTAACCCTAACCCTAACCCTAACCCTAACCCTTACCCGAAGCCTTACCCTCACCCGTCCCCTAATCCTAACCCATACGCTAAAACTAACCCGTACGCTAACACGTACGCTCACCCTAAACCGTTGTCGTACCGTAACCTGTACCCTAAACCGTCCCCGTCCCCTAACCCTAACCCTAACCCTAACCCTAACCCTTACCCGAAGCCTTACACTCACCCGTCCCCTAATACTAACCCGTACGCTAACACTAACCCGTACCTCAACACGTACGCTCACCCTAAACCGTTGTCGTACCCTAACCTGTACCCTAAGCCGTCCCCGTCGCCTAACCCTAACCCTAACCCTAACCCTAACACGAACCCTTACCTGAAGTCTTACCCTCACCCGTCCCCTAATCCTAACCCGTACGCTAAAACTAACCCGTACCCTAACACTTACGCGCACCCTAAACCGTTGTCTTACCCTAACCTGTACCCTAAACCGTCCCCGTCCCCTAAACCTAACCCTAACCCTAACACGAACCCTTACCTGAAGTCTTACCCTCACCCGTCCCCTAATCCTAACCCGTACGCTAACACTAACCTGTACCCTAACACGTACGCTCACCATAAACCGTTGTCGTACCCTAACCTGTACCCTAAACCGTCCCCGTGCCCGTCCCCTAACCCTAACCCTAACCCTAACCCTAACCCTCAACCGAAGCCTTACCCTCACCCGTCCCCTAATCCTAACACGTACGCTAACACTAACCCGTACCCTAACACGTACGCTCACCGTAAACCGTTGTCGTACCCTAACCTGTACCCTAAACCGTCCCCGTCCCCTAACCCTAACCCTAACACTTACCCGAAGCCTTACCCTCACCCGTCCCCTAATCCTAACCCTTACGCTAACAATAACCCATACCCTAACACGTACGCTCACCCTAAACCGTTGTCGTACCCTAACCTGTACCCTAAACCGTCCCCGTCCCCTAACCCTAACCCTAACCCTAACCCTAACCCTAACCCTTACCCGAAGCCTTGCCCTCACCCGTCCCCTAATCCTAACCCGTACCCTAACACGTACGCTCCCCTAAACAGTTGTCGTACCCTAACCTGTACCCTAAACCGTCCCCATCCCCTAAACCTAACCCTAACCCTAACCCTAACACTTACCCGAAGCCTTACCCTCACCCGTCCCCTAATCCTAACCCGTATGCTAACACTAACACGTACCCTAACACGTACGCTCACCATAAACCGTTGTCGTACCCTAACCTGTACCCTAAACAGTCCCCGTGCCCGTCCCCTAACCCTAACCCTAACCCTAACCCTTAACCGTAGCCTTACCCTCACCCGTCCCCTAATCCTAACCCGTACGCTAATACTAACCGGTACCCTAACACGTACGCTCACCCTAAACCGTTGTCGTACCCTAACCTGTACCCTAAACCGTCCCCGTCCCCTAACCCTAACCCTAACCTAACCCTATCCCTAAGCCTAACCCTTACCCGAAGCCTTACCCTCACCCGTCCCCTAATCCTAACCCGTATGCTAACACTAACCCGTACCCTAACACGTACGCTCACCCTAAACGGTTGTCGTACCCTAACTTGTACCCTAAACCGTCCCCGTCCCCTAACCCTAACCCTAACCCTGACCGGAAGACTTACACTCACCCGTCCCCTAATCCTAACCCGTACGCTAACACTAACCCATACCCTAACACGTACGCTCACCCTAAACCGTTGTCGTAACCTAACCTGTACCCTAAACCGTCACCGTCTCCAAACCCTAACCCTAACCCTAACCCTAACCCTAACCCTTACCCGAAGCCTTACACTCACCCGTCCCCTAATCCTAACCCGTACGCTAACACTAACCCGTACCCTATCACGTGTGCTCACCCTAAACCGTTGTCGTACCATAACCTGTACCCTAAACCATCCCCGTCCCCTATCCCTAACCCTAACCCTAACACTAACCCTAACCCTTACTTGAAGCCTTACCCTCACCCGTCCCCTAATCCTAACACGTACGCTAACACTAACCTGTACCCTAACACGTACGCTCACCCTAAACCGTTGTCGTACCCTAACCTGTACCCTAAACCGTCCCCATCCCCTAACCCTAACCCTAACCCTAACCCTAACCCTAACCTTTACCCGAAGCCTTACCCTCACCCGTCCCCTAATCCTAACCCGTACGCTAACACTAACCCGTACCTTAACACATACGCTCCCCTAAACCGTTGTCATACCCTAACCTGTACCCTAAACCGTCCCCGTCCCCTAAACCTAACCCTAACCCTAACCCTAACCCTTACCCGAAGCCTTACCCTCACCCGTCCCCTAATCCTAACCCGTACGCTAACACTAACCCGTACCTTAACACGTACGCTCACCCTAAACAGTTGTCGTACCCTAACCTGTACCCTAAACCGTCCCCGTCCCCTAACCCTAACCCTAAACCTAACCCTAACCCTTACCCAAAGCCTTACCCTCACCCGTCCCCTAATCTTAACCCGTACGCAAACAATAACCCGTACCCTAACACGTAAGCTCACCCTAAACGGTTGTCGTACCCTAACCTGTACCCTAAACCGTCCCCGTCCCCTAACCCTAACCCTAACCCTAACCCTAACCCAACCCTAACCCTAACCCTTACCCGAAGCATTACCCTCACCCGTCCCCTAATCCTAACCCGTATGCTAACACTAACCCGTAACCTAACACGTGCGCTCACCCTAAACCGTTGTCGTACCCTAACCTGTACCTTAAACCGTCCCCGTGCCCATCCCCTAACCCTAAACCTAACCCTAACCCTAACCCTTACCCGAAGCCTTACCCTCACCCGTCCCCTAATCCTATCCCGTACGCTAACACTAACCCGTACCCTAACACGTACGTTCACCATAAACAGTTGTCGTAACCTAACCTGTACCCTAAACCGTCCCCGTCCTCTAACCCTAACCCTAACCCTAACCCTAACCCTAAACCTTACCCGAAGCCTTACCCTCACCCGTCCCCTAATCCTAACCCGTACGCTAACACTAACCCATACCTTAACACGTACGCTCACCCTAAACCGTTGTCGTACCCTAAACTGTACCCTAAACCGTCCCCGTCCCCTAACCCTAACCCTAACCCTAACCCTAACCCTAACCCTTACCCGAAGCCTTACCCTCACACGTCCCATAATCCTAACCGGTGCGCTAACACTAAACCGTACCCTAAAACGTACGCTCACCCTAAACCATTGACGTACCATAACCTATACCCTAAACAGTCCCCGTCCCCTAACCCTAAACCTAAACCTAAGCCTAACCCTTACCCGAAGCCTTATCCTCACCCGTCCCATAATCGTAACCCGTACGCTAACACTAACCCGTACCCTAACACGGACGCTCACCCTAAACCGTTGTCGTACCCAAACCTGTACCCTAAACCGTCCCCGTATCCGTCCCCTAACCCTAACCCTAACACTAACCCTAACCCTTACCCGAAGCCTTACCCTCACCCGTCACCTAATCCTAACCCGTTCGCTAACGCTAACCCGTACCCTAACACGTACACTCACTCTAAACCGTTGTCGTACCCTAACTTGTACCCTAAACCGTCCCCGTCCCCGTCCCCTAACCCTAACCCTAACCTAACCCTTACCCGAAACCTTACCCTCACCCGTCCCCTAATCCTAACCCGTACGCTAACACTAACCCATACCCTAACACGTACGCTCACCCTAAACCGTTCTCGTACCCTAACCTGTATCCTAATCCGTCTCCGTCCCTTAACCCTCACCCTAACCCTAACCCTAACCCTTACCCGAAGCCTTACCCTCAACCGTCCCCTAATCCTAAGCCGTACGCTAACACTAAACCATACCCTATCACGTAAGCTCACCCTAAACCGTTGTCGTACACTAACCTGTACCCTAAACCGTCCCCTTCCCCTAACCCTAACACTAACCCTAACCCTAACCCTAACCCTACCCCTTACCCGAAGCCTTACCCTCACCCGTCCCCTAATCCTAACCCGTACGCTAACACTAACCCGTACCCTAACACGTACGCTCACCCTAAACCGTTGTCGTACCCTAAACTGTACCCTAAACCGTCCCCGTGCCCGTCCCCTAACCCTAAACCTAACCCTAACCCTTACCCGAAGCCTTACCCTCACCGTCCCCTAATCCTATCCCGTACGCTACCACTAACCCGTACCCTAACACGTACGCTCACCGTAAACCGTTGTCGTAACCTAACCTGTACCCTAAACCGTCCCCGTCCTCTAACCCTAACCCTAACCCTAACCCTAACCCTAACACTTACCCGAAGCCTTACCCTCACCCTTCCCCTAATCCTAACCCGTACGCTAACACTAACCCGTACCCTAACACGTACACTCACCCTAAACCGTTGTCGTACCCTAAACTGTACCCTAAACCGTCCCCGTCCCCTAACCCTAACCCTAACCCTAAACCTTACCCGAAGACTTAGCCTCACCCGTCCCATAATCCTAACCCGTGCGCTAACACTAAACTGTACCCTAAAACGTACGCTCACCCTAAACCATTGTCGTACCCTAAACTATACCCTAAACAGTCCCCGTCCCCTAACCCTAACCCTAACCCTAACCCTAACCCTAACCCTTACCCGAAGCCTTACCCTCACCCGTACCCTAATCCTAACCCGTACGCTAACACTAACCCGTACCCTAACAAGTACACTCCCCTAAACCGTTATCGTACCCTAGCCTGTACCCTAAACCGTCCCCGTCCCCTAAACCTAACCCTAACCCTAACCCTAACCATTACCCGAAGCCTTACCCTCACCCGTCCCCTAATCCTAACCCGTACGCTAACACTAACCCATACCCTAACACGTACACTAACCCTAAACCGTTGTCGTACCCTAACCTGTACCCTAAACCGTCCCCGTGCCCGTCCCCTAACCCTAAACCTAACCCTAACCCTAACCCTTACCCGAAGCCTTACCCTCACCCGACTCCTAATCCTATCCCGTACGCTAACACTAACCCGTACCCTAACACGTACGCTCACCCTAAACCGTTGTCGTACCCTAACCTGTACCCTAAACCGTCCCCGTCCTCTAACCCTAACCCTAACCCTAACCCTAACCCTAACCCTTACCCGAAGCCTTACCCTCACCCGTCCCCTGATCCTAACCCGTACTCTAACACTAACCCGTACCCTAACACGTACGCTCACCCTAAACCGTTGTCGTACCCTAAACTGTACCCTAAAACGTCCCCGTCCACTAACCCTAACCCTAACCCTAACCCTAACCCTAATCCTTACCCGAAGCCTTACCGTCACCAGTCCCATAATCCTAACCCGTGCGCTAACACTAAACCGTACCCTAAAACGTACGCTCACCCTAAACCGTTGTCGTACCCTAACCTGTACCCTAAACAGTCCCCTTCCCCTAACCCTAACCCTAACCCTAACCCTAACCCTTACCCGAAGCCTTACCCTCACCCGTCCCCTAATCCTAACCCGTACGCTAACACTAACCCGTACCCTAACACGTACGCTGACCCTAAACCGTTGTCGTAACCTAACCTGTACCCTAAACCGTCCCCGTCCCCGTCCCCTAACCCTAACCCTAACCCTAACCCTTACCCGAAACCTTACCCTCACCCGTCCCCTAATCCTAACCCGTACGCTAACACTAACCCGTACCCTAACACGTACGCTCACCCTAAACGGTTGTCATACCCTAACCTGTACCCTAATACGTCCCCGTCCCCTAACCCTAACCCTAACCCTAACCCTAACCCTTACCCGAAGCCTTACCCTCACCCGTCCCCTAATCCTAACCCGTACGCTAACACTAACCCGTACCCTAACACGTACGCTCCCCTAAACCGTTGTCGTACGCTAACCTGTACCCTAAACCATCCCCGTGCCCGTCCCCTAACCCTAAAGCTAACCCTAACCCTAAACCTTACCCGAAGCCTTACCCTCACCCGTCCCCTAATCCTATCCCGTACGCTAACACTAACCCGTACCCTAACACGTACGCTCACCCTAAACCGTTGTCGTACACGAACCTGTACCCTAAACCGTCCGCGTCCTCTAACCCTAACCCTAACCCTAAACCTAACCCTAACCCTAACCCTTACCCGAAGCCTTACCCTCACCCGTCCCCTAATCCTAACCCGTACGCTAACACTAACCCGTACCCTAAAACGTACGCTCACCCTAAACCGTTGTCGTACCCTAAACTGTACCCTAAACCGTCCCCATCCCCTAACCCTAACCCTAACCCTAACCCTAACCCTTACCCGAAACCTTACCCTCACCCCTCCCCTAATCCTAACCCGTACCCTAACACGTACGCTCCCCTAAACAGTTGTCGTACCCTAACCTGTAACCTAAACCGTCCCCGTCCCCTAAACCTAACCCTAACCCTAACCCTAACCCTTAACCGAAGCCTTACCCTCACCCGTCCCCTAATACTAACCCGTATGCTAACAGTAACACGTACCCTAACACGTACGCTCACCATAAACCGTTGTCGTACCCTAACCTGTACCCTAAACCGTCCCCGTGCCCGTCCCCTAACCCTAACCCTAACCCTAACCCTTACCCGAAGCCTTACCCTCACCCGTCCCCTAATCCTAACCCGTACGCTAATACTAACACGTACCCTAACACGTACGCTCACCCTAAACCGTTGTCGTACCCTAACCTGTACCCTAAACCGTCCCCGTCCCCTAACCCTAAACCTAACCGTAACCCTAACCCTAACCCTTACCCGAAGCCTTACCCTCACCCGTCCCCTAATCCTAACCCGTACGCTAACACTAACCCGTACCCTAACACGTACGCTCACCCTAAACGGTTGTCGTACCCTAACTTGTACCCTAAAACATCCCCGTCCCCTAACCCTAACCCTAACCCTTACCGGAAGCCTTACACTCACCCGTCCCCTAATCCTAACCCGTACGCTAACAGTAACCCGTACCCTAACACGTACGCTCACCCTAAACCGTTGTCGTACACTAACCTATACCCTAAACCGTCCCCGTCCCCAAACCCTAACCCTAACCCTAACCCTAACCCTAACCCTTACCCGAAGCCTTACCCTCACCCGTCCCCTAATCCTAACCCTTACGCTAACACTAACCCGTACCCTAACAGGTATGCTCACCCTAAACCGTTGTCGTACCCTAACCTGTACCCTAAACCATCCCCGTCCCCTATCCCTAACCCTAACCCTAACCCTAACCCTAACCCTTACCCGAAGCCTTACCCTCACCCGTCCCCTAATCCTAACCCATACGCTAACACTAACCCGTACCCTAACACGTACGCTCACCCTAAACCGTTGTCGTACTCTAACCTGTACCCTAAACCGTCCCCGTCCACTAACCCTTACCCTAACCCTAACCCTAACCCTAACCTTTACCCGAAGCCTTACCCTCACCCGCCCCTAATCCTAACCTGTACGCTAACACTAACCCGTACCTTAACACATACGCTCACCCTAAACCGTAGTCGTACCCTAACCTGTACCCTAAACCGTCCCCGTCGCCTAACCCTAACCCTAACCCTAACCCTAACCCTAACCCTTACCCTAACCCTTACCCGAAGCCTTACCCTCACCCGTCCCCTAATCCTAACCCGTACGCAAACAATAACCCGTACCCTAACACGTACGCTCACCCTAAACCGTTGTCGTACCCTAACCTGTACCCTAAACCGTCCCCGTCCCCTAACCCTAACCCTAACCCTAACCCTAACCCTTACCCGAAGCCTTACCCTCACCCGTCCCCTAATCCTAACCCGTACGCTAACACTAACCCGTACCCTAACACGTACGCTCACCCTAAACCGTTGTCGTACCCTAACCTGTACCTTAAACCGTCCCTGTGCCCGTCCCCTAACCCTAAACCTAACCCTAACCCTAACCCTTACCCGAAGCCTTACACTCACCCGTCCCCTAATCCTATCCAGTACGCTAACACTAACCCGTACCCTAACACGTACGCTCACCCTAAACCGTTGTCGTAACCTAAACTGTACCCTAAACCGTCCCCGTCCTCTAACCCTAACCCTAACCCTAACCCTAACCCTAACCCTTACCCGAAGCCTTACCCTCACCCGTCCCCTAATCCTAACCCGTACGCTAACACTAACCCGTACCCTAACACGTACGCTCACCCTGAACCGTTGTCGTACCCTAAACTGTACCCTAAACCGTCCCCGTCCCCTAACCCTAACCCTAACCCTAACCCTAACCCTAACCCTTACCCGAAGCCTTACCCTCACACGTCCCATAATCCTAACCGGTGCGCAAACACTAAACCGTACCCTAAAACGTACGCTCACCCTAAACCATTGACGTACCCTAACCTATACCCTAAACAGTCCCCGTCCCCTAACCCTAACCCTAACCCTAACCCTTACCCGAAACCTTACCCTCACCCGTCCCCTAATCCTAACCCGTACGCTAACAGTAACCCGTACCTTAACACGTACGCTCCCCTAAACCGTTGTCATACCCTAACCTGTACCCGAAACGGTCCCCATCCCCTAACCCTAACCCTAACCCGAAACCTAACCCTAACCCTAACCCTTACCCGAAGCCTTACCCTCACCCGTCCCCTAATCCTAACCCGTACGCTAACACTAACCCGTACCCTAACACGTACGCTCACCCTAAACCGTTGTCGTACCCTAACCTGTACCCTAAACCGTCCCCGTCCCCTAACCCTAACCCTAACCCTAACCCTAACCCTTACCCGAAGCCTTACACTCACCCGGCCCCTAATCCTAACCCATAGGCTAACACTAACCCGTACCCTAACACGTATGCTCACCCTAAACCGTTGTCGTACCCTAACCTGTACCCTAAACCGTCCCCGTCCCCTAACCCTAACCCTAACCCTAACCCTAACCCTTACCCGAAGCCTTACCCTCACCCGACCCCTAATCCTAACCCGTACGCTAACACTAACACGTACCCTAACACGTACGCTCACCCTAAACCGTTGTCGTACCCTAACATGTACCCTAATCCGTCCCTGTCCCCGTCCCCTAACCATAACCTTAACCCTAACCCTAACCCTTACCCGAAGCCTTACCCTCACCCGTCCCCTAATCCTAAACCGTACGCTAACACTAACCCATACCCTAACACGTACGCTCACCCTAAACCGTTGTCGTACCCTAACCTGTTCTCTAAACCGTCCCCGTGCCCGTCCCCTAACCCTAAACCTAACCCTAACCCTAACCCTTACCCGAAGCCTTACCCTCACCCGTCCCCTAATCCTATCCCGTACGCTAACACTAAACCATACCCTAACACGTACGCTCACCCTAAACCGTTGTCGTACCCTAACCTGTACCCTAAACCGTCCCCGTCCTCTAACCCTAACCCTAACCCTAACCCTAACCCTAACCCTTACCCGAAGCCTTACCCTCACCCGTCCCCTAATACTAACCCGTACGCTAACACTAACCCGTACCCTAACACGTACGCTCACCCTAAACCGTTGACGTACCCTAACCTGTACCCTAAACCGTCCCCGTCCCCGTCCCCTAACCCTAACCCTAACCCTAACCCTTACCCGAAACCTTACCCTCACCCGTCCCCTAATCCTAACACGTACGCTAACACTAAACCGTACCCTAACACGTACGCTCACCCTAAACCGTTTTCGTACCCTAACCTGTACCCTAAACCGTCCCCGTCCCCGTCCCCTAACCCTAACCCTAACCCTAACCCTAACCCTTACCCGAAACCTTACCCTCACCTGTCCCCTAATCCTAACCCGTACGCTAACACTAACCCGTACCTTAACACGTACGCTCCCCTAAACCGTTGTCGTACCCTAACCTGTACCCTAAACCGTCCCCATCCCCTAACCCTAACCCTAATCCTAACCCTAACCCTTACCCGAAGCCTTACACTCACCCGGCCCCTAATCCTAACCCATAGGCTAACACTAACCCGTACCCTAACACGTATGCTCACCCTAAACCGTTGTCGTACCCTAACCTGTACCCTAAACCGTCCCCGTCCCCTAACCCTAACCCTAACCCTAACCCTAACCCTTACCCGAAGCCTTACCCTCACCCGTCCCCTAATCCTAACCCGTACGCTAACACTAACACGTACCCTAACACGTACGCTCACCCTAAACCGTTGTCGTACCCTAACATGTACCCTAAACCGTCCCTGTCCCCGTCCCCTAACCATAACCCTAACCCTAACCCTAACCCTTACCCGAAGCCTTACCCTCACCCGTCCCCTAATCCTAAACCGTACGCTAACACTAACCCATACACTAACACGTACGCTCACCCTAAACCGTTGTCGTACCCTAACCTGTACCCTAAACCGTCCCCGTGCCCGTCCCCTAACCCTAAACCTAACCCTAACCCTAACCCTTACCCGAAGCCTTACCCTCACCCGTCCCCTAATCCTATCCCGTACGCTAACACTAAACCATACCCTAACACGTACGCTCACCCTAAAACGTTGTCGTACCCTAACCTGTACTCTAAACCGTCCCCGTCCTCTAACCCTAACCCTAACACTAACCCTTACCCGAAGCCTTACCCTCACCCGTCCCCTAATCCTAACCCGTACGCTAACACTAACCCGTACCCTAACACGTACGCTCACCCTAAACCGTTGACGTACCCTAACCTGTACCCTAAACCGTCCCCGTCCCCGTCACCTAACCCTAACCCTAACCCTAACCCTTACTCGAAACCTTACCCTCACCCGTCCCCTAATCCTAACACGTACGCTAACACTAACCCGTACCCTAACACGTACGCTCACCCTAAACCGTTTTCGTACCCTAACCTGTACCCTAAACCATCCCCGTCCCCTAACCCTAACCCTAACCCTAACCCTAACCCTAACCCTTACCCGAAACCTTACCCTCACCCGTCCCCTAATCCTAACCCGTACGCTAACACTAACCCGTACCTTAACACGTACGCTCCCCTAAACCGTTTTCGTACCCTAACATGTACCCTAAACCGTCCCCATCCCCTAACCCTAACCCTAACCCGAAACCTAACCCTAACCCTAACCCTTACCCGAAGCCTTACCCTCACCCGTCACCTAATCCTAACCCGTACGCTAACACTAACACGTACCCTAACACGTACGCTCTCCCTAAACCGTTGTCGTACCCTAACCTGTACCCTAAACCGTCCCCGTCCCCTAACCCAAACCCTAACCCTAACCCTAACCCTTACCCGAAGCCTTACACTCACCCGGCCCCTAATCCTAACCCATAGGCTAACACTAACCCGTACCCTAACACGTATGCTCACCCTAAACTGTTGTCGTACCCTAACCTGTACCCGAAACCGTCCCCGTCCCCTAACCCTAACCCTAACCCTAACCCTAACCCTTACCCGAAGCCTTACCCTCACCCGTCCCCTAATCCTAACCCATACGCTAAAACTAACACGTACCCTAACACGTACGCTCACCCTAAACCGTTGTCGTACACTAACCTGTACCCTAAACCGTCCCCGTCCCCTAACCCTAACCCTAACCCTAACCCTAACCCTTACCCGAAGCCTTACACTCACCCGTCCCCTAATACTAACCCGTACGCTAACACTAACCGGTACCTCAACACGTACGCTCACCCTAAACCGTTTTCGTACCCTAACCTGTACCCTAAGCCGTCCCCGTCGCCTAACCCTAACCCTAACCCTAACCCTAACACGAACCCTTACCTGAAGTCTTACCCTCACCCGTCCCCTAATCCTAACCCGTACGCTAAAACTAACCCGTACCCTAACACGTACGCGCACCCTAAACCGTTGTCGTACCCTAACCTGTACTCTAAACCGTCCCCGTACCCTAACCCTAACCCTAACCCTAACCCTAACCCTTACCCGAAGCCTTACCCTCACCCCTCCCCTAATCCTAACCCGTACCCTAACACGTACGCTCCCCTAAACAGTTGTCGTACCCTAACCTGTACCCTAAACCGTCCCCGTCCCCTAAACCTAACCCTAACCCTAACCCTAACCCTTACCCGAAGCCTTACCCTCACCCGTCCCCTAATACTAAACCGTATGCTAACAGTAACACGTACCCTAACACGTACGCTCACCATAAACCGTTGTCGTACCCTAACCTGTACCCTAAACCGTCCCCGTGCCCGTCCCCTAACCCTAACCATAACCCTAACCCTTACCCGAAGCCTTACCCTCACCCGTCCCCTAATCCTAACCCGTACGCTAATACTAACACGTACCCTAACACGTACGCTCACCCTAAACCGTTGTCGTACCCTAACCTGTACCCTAAACCGTCCCCGTCCCCTAACCCTAAACCTAACCCTAACCCTAACCCTAACCCTTACCCGAAGCCTTACCCTCACCCGTCCCCTAATCCTAACCCGTACGCTAACACTAACCCGTACCCTAACACGTACGCTCACCCTAAACGGTTGTCGTACCCTAACTTGTACCCGAAACCGTCCCCGTCCCCTAACCCTAACCCTAACCCTTACCGGAAGCCTTACACTCACCCGTCCCCTAATCCTAACCCGTACGCTAACAGTAACCCGTACCCTAACACGTACGCTCACACTAAACCGTTGTCGTACCCTAACCTGTACCCTAAACCGTCCCCGTCCCCAAACCCTAACCCTAACCCTAACCCTAAACCTTACCCGAAGCCTTACCCTCACCCGTCCCCTAATCCTAACCCTTACGCTAACACTAACCCGTACCCTAACAGGTATGCTCACCCTAAACCGTTGTCGTACCCTAACCTGTACCCTAAACCATCCCCGTCCCCTATCCCTAACCCTAACCCTACACCTAACCCTAACCCTTACCCGAAGCCTTACCCTCACCCGTCCCCTAATCCTAACCCGTACGCTAACACTAACCCGTACTCTAACACGTACGCTCACCCTAAACCGTTGTCGTACTCTAACCTGTATCCTAAACCGTCCCCATCCCCTAACCCTTACCCTAAACCTAACCCTAACCCTAACCTTTACCCGAAGCCTTACCCTCACCCGTCCCCTAATCCTAACCCGTACGCTAACACTAACCCGTACCTTAACACATACGCTCACCCTAAACCGTAGTCGTACCCTAACCTGTACCCTAAACCGTCCCCGTCGCCTAACCCTAACCCGAACCCTTACCCGAAGCCTTACCCTCACCCGTCCCCTAATCCTAAACCGTACGCTAAATCTAACCCGTACCCTAACACGTACGCTCACCCTAAACTGTTGTCGTACCCTAACCTGTACCCTAAACCGTCCCCGTCCCCTAACCCTAACCCTAACCCTAACCCTAACCCTAACCCTTACCCGAAGCCTTACCCTCACCCGTCCACTAATCCTAACCCGTACGCTAACACTAACCCGTGCCCTAAAACGTACGCTCCCCTAAACCGTTGTCATACCCTAACCTGTACCCTAAACCGTCCCCGTCCCCTACACCTAACCCTAACCCTAACCCTAACCCTTACCCGAAGCCTTACCCTCACCCGTCCCCTAATCCTAACCCGTACGCTAACACTACCCGTACCCTAACACTTACGCTCACCATAAACCGTTGTCGAACCCTAACCTGTACCCTAAACCGTCCCTGTGGACGTCCCCTAACCCTAACCCTAACCCTTACCCGAAGCCTTACCCTCACCCGTCCCCTAATCCTAACCCGTACGCTAACACTAACCCGTACCTTAACACGTACACTCACCCTAAACAGTTGTCGTACCCTATCCTGTACCCGAAACCGTCCCCGTCCCCTAACCCTAACCCTAACCCTTACCCTAACCCTTACCCGAAGCCTTACCCTCACCCGTCCCCTAATCCTAACCCGTACGCAAACAATAACCCGTACCCTAACACGTACGCTCACCCTAAAACGTTGTCGTACCCTAACCTGTACCCTAAACCGTCCCCGTCCCCTAACCCTAACCCTAACCCTAACCCTAACCCTAACCCTAACCCTTACCCGAAGCCTTACCCTCACCCGTCCCCTAATCCTAACCCGTACGCTAACACTAACCCGTACCCTAACACGTACGCTCACCCTAAACCGTTGTCGTACACTAACCTGTACCTTAAACCGTCCCCGTGCCCGTCCCCTAACCCTAACCCTAACCCTAACCCTAACCCTTACCCGAAGCCTTACCCTCACCCGTCCCCTAATCCTAACCCGTACGCTACCACTAACCCGTACCCTAACACGTACGCTCACCCTGAACCGTTGTCGTACCCTAAACTGTACCCTAAACCGTCCCCGTCCCCTAACCCTAACCCTAACCCTAACCCTAACCCTAACCCTTACCCGAAGCCTTACCCTCACACGTCCCATAATCCTAACCGGTGCGCAAACACTAAACCGTACCCTAAAACGTACGCTCACCCTAAACCATTGACGTACCCTAACCTATACCCTAAACAGTCCCCGTCCCCTAACCCTAACCCTAACCCTAACCCTAACCCTAACCCTTACCCGAAGCCTTACCCTCACCCGTCCCCTAATCCTAACCCGTACGCTAACACTAACCCGTACCCTAACAAGTACGCTCCCCTCAACCGTTATCGTACCCTAACCTGTCCCCTAAACCGTCCCCGTCCCCTAAACCTAACCCTAACCCTAACCCTAACCCTTACCCGAAGCCTTACCCTCACCCGTCCCCTAATCCTATCCCGTACGCTAACACTAAACCATACCCTAACACGTACGCTCACCCTAAACCGTTGACGTACCCTAACCTGTACCCTAAACCGTCCCCGTCCCCGTCCCCTAACCCTAACCCTAACCCTAACCCTTACCCGAAACCTTACCCTCACCCGTCCCCTAATCCTAACATGTACGCTAACACTAACCCGTACCCTAACACGTACGCTCACCCTAAACCGTTTTCGTACACTAACCTGTACCCTAAACCATCCCCGTCCCCTAACCCTAACCCTAACCCTAACCCTAACCCTAACCCTTACCCGAAACCTTACCCTCACCCGTCCCCTAATCCTAACCCGTACGCTAACACTAACCCGTACCTTAACACGTACGCTCCACTAAACCGTTGTCGTACCCTAACCTGTACCCTAAACCGTCCCCATCCCCTAACCCTAACCCTAACCCGAAACCTAACCCTAACCCTAACCCTTACCCGAAGCCTTACCCTCACCCGTCCCCTAATCCTAACCCGTACGCTAACACTAACCCGTACCCTAACACGTACGCTCACCCTAAACCGTTGTCGTACCCTAACCTGTACCCTAAACCGTCCCCGTCCCCTAACCCTAACCCTAACCCTAACCCTAACCCTTACCCGAAGCCTTACACTCACCCGGCCCCTAATCCTAACCCATAGGCTAACACTAACCCGTACCCTAACACGTATGCTCACCCTAAACCGTTGTCGTACCCTAACCTGTACCCTAAACCGTCCCCGTCCCCTAACCCTAACCCTAACCCTAACCCTAACCCTTACCCGAAGCCTTACGCTCACCCGTCCCCTAATCCTAAACCGTACGCTAACACTAACCCATACCCTAACACGTACGCTCACCCTAAACCGTTGTCGTACCCTAACATGTACCCTAAACCGTCCCTGTCCCCGTCCCCTAACCATAACCCTAACCCTAACCCTAACCCTTACCCGAAGCCTTACCCTCACCCGTCCCCTAATCCTAAACCGTACGCTAACACTAACCGATACCCTAACACGTACGCTCACCCTAAACCGTTGTCGTACCCTAACCTGTACCCTAAACCGTCCCCGTGCCCGTCCCCTAACCCTAAACCTAACCCTAACCCTAACCCTTACCCGAAGCCTTACCCTCACCCGTCCCCTAATCCTATCCCGTACGCTAACACTAAGCCATACCCTAACACGTACGCTCACCCTAAACCGTTGTCGTACCCTAACCTGTACCCTAAACTGTCCCCGTCCTCTAACCCTAACCCTAACCCTAACCCTAACCCTAACCCTTACCCGAAGCCTTACCCTCACCCGTCCCCTAATCCTAACCCGTACGCTAACACTAACCCGTACCCTAACACGTACGCTCACCCTAAACCGTTGACGTACCCTAACCTGTACCCTAAACCGTCCCCGTCCCCGTCCCCTAACCCTAACCCTAACCCTAACCCTTACCCGAAACCTTACCCTCACCCGTCCCCTAATCCTAACACGTACGCTAACACTAACCCGTACCCTAACACGTACGCTCACCCTAAACCGTTTTCGTACCCTAACCTGTACCCTAAACCGTCCCCGTCCCCTAACCCTAACCCTAACCCTAACCCTAACCCTAACCCTTACCCGAAACCTTACCCTCACCCGTCCCCTAATCCTAACCCGTACGCTAACACTAACCCTTACCTTAACACGTACGCTCCCCTAAACCGTTGTCGTACGCTAACCTGTACCCTAAACCGTCCCCGTCCCCTAACCCTAACCCTAACCCTAACCCTAACCCTTACCCGAAGCCTTACACTCACCCGTCCCCTAATCCTAACCCGTACGCTAACACTAACACGTACCCTAACACGTACGCTCACCCTAAACCGTTGTCGTACCCTAACATGTACCCTAAACCGTCCCTGTCCCCGTCCCCTAACCATAACCCTAACCCTAACCCTAACCCTTACCCGAAGCCTTACCCTCACCCGTCCCCTAATCCTAAACCGTACGCTAACACTAACCCATACCCTAACACGTACGCTCACCCTAAACCGTTGTCGTACCCTAACCTGTACCCTAAACCGTCCCCGTGCCCGTCCCCTAACCCTAAACCTAACCCTAACCCTAACCCTTACCCGAAGCCTTACCCTCACCCGTCCCCTAATCCTATCCCGTACGCTAACACTAAACCATACCCTAACACGTACGCTCACCCTAAACCGTTGTTGTACCCTAACCTGTACTCTAAACCGTCCCCGTCCTCTAACCCTAACCCTAACCCTAACCCTAACCCTTACCCGAAGCCTTACCCTCACCCGTCCCCTAATCCTAACCCGTACGCTAACACTAACCCGTACCCTAACACGTACGCTCACCCTAAACCGTTGACGTACCCTAACCTGTACCCTAAACCGTCCCCGTCCCCGTCCCCTAACCCTAACCCTAACCCTAACCCTTACCCGAAACCTTACCCTCACCCGTCCCCTAATCCTAACACGTACGCTAACACTAACCCGTACCCTAACACGTACGCTCACCCTAAACCGTTTTCGTACCCTAACCTGTACCCTAAACCGTCCACGTCCCCTAACCCTAACCCTAACCCTAACCCTAACCCTAACCCTTACCCGAAACCTTACCCTCACCCGTCCCCTAATCCTAACCCGTACGCTAACACTAACCCGTACCTTAACATGTACGCTCCCCTAAACCGTTGTCGTACCCTAACCTGTACCCTAAACCGTCCCCGTCCCCTAACCCTAACCCTAACCCTAACCCTAACCCTAACCCTAACCCTTACCCGAAGCCTTACCCTCACCCGTCCCCTAATCCTAACCCGTACGCTAACACTAACCCGTACCTTAACACGTACACTCACCCTAAACAGTTGTCGTACACTAACCTGTACCCTAAACCGTCCCCGTCCCCTAACCCTAACCCTCACCCTAACCCTAACCCTTACCCAAAGCCTTACCCTCACCCGTCTCCTAATCCTAACCCGTACGCAAACACTAACCCGTACCCTAACACGTACGCTCACCCTAAACCGTTGTCGTACCCTAACCTGTACCCTAAACCGTCCCCGTCCCCTAACTCTAACCCTAACCCTAACCCTAACCCTAACCCTAATCCTAACCCTTACCCGAAGCCTTACCCTCACCCGTCCTTTAATCCTAACCCGTACGCTAACACTAACCCGTACCCTAACACGTACGCTCCCCCTAAACCGTTGTCGTACCCTAACCTGTACCCTAAACCGTCACCGTGCCCGTCCCGTAACCCTTACACTAACCCTTACCCTAATCCTTACCCGAAGCCTTACACTCACCCGTCCCTAATCCTAACCCATACGCTAACACTAACCCGTACCCTAACACTTACGCTCACCCTAATCCGTTGTCGTACCCTAACCTGTACCCTAAACCGTCCCCGTCCCGTAACCCTAACCCTAACCCTAACCCTAACCCTTACCCGAAGCCTTACCCTCACCCGTCCCCTAATCCTAACCCGTGCGCTAACACTAAACCGTACCCTAACATGTACGCTCACCCTAAACAATTGTCGTACCCTAACCTGTACCCTAAACCGTCCCCGTCCCCGTCCCCTAACCCTAAACCTAAACCTAAGCCTAACCCTTACCCGAAGCCTTACCCTCACCCGTCCCATAATCCTAACCCGTACGCTAACACTAACCCGTACCCTAACACATACGCTCACCCTAAACCGTTGTCGTACCCAAACCTGTACCCTAAACCGTCCCCGTCCCCGTCCCCTAACCCTAACCCTAACACTAACCCTAACCCTTACCCGTAGCCTTACCCTCACCCGTCACCTAATCCTAACACGTTCGCTAACGCTAACCCGTACCCTAACACGTACACTCACTCTAAACCGTTGTCGTACCCTAACTTGTACCCTAAACCGTCCCCGTCCGCTAACCCTAACCATAACCATAACCCTAACCCTTACCCGAAGCCTTACCCTCACCCGTCTCCTAATCGTAACACGTACGCTAACACTAACCCGTACCCTAACACGTACGCTCAGCCTAAACCGTTGTCGTACCCTAACCTGTACCCTAAACAGTCCCCGTCCCCGTCCCCTAACCCTAACCCTAACCCTAACACTTACCCGAAGCCTTGCCCTCACCCGTCCCCTAATCCAAACCCGTACGCTAACACTAACCCGTACCCTAACACGTACGCTCAGCCTAAACCGTTGTCGTACCCTAACCTGTACCCTAAACCGTCCCCGTCCCCGTCCCCTAACCCTAACCCTAACCCTAACCGTAACCCTTACCCGAAGCCTTACCCTCACCCGTCCCCTAATCCTAACCCGTACGCCAACACTAACCCGTACACTAACCCGTACGCTCAACCTAAAACGTTGTCGTACACTAACCTGTGCCGTAAACCGTCCCCGTCCCCTAACCCTAACCCTAAACCTAACCCTAACCCTAACCCTTATCCGAAGCCTTACCCTCACCCGTCCCCTAATCCTAACCCGTACGCTAACACTAACCCGTACCCTAACACGTACGCTCACCCTAAACCGTTGTCGTACCCTAACCTGTACCCTAATCCGTCTCCGTCCCCTAACCCTAACCCTAACCCTAACCCTAACCCTAACCCTTACCCGAAGCCTTACCCTCACCCGTCCCCTAATCATCACCCGTACGCTAACACTAACCCATACCCTAACACGTACGCTCACCTTAAACCGTTGTCGTACCCTAACCTGTACCCTAAACCGTCCCCGTCCCCGTCCCCTAACCCTAACCCTAACCCTAACCCTAACCGTTACCCGAAGCCTTACCCTCACCCGTCCCCTAATGATAACCCGTACGCTAACACTAACCCGTACCCTAACACGTACGCTCACCCTAAACCGTTGTCGTACCCTAACCTGTACCCTAAACCGTCCCCGTCCCCTAAACCTAACCCGAACCCTAACCCTAACCCTAACCCTTTCCCGAAGCCTTACCCTCACCCGTCCCCAAATCCTAACCCGTACAATAACACTAACCCGTGCCTTAACACGTTCGCTCACACTAAACCGTTGTCGTACCCTAACCTGTACCCTAAACCGTCCCCGTCCTCTAACCCTAACCCTAAACCTAAACCTAACCCTTACCCGAAGCCTTACCCTCACCCGTCCCCTAATCCTAACCCGTACGCTAACACTAACCCATACCCTAATACCTACGCTCACCCTAAACCGTTGTCGTACCCTAACCTGTATCCTAAACCGTCTCCGTCCCTTAACCCTCACCCTAACCCTAACCCTAACCCTTACCCGAAGCCTTACACTCAACCGTCCCCTAATCCTAACCCGTACGCTAACACTAACCCATACCCTATCACGTAAGCTCACCCTAAACCGTTGTCGTACCCTAACCTGTACCCTAAACCGTCCCCTTCCCCTAACCCTAACCCTAACCCTAACCCTAACCCTAACGCTTACCCAAAGCCTTGCCATCACTCGTCCCCTAATCCTAACCCGTACGCTAACACTAACCCATATCCTAACACGTACGCTCACCCTAAACCGTTGTCGTACCCTAACCTGTACCCCAAACCGTCCCCGTCCCCTAACCCTAACCCTAACCCTAACCCTAACCCTAAACTTTACCCGAAGCCTTACACTCACCCGTCCCCTAATCCTAACCCGTACACTAACACTAACCCGTACCCTAACACGTACGCTCACCCTAAACCGTTGTCGTACCCTAACCTGTACCGTAAACCGTCCCCGTCCCCTAATTCTAACCCTAACCCTAGCCCTAACCCTTACCCGAAGCCTTACCCTCACCCGTCCCGTATTCCTAACCCGTACGCTAACACTAACCCATACCCTAACACGTACGCTCACCCTAAACGGTTGTCGTACCCTAACCTGTACCCTAAACCGTCCCCGTCCCCGTCCCCTAACCCTAACCCTAACCCTAACCCTTACCCGAAGCCTTACCCTCACCCGTCCCCTAATCCTAACCCGTACGCTAACACTAACCCGTGCCCTAAAACATACGCTCCCCTAAACCGTTGTCATACCCTAACCTGTACCCTAAACCGTCCCCGTCCCCTAAACCTAACCCTAACCCTAACCCTAACCCTTACCCGAAGCCTTACCCTCACCCGTCCCCTAATCCTAACCCGTACGGTAACACTACCCGTACCCTAACACTTACGCTCACCATAAACCGTTGTCGAAACTTAACCTGTACCCTAAACCGTCCCCGTGGCCGTCCCCTAACCCTTACCCTAACCCTAACCCTTACCCGAAGCCTTACCCTCACCCGTCCCCTAATCCTAACCCGTACGCTAACATTAACCCGTACCTTAACACGTACGCTCACCCTAAACAGTTGTCGTACCCTATCCTGTACCCGAAACCGTCCCCGTCCCCTAACCCTAACCCTAACCCTTACCCTAACCCTTACCCGAAGCCTTACCCTCACCGGTCCCCTAATCCTAACCCGTACGCAAACAATAACCCGTACCCTAACACGTACGCTCACCCTAAACTGTTGTCGTACCCTAACCTGTACCCTAAACCGTCCCCGTCCCCTAACCCTAACCCTAACCCTAACCCTAACCCTAACCCTAACCCTAACCCTTACCCGAAGCCTTACCCTCACCCGTCCCTTAATCCTAACCCGTACGCTAACACTAACCCGTACCCTAACACGTACGCTCACCCTAAACCGTTGTCGTACCCTAACCTGTACCTTAAACCGTCCCCGTGCCCGTCCCCTAACCCTAACCCTAACCCTAACCCTAAACCGTTGTCGTAACCTAACCTGTACCCTAAACCGTCCCCGTCCTCTAACCCTAACCCTAACCCTAACCCTAACCCTTACCCGAAGCCTTACCCTCACCCGTCCCCTAATCCTAACCCGTACGCTACCACTAACCCGTACCCTAACACGTACGCTCACCCTGAACCGTTGTCGTACCCTAAACTGTACCCTAAACCGTCCCCGTCCCCTAACCCTAACCCTAACCCTAACCCTAAACCTAACCCTTACCCGAAGCCTTACCCTCACACGTCCCATAATCCTAACCGGTGCGCAAACACTAAACCGTACACTAAAACGTACGCTCACCCTAAACCATTGACGTACCCTAACCTATACCCTAAACAGTCCCCGTCCCCTAACCCTAACCCTAACCCTAACCCTAACCCTAACCCTTACCCGAAGCCTTACCCTCACCCGTCCCCTAATCCTAAACCGTACGCTAACACTAACCCGTACCCTAACAAGTACGCTCCCCTCAACCGTTATCGTACCCTAACCTGTCCCCTAAACCGTCCCCGTCCCCTAAACCTAACCCTAACCCTAACCCTAACCCTTACCCGAAGCCTTACCCTCACCCGTCCCCTAATCCTATCCCGTACGCTAACACTAAACCATACCCTAACACGTACGCTCACCCTAAACCGTTGACGTACACTAACCTGTACCCTAAACCGTCCCCGTCCCCGTCCCCTAACCCTAACCCTAACCCTAACCCTTACCCGAAACCTTACCCTCACCCGTCCCCTAATCCTAACACGTACGCTAACACTAACCCGTACCCTAACACGTACGCTCACCCTAAACCGTTTTCGTACACTAACCTGTACCCTAAACCATCCCCGTCCCCTAACCCTAACCCTAAACCTAACCCTAACCCTAACCCTTACCCGAAACCTTACCCTCACCCGTCCCCTAATCCTAACCCGTACGCTAACACTAACCCGTACCTTAACACGTACGCTCCCCTAAACCGTTGTCGTACCCTAACCTGTACCCTAAACCGTCCCCATCCCCTAACCCTAACCCTAACCCGAAACCTAACCCTAACCCTAACTCTTACCCGAAGCCTTACCCTCACCCGTCCCCTAATCCTAACCCGTACGCTAACACTAACCCGTACCCTAACACGTACGCTCACCCTAAACCGTTGTCGTACCCTAACCTGTACCCTAAACCGTCCCCGTCCCCTAACCCTAACCCTAACCCTAACCCTAACCCTTACCCGAAGCCTTACACTCACCCGGCCCCTAATCCTAACCCATAGGCTAACACTAACCTGTACCCTAACACGTATGCTCACCCTAAACCGTTGTCGTACCCTAACCTGTACCCTAAACCGTCCCCGTCCCCTAACCCTAACCCTAAACCTAACCCTAACCCTTACCCGAAGCCTTACATTCACCCGTCCCCTAATCCTAAACCGTACGCTAACACTAACCCATACCCTAACACGTACGCTCACCCTAAACCGTTGTCGTACCCTAACATGTACCCTAAACCGTCCCTGTCTCCGTCCCCTAACCATAACACTAACCCTAACCCTAACCCTTACCCGAAGCCTTACACTCACCCGTCCCCTAATCCTAAACCGTACGCTAACACTAACCCATACCCTAACACGTACGCTCACCCTAAACCGTTGTCGTACCCTAACCTGTACCCTAAACTGTCCCCGTCCTCTAACCCTAACCCTAACCCTAACCCTAACCCTAACCCTTATCCGAAGCCTTGCCCTCACCCGTCCCCTAATCCTAACCCGTACGCTAACACTAACCCGTACCCTAACACGTACGCTCACCCTAAACCGTTGACGTACCCTAACCTGTACCCTAAACCGTCCCCGTCCCCGTCCCCTAACCCTAACCCTAACCCTAACCCTTACCCGAAACCTTACCCTCACCCGTCCCCTAATCCTAACCCGTACGCAAACACTAACCCGTACCTTAACACGTACGCTCCCCTAAAACGTTGTCGTACCCTAACCTGTGCCCTAAACCGTCCCCGTCCCCTAACCCTAACCCTAACCCTAACCCTAACCCTTACCCGAAGCCTTACACTCACCCGGCCCCTAATCCTAACCCATAGGCTAACACTAACCCGTACCCTAACACGTATGCTCACACTAAACCGTTGTCGTACCCTAACCTGTACCCTAAACCGTCCCCGTCCCCTAACCTTAACCCTAACCCTAACCCTAACCCTTACCCGAAGCCTTACCCTCACCCGTCCCCTAATCCTAACCCGTACGGTAACACTAACACGTACCCTAACACGTACGCTCACCCTAACCGTTGTCGTACCCTAACATGTACCCTAAACCGTCCCTGTCCCCGTCCCCTAACCATAACCCTAACCCTAACCCTAACCCTTACCCGAAGCCTTACCCTCACCCGTCCCCTAATCCTAAACCGTACGCTAACACTAACCCATACCCTAACACGTACGCTCACCCTAAACCGTTGTCGTACCCTAACCTGTACCCTAAACCGTCCCCGTGCCCGTCCCCTAACCCTAAACCTAACCCTAACCCTAACCCTTACCCGAAGCCTTACCCTCACCCGTCCCCTAATCCTATCCCGTACGCTAACACTAAACCATACCCTAACACGTACGCTCACCCTAAACCGTTGTCGTACCCTAAACTGTACTCTAAACCGTCCCCGTCCTCTAACCCTAACCCTAACCCTAACCCTAACCCTAACCCTTACCCGAAGCCTTACCCTCACCCGTCCCCTAATCCTAACCCGTATGCTAACACTAACCCGTACCCTAACACGTACGCTCACCCTAAACCGTTGACGTACCCTAACCTGTACTCTAAACCGTCCCCGTCCCCGTCCCCTAACCCTAACCCTAACCCTAACCCTTACCCGAAACCTTACCCTCACCCGTCCCCTAATCCTAACACGTACGCTAACACTAACCCGTACCCTAACACGTACGCTCACCCTAAACCGTTTTCGTACCCTAACCTGTACCCTAAACCGTCCCCGTCCCCTAACCCTAACCCTAACCCTAACCCTAACCCTAACCCTTACCCGAAACCTTACCCTCACCCGTCCCCTAATCCTAACCCGTACGCTAACATTAACCCGTACCTTAACATGTACGCTCCCATAAACCGTTGTCGTACCCTAACCTGTACCCTAAACCGTCCCCATCCCCTAACCCTAACCCTAACCCGAAACCTAACCCTAACCCTAACCCTTACCCGAAGCCTTACCCTCACCCGTCCCCTAATCCTAACCCGTACGCTAACACTAACCCGTACCCTAACACGTACGCTCACCCTAAACCGTTGTCGTACCCTAACCTGTACCCTAAACCGTCCCCGTCCCCTAACCCTAACCCTAACCCTAACCCTAACCCTTACCCGAAGCCTTACACTCACCCGGCCCCTAATCCTAACCCATAGGCTAACACTAACCCGTACCCTAACACGTATGCTCACCCTAAACCGTTGTCGTACCCTAACCTGTACCCTAAACCGTCCCCGTCCCCTAACCCTAACCCTAACCCTAACCCTAACCCTTACCCGAAGCCTTACCCTCACCCGTCCCCTAATCCTAACCCGTACGCTAACACTAACACGTACCCTAACTCGTACGCTCACCCTAAACCGTTGTCGTACCCTAACATGTACCCTAAACAGTCCCTGTCCCCGTCCCCTAACCATAACCCTAACCCTAACCCTAACCCTTACCCGAAGCCTTACCCTCACCCGTCCCCTAATCCTAAACCGTACGCTAACACTAACCCATACCCTAACACGTACGCTCACACTAAACCGTTGTCGTACCCTAACCTGTACCCTAAACCGTCCCCGTCCCCTAACCCTAACCGTAAACCTAACCCTAACACTTACCCGAAGCCTTACCCTCACCCGTCCCCTAATCCTAACCCGTACGCTAACACTAAACCGTACCCTAACACGTACGCTCACCCTAAATCGTTGTCGTACCCTAACATGTACCCTAAACCGTCCCCGTCTCCTAACCCTAAACCTAACCCTAACCCTAACCCTAACCCTTACCTGAAGCCTTACCCTCACCCGTCCCCGAATCCTAACCCGTACGCTAACACTAACCCGTACCCTAACAAGTACGCTCACCCTAAACCGTTGTCGTACCCTAACCTGTACCCTAAACCGTCCCCGTCACCTAACCCTAACCCTACCCTAACCCTAACCCTAACCCTTACCCGAAGCCTTACCCTCACCCGTCCCCTAGTTCTAACCCGTACGCTAACACTAACCCGTACCCTAACACGTACGCTCACCCTAAACCGTTGTCGTACTCTAACCTGTACCCTAAACCGTCCCCGTGCCCGTTCCCTAACCCTAACCCTAACCCTAACCCTAACCCTAAACCTATCCCGGAATCTTACCCTCACCCGTCCCCTAATCCTAACCCGTACGCTAACACTAACCCATACCCTAACACGTACGCTCACCCTAAGCCGTTGTCGTACCCTAACCTGTACCCTAAACCGTCCCCGTCCCCGAACCCTAACCCTAACCCTAACCCTAACCCTAACCCTTACCCGAAGCCTTACACTCACCCGTCCCCTAATCCTCACCCGTACGCTAACACTAACCCGTACCTTAACACGTACGCTCACCCTAAACCGTTGTCGCACACTATCCTGTAACCTAAACCGTCCCCGTCCCCTAACCCTAACCCTAACCCTAACCCTAACCCTAACCCTTACCCGAAGCATAACCCTCACCTGTCCCCTAATACTAACCCGTACGCTAACACTAACCCGTACCGTAAAACGTACGCTCACACTAAACCGTTGTCGTACCCTAACCTGTACCCTAAACCGTCCCCGTCCCCTAACCCTAAACCTAACACTAACCCTAACCCTAACCCTTACCCGAAGCCTTAGCCTCAACCGTCCCCTAATCCTAACCTGTACACTAACACTAACCCGTACCCTAACACGTACGTTCACCCTAAATCGTTGTCGTACCCTAACCTGTACCCTAAACCTTCCCCGTCCCCTAACCCTAACCCTAACACTAACCCTAACCCTAACCCTTACCCGAAGCCTTACCCTAACCCGTACCCTAATCCTAACCCGTACGCTAACACTAACACATACCCTAACACGTACGCTCACCCTAAATCGTTGTCGTTCCCTAACTTGTACCCTAAACCGTCCCCGTCCCCGTCCCCTAACCCTAACCCTTACCCGAAGGCTTACCCTCACCCGTCCCTTAATCCTAAACCGTACGCTAACACTAACCCGTACCCTAACACGTACGCTCACCCTAAACCGTTGTCGTACCCTAACCTGTACCCTAAACCGTCCCCGTCGCCTAACCCTAACCCTAACACTAACCCTAACCCGAACCCTTACCCGAAGCCTTACAATCACCCGTCCCCTAATCCTAACCCGTACGCTAAAACTAACCCGTACCCTAACACGTACGCTCACCCTAAACCGTTGTCGTACCCTAACCTGTACCCTAAACCGTCCCCGTCCCCTAACCCTAACCCTAACCCTAACCCTAACCCTTACCCGAAGCATTACCCTCACCCGTCCCCTAATTCTAACCCGTACGCTAACACTAACCCGTACCTTAACACGTACACTCACCCTAAACAGTTGTCGTACACTAACCTGTACCCTAAACCGTCCCCGTCCCCTAACCCTAACCCTCACCCTAACCCTAACCCTTACCCAAAGCCTTACCCTCACCCGTCTCCTAATCCTAACCCGTACGCAAACACTAACCCGTACCCTAACACGTACGCTCACCCTAAACCGTTGTCGTACGCTAACCTGTACCCTAAACCGTCCCCGTCCCCTAACTCTAACCCTAACCCTAACCCTAACCCTAACCCTAACCCTAACCCTTACCCGAAGCCTTACCCTCACCCGTCCCCTAATCCTAACCCGTACGCTAACACTAACCCGTACCCTAACACGTACGCTCACCCTAAACCGTTGTCGTACCCTAACCTGTACCCTAAACCGTCACCGTGCCCGTCCCGTAACCCTAACACTAACCCTAACCCTAATCCTTACCCGAAGCCTTACACTCACCCGTCCCTAATCCTAACCCATACGCTAAAACTAACCCGTACCCTAACACTTACGCTCACCCTAATCCGTTGTCGTAACCTAACCTGTACCCTAAACCGTCCCTGTCCCGTAACCCTAACCCTAACCCTAACCCTAACCCTTACCCGAAGCCTTACCCTCACCCGTCCCCTAATCCTAACCCGTGCGCTAACACTAAACCGTACCCTAACATGTACGCTCACCCTAAACAATTGTCGTACCCTAACCTGTACCCTAAACCGTCCCCGTCCCCTAACCCTAACCCTAAACCTAACCCAAACACTAACCCTTACCCGAAGCCTTACCCTCACCCTTCCCCTAATCCTAACCCATACGCTAACACTTACCGGTACCTTAACACGTATGCTCACCCTAAACCGTTGATGTACCCTAACCTGTACCCTAAACCGTCCCCGTCCCCGTCCCCTAACCCTAAACCTAAACCTAAGCCTAACCCTTACCCGAAGCCTTACCCTCACCCGTCCCATAATCCTAACCCGTACGCTAACACTAACCCGTACCCTAACACGTACGCTCAACCTAAAACGTTGTCGTACACTAACCTGTGCCCTAAACCGTCCCCGTCCCCTAACACTAACCCTAAACCTAACCCTAACCCTAACCCTTATCCGAAGCCTTACCCTCACCCGTCCCCTAATCCTAACCCGTACGCTAACACTAACCCGTACCCTAACACGTACGCTCACCCTAAACCGTTGTCGTACCCTAACCTGTACCCTAATCCGTCTCCGTCACCTAACCCTAACCCTAACCCTAACCCTAACCCTAACCCTAACCCTTACCCGAAGCCTTACCCTCACCCATCCCCTAATCATCACCCGTACGCTAACACTAACCCATACCCTAACACGTACGCTCACCTTAAACCGTTGTCGTACCCTAACCTGTACCCTAAACCGTCCCCGTCCCCGTCCCCTAACCCTAACCCTAACCCTAACCCTAACCGTTACCCGAAGCCTTACCCTCACCCGTCCCCTAATGATAACCCGTACGCTAACACTAACCCGTACCCTAACACGTACGCTCACCCTAAACCGTTGTCGTACCCTAACCTGTACCCTAAACCGTCCCCGTCCCCTAAACCTAACCCGAACCCTAACCCTAACCCTAACCCTTTCCCGAAGCCTTACCCTCACCCGTCCCCAAATCCTAACCCGTACAATAACACTAACCCGTGCCTTAACACGTACGCTCACACTAAACCGTTGTCGTACCCTAACCTGTACCCTAAACCGTCCCCGTCCTCTAACCCTAACCCTAAACCTAAACCTAACCCTTACCCGAAGCCTTACCCTCACCCGTCCCCTAATCCTAACCCGTACGCTAACACTAACCCATACCCTAACACGTACGCTCACCCTAAACCGTTGTCGTACCCTAACCTGTATCCTAAACCGTCTCCGTCCCTTAACCCTCACCCTAACCCTAACCCTAACCCTTACCCGAAGCCTTACACTCAACCGTCCCCTAATCCTAACCCGTACGCTAACACAAACCCATACCCTATCACGTAAGCTCACCCTAAACCGTTGTCGTACCCTAACCTGTACCCTAAACCGTCCCCTTCCCCTAACCCTAACCCTAACCCTAACCCTAACCCTAACGCTTACCCAAAGCCTTACCCTCACCCGTCCCCTAATCCTAACCCGTACGCTAACACTAACCCATATCCTAACACGTACGCTCACCCTAAACCGTTGTCGTACCCTAACCTGTACCCTAAACCGTCCCCGTCCCCTAACCCTAACCCTAACCCTAACCCTAACCCTAAACCTTACCCGAAGCCTTACACTCACCCGTCCCCTAATCCTAACCCGTACACTAACACTAACCCGTACCCTAACACGTACGCTCACCCTAAACCGTTGTCGTACCCTAACCTGTACCGTAAACCGTCCCCGTCCCCTAATTCTAACCCTAACCCTAGCCCTAACCCTTACCCGAAGCCTTACCCTCACCCGTCCCGTATTCCTAACCCGTACGCTAACACTAACCCATACCCTAACACGTACGCTCACCCTAAACCGTTGTCGTACCCTAACCTGTACCCTAAACCGTCCCCGTCCCCGTCCCCTAACCCTAACCCTAACCCTAACCCTTACTCTAAGCCTTACCCTCACCCGTCCCCTAATCCTAACCCGTACGCTAACACTAACCCGTACCCTAACACGTACGCTCACCCTAATCCGTTGTCGTACACTAACCTGTACCCTAAACCGTCCCTGTCCCCATCCCCTAACCCTAACCCTAACCCTAACCCTAACCCTAACCCTAACCCTAACCCTTACCCGAAGCCTTAACCTCACCCGTCCCCTAATCCTAACCCGTACGCTAACACTAACCCATACCCTAAAACGTACGCTCACCCTAAACCGTTGTCGTACCCTAAACTGTACCCTAAATCGTCCCCGTTCCCTAACCCTAACCCTAACCCTTACCCGAAGCCTTACCCTCACCCGTCCCCTAATCCTAACCCGTACGCTAACACTAACCCGTGCCTTAAAACGTACGCTCCCCTAAACCGTTGTCGTACCCTAACCTGTACCCTAAACCGTCCCCGTCCCCTAAACCTAACCCTAACCCTAACCCTAACCCTTACCCGAAGCATTACCCTCACCCGTCCCCGAATCCTAACCCGTACGCTAACACTAACCCGTACCCTAACACTTACGCTCACCATAAACCGTTGTCGTACCCTAACCTGTACCCTAAACCGTCCCCGTGCCTGTCCCCTATCCCTAACCCTAACCCTAACCCTAACCCTTGCCCGAAGCCTTACCCTCACCCGTCCCCTAATCCTAACCCGTACGCTAACACTAACCCGTACCTTAACACGTACACTCACCCTAAACAGTTGTCGTACCCTAACCTGTACCCTAAACCGTCCCCGTCCCCGTCCCCTAACCCTAACCCTAACCCTTACCCAAAGCCTTACCCTCACCCGTCTCCTAATCCTAACCCGTACGCAAACAATAACCCGTACCCTAACACGTACGCTCACCCTAAACCGTTGTCGTACCCTAACCTGTACCCTAAGCCGTCCCCGTCCCCTAACTCTAACCCTAACCCTAACCCTAACCCTAACCCTAACCCTAACCCTTACCCGAAGCCTTACCCTCACCCGTCCCCTAATCCTAACCCGTACTCTAACACTAACCCGTACCCTAACACGTACACTCACCCTAAAACGTTGTCGTACCCTAACCTGTACCCTAAACCGTCCCCGTGCCCGTCCCCTAACCCTAAACCTAACCCTAACCCTAACCCTAACCTGTACCCTAAACCGTCCCCGTCCTCTAACCCTAACCATAACCCTAACACTTACCCGAAGCCTTACCCTCACCCGGCCCCTAATCCTAACCCGTACGCTAACACTAACCTGTACCCTAACACGTACGCTCACCCTAAACCGTTGTCGTACCCTAAACTGTACCCTAAACCGTCCCCGTCCCCTAACCCTACCCCTATCCCTAACCCTTACCTGAAGCCTTACCCTCACACGTCCCATAATCCTCACCCGTGCGCTAACACTAAAGCGTAACCTAAAACGTACGCTCACCCTAAACCATTGTCGTACACTAACCTATACCCTAAACCGTCCCCGTCCCCTAACCTTAACCCTAACCCTAACCCTAACCCTAACCCTAACCCTTACCCGAAGCCTTACCCTCACCCGTCCCCTAATCCTAACCCGTACGCTAACACTAACCCGTACCCTAACAAGTACGCTCCCCTAAACCGTTATCGTACCCTAGCCTGTACCCTAAACCGTCCCCGTCCCCTAAACCTAACCCTAAACCTAACCCTAACCCTTACCCGAAGCCTTACCCTCACCCGTCCCCTAATCCTAACCCGTACGCTATCACCTACCCGTACCCTAACACGTACACTCAGCCTAAACCGTTGTCGTACCCTAACCTGTACCCTAAACTGTCCCCGTGCCCGTCCCCTAACCCTAAACCTAACCCTGACCCTAACCCTTACCCGAAGCCTTACCCTCACCCGACCCCTAATCCTAACCCGTACGCTAACACTAACCCGTAACCTAACACGTACGCTCACCCTAAACCGTTGTCGTACCCTAACCTGTACCCTAAACCGTCCCCGTCCCCTAACCCTAACCCTAACACTAACCCTAACCCTAATCCTTACCCGAAGCCTTACACTCACCCGTCCCCTAATCCTAACCCATACGCTAACACTAACCCGTACCCTAACACGGACGCTCACCCTAAACCGTTGTCGTACCCAAACCTGTACCCTAAACCGTCCCCGTCTCCGTCCCCTAACCCTAACCCTAACACTAACCCTAACCCTTACCCGAAGCCTTACCCTCACCCGTCACCTAATCCTAACCCGTTCGCTAACGCTAACCCGTACCCTAACACGTATACTCACTCTAAACCGTTGTCGTACCCTAACTTGTACCCTAAACCGTCCCCGTCCGCTAACCCTAACCATAACCATAACACTAACCCTTACCCGAAGCCTTACCCTCACCCGTCTCCTAATCCTAACACGTACGCTAACACTAACCCGTACCCTAACACGTACGCTCAGCCTAAACCGTTGTCGTACCCTAACCTGTACCCTAAACCGTCCCCGTCCCCGTCCCCTAACCCTAACCCTAACCCTAACCCTTACCCGAAGCCTTACCCTCACCCGTCCCCTAATCCTAACCCGTACGCTAACACTAACCCGTACCCTAACACGTACGCTCACCCTAAACCGTTGTCGTACCCTAACCTGTACCCTAAACCGTCCCCATCCCCTAACCCTAACCCTAAACCTAAACCTAACCCTTACCCGAAGCCTTACCCTCACCGGTCCCCTAATCCTAACCCGTACGCTAACACTAACCCATACCCTAACACGTACGCTCACCCTAAACCGTTCTCGTACCCTAACCTGTATCCTAAACCGTCTCCGTCCCTTAACCCTCACCCTTACCCTAACCCTAACCCTTACCCGAAGCCTTACCCTCAACCGTCCCCTAATCCTAAGCCGTACGCTAACACTAAACCATACCCTATCACGTAAGCTCACCCTAAACCGTTGTCGTACCCTAACCTGTACCCTAAACCGTCCCCTTCCCCTAACCCTAACCCTAACCCTAACCCTAACCCTAACGCTTACCCAAAGCCTTACCCTCACCCGTCCCCTAATCCTAACCCGTACGCTAACACTAACCCATACCCTAACACGTACGCTCACCCTAAACCGTTGTCATACCCTAACCTGTACCCTAAACCGTCCCCGTCCCCTAACCCTAACCCTAACCCTAACCCTAACCCTAAACCTTACCCGAAGCCTTACACTCACCCGTCCCCTAAGCCTAACCCGTACACTAACACTAACCCGTACCCTAACACGTACGCTCACCCTCAACTGTTTCGTACCCTAACCTGTACCCTAAACCGTCCCCGTCCCCTAACTCTAACCCTCACCCTAGCCCTAACCCTTACCCGAAGCCTTACCCTCACCCGTCCCGTATTCCTAAACGTACGCTAACACTAACCCATACCCTAACACGTACGCTCACCCTAAACCGTTGTCGTACCCTAACCTGTACCCTAAACCGTCCCCGTCCACGTCCCCTAACCCTAACCCTAACCCTAACCCTTACTCGAAGCCTTACCCTCACCCGTCCCCTAATCCTAACCCGTACGCTAACACTAAACCGTACCCTAACACGTACGCTCACCCTAATCCGTTGTCGTACACTAACCTGTACCCTAAACCGTCCCTGTCCCCATCCCCTAACCCTAACCCTAACCCTAACCCTAACCCTAACCCTTACCCGAAGCCTTAACCTCACCCGTCCCCTAATCCTAACCCGTACGCTAACACTAACCCATACCCTAACACGTACGCTCACCCTAAACCGTTGTCGTACCCTAACCTGTACCCTAAACCGTCCCCGTCGCCTAACCCTAACCTTAACCCTAACCCTAACCCGATCCGTTACCCGAAGCCTTACACTCACCCGTCCCCTAATCCTAACCCGTACGCTAAAACTAACCCGTACCCTAACACATACGCTCACCCTAAACCGTTGTCGTACACTAACCTGTACCCTAAACCGTCCCCGTCCCCGTCCCCTAACCCTAACCCTAACCCTAACCCTAACCCTTACCCGAAGCCTTACCCTCACCCGTCCCCTAATCCTAACCCGTACGCTAACACTAACCCGTGCCCTAAATCGTACGCTCCCCTAAACCGTTGTTGTACCCTAACCTGTACCCTAAACTGTCCCCGTCCCCTAAACCTAACCCTAACCCTAACCCTAACCCTAAACCTTACCCGAAGCCTTACACTCACCCGTCCCCTAATCCTAACCCGTACACTAACACTAACCCGTACCCTAACACGTACGCTCACCCTCAACTGTTTCGTACCCTAACCTGTACCCTAAACCGTCCCCGTCCCCTAACTTGACCCTCAACCTAGCCCTAACCCTTACCCGAAGCCTTACCCTCACCCGTCCCGTATTCCTAAACGTACGCTAACACTAACCCATACCCTAACACGTACGCTCACCCTAAACCGTTGTCGTACCCTAACATGTACCCTAAACCGTCCCCGTCTCCTAACCCTAAACCTAACCCTAAACCTAACCCTAATCCTTACCCGAAGCCTTACCCTCACCCGTCCCCTAATCCTAACCCGTACGCTAACACTAACCCGTACCCTAACAAGTACGCTCACCCTAAACCGTTGTCGTACACTAATCTGTACCCTAAACCGTCCCCGTCCCCTAACCCTAACCCTAACCCTAACCCTAACCCTAACCCTTACCTGAAGCCTTACCCTCACCCGTCCCCGAATCCTAAACCGTACGCTAACACTAACCCGTACCCTAACAAGTATGCTCACCCTAAACCGTTGTCGTACCCTAACCTGTACCCTAAACCGTCCCCGTCACCTAACCCTAACCCTACCCTAACCCTAACCCTAACCCTTACCCGAAGCCTTACCCTCACCCGTCCCCTAATTCTAACCCGTACGCTAACACTAACCCGTACCCTAACACGTACGCTCACCCTAAACCGTTGTCGTACCCTAACCTGTACCCTAAACCGTCCCTGTGCCCGTTCCCTAACCCTAACCCTAACCCTAACCCTAACCCTAACCCTATCCCGAAATCTTACCCTCACCCGTCCCCTAATCCTAACCCGTACGCTAACACTAACCCGTACCCTAACACGTACGCTCACCCTAAGCCGTTGTCGTACCCTAACCTGTACCCTAAACCGTCCCCGTCCCCGAACCCTAACCCTAACCCTAACCCTAACACTTACCCGAAGCCTTACACTCACCCGTCCCCTAATCCTCACCCTTACGCTAACACTAACCCGCACCTTAACACGTACGCTCACCCTAAACCGTTGTCGCACACTAACCTGTACCCTAAACCGTCCCCGTCCCCTAACCCTAACCCTAACCCTATCCCTAACCCTAACCCTTACCCGAAGCATAACCCTCACCTGTCCCCTAATACTAACCCGTACGCTAACACTAACCCGTACCCTAACACTTACGCTCACACTAAACCGTTGTCGTACCCTAACCTGTACCCTAAACCGTCCCCGTCCCCTAACCCTAAACCTAAACCTAACCCTAACCCTAACCCTTACCCGAAGCCTTACCCTCACCCGTCCCCTAATCCTAACCTGTACACTAACACTAACCCGTACCCTAACACGTACGTTCACCCTAAATCGTTGTCGTACCCTAACCTGTACCCTAAACCTTCCCCGTCCCCTAACCCTAACCCTAACCCTAAACCTAACTCTAACCCTTACCCGAAGCCTTACCCTAACCCGTCCCCTAATCCTAAACCGTACGCTAACACTAACACGTACCCTAACACGTACGCTCACCCAAAACCGTTGTCGTACCCAAACCTGTACCCTAAACCGTCCCCGTCCCCTAACCCTAACCCTAACCCTAACCCTAACCCTTACCCGAAGGCTTACCCTCACCCGTCCCTTAATCCTAACCCGTATGCTAACACTAACCCGTACCCTAACACGTACGCTCACCCTAAACCGTTGTCGTACCCTAACCTGTACCCTAAACCGTCCCCGTCCCCTAACCCTAACCCTAACACTAACCCTAACCCTAATCCTTACCCGAAGCCTTACACTCACCCGTCCCCTAATCCTAAACCATACGCTAACACTAACCCGTACCCTAACACTTACGCTCACCCTAATCCGTTGTCGTACCCTAACCTGTACCCTAAACCGTCCCCGTCCCGTAACCCTAACCCTAACCCTAACCCTAACCCTTACTCGAAGTATTACCCTCACCCGTCCCCTAATCCTAACCCGTGCGCTAACACTAACCCGTACCCTAACATGTACGCTCACCCTAAACAATTGTCGTACCCTAACATGTACCCTAAACCGTCCCCGTACCCTAACCCTAACCCTAAACCTAACCCAAACCCTAACCCTTACCCGAAGCCTTACCCTCACCCGTCCCCTAATCCTAACCCATACGCTAACACTAACCCGTACCATAACACGTACGCTCACCCTAAACCGTTGATGTACCCTAACCTGTACCCTAAACCGTCCCCGTCCCCGTCCCCTAACCCTAAACCTAAACCTAAGCCTAACCCTTACCCGAAGCCTTATCCTCACCCGTCCCATAATCGTAACCTGTACGCTAACACTAACCCGTACCCTAACACGGACGCTCACCCTAAACCGTTGTCGTACCCAAACCTGTACCCTAAACCGTCCCCGTCTCCGTCCCCTAACCCTAACCCTAACACTAACCCTAACCCTTACCCGAAGCCTTACCCTCACCCGTCACCTAATCCTAACCCGTTCGCTAACGCTAACCCGTACCCTAACACGTACACTCACTCTAAACCATTGTCGTACCCTAACTTGTACCCTAAACCGTCCCCGTCCGCTAACCCTAACCATAACCATAACCCTAACCCTTACCCGAAGCCTTACCCTCACCCGTCTCCTAATCCTAACACGTACGCTAACACTAACCGGTACCCTAACACGTACGCTCAGCCTAAACCGTTGTCGTACCCTAACCTGTACCCTAAACCGTCCCCGTCCCCGTCCCCTAACCCTAACCCTAACCCTAACCCTTACCCGAAGCCTTACCCTCACCCGTCCCCTAATCCTAACCCGTACGCTAACACTAACCCGTACCCTAACACGTACGCTCACCCTAAACCGTTGTCGTACCCTAACCTGTACCCTAAACCGTCCCCGTCCCCTAACCCTAACCCTAAACCTAAACCTAACCCTTACCCGAAGCCTTACCCTCACCGGTCCCCTAATCCTAACCCGTACGCTAACACTAACCCATACCCTAACACGTACGCTCACCATAAACCGTTCTCGTACCCTAACCTGTATCCTAAACCGTCTCCGTCCCTTAACCCTCACCCTTACCCTAACCCTAACCCTTACCCGAAGCCTTACCCTCAACCGTCCCCTAATCCTAAGCCGTACGCTAACACTAAACCATACCCTATCACGTAAGCTCACCCTAAACCGTTGTCGTACCCTAACCTGTACCCTAAACCGTCCACTTCCCCTAACCCTAACCCTAACCCTAACCCTAACCCTAACGCTTACCCAAAGCCTTACCCTCACCCGTCCCCTAATCCTAACCCGTACGCTAACACTAACCCATACCCTAACACGTACGCTCACCCTAAACCGTTTTCATACCCTAACCTGTACCCTAAACCGTCCCCGTCCCCTAACCCTAACCCTAACCCTAACCCTAACCCTAAACCTTACCCGAAGCCTTACACTCACCCGTCCCCTAATCCTAACCCGTACACTAACACTAACCCGTACCCTAACACGTACGCTCACCCTCAACTGTTTCGTACCCTAACCTGTACCCTAAACCGTCCCCGTCCCCTAACTCTAACCCTCACCCTAGCCCTAACCCTTACCCGAAGCCTTACCCTCACCCGTCCCGTATTCCTAAACGTACGCTAACACTAACCCATACCCTAACAGGTACGCTCACCCTAAACCGTTGTCGTACCCTAATCTGTACCCTAAACCGTCCCCGTCCACGTCCCCTAACCCTAACCCTAACCCTAACCCTTACTCGAAGCCTTACCCTCACCCGTCCCCTAATCCTAACCCGTACGCTAACACTAAACCGTACCCTAACACGTACGCTCACCCTAATCCGTTGTCGTACACTAACCTGTACCCTAAACCGTCCCTGTCCCCATCCCCTAACCCTAACCCTAACCCTAACCCTTACCCGAAGCCTTAACCTCACCCGTCCCCTAATCCTAACCCGTACGCTAACACTAACCCATACCCTAACACGTACGCTCACCCTAAACCGTTGTCGTACCCTAACCTGTACCCTAAACCGTCCCCGTCGCCTAACCCTAACCTTAACCCTAACCCTAACCCGATCCGTTACCCGAAGCCTTACCCTCACCCGTCCCCTAATCCTAACCCGTACGCTAAAACTAACCCGTACCCTAACACATACGCTCACCCTAAACCGTTGTCGTACCCTAACCTGTACCCTAAACCGTCCCCGTCCCCGTCCCCTAACCCTAACCCTAACCCTAACCCTAACCCTTACCCGAAGCCTTACCCTCACCCGTCCCCTAATCCTAACCCGTACGCTAACACTAACCCGTGCCCTAAAACGTACGCTCCCCTAAACCGTTGTTGTACCCTAACCTGTACCCTAAACTGTCCCCGTCCCCTAAACCTAACCCTACCCTAACCCTAACCCTAAACCTTACCCGAAGCCTTACACTCACCCGTCCCCTAATCCTAACCCGTACACTAACACTAACCCGTACCCTAACACGTACGCTCACCCTCAACTGTTTCGTACCCTAACCTGTACCCTAAACCGTCCCCGTCCCCTAACTCTGACCCTCACCCTAGCCCTAACCCTTACCCGAAGCCTTACCCTCACCCGTCCCGTATTCCTAAACGTACGCTAACACTAACCCATACCCTAACACGTACGCTCACCCTAAACCGTTATCGTACCCTAACCTGTACCCTAAACCGTCCCCGTCCACGTCCCCTAACCCTAACCCTAACCCTAACCCTTACTCGAAGCCTTACCCTCACCCGTCCCCTAATCCTAACCCGTACGCTAACACTAAACCGTACCCTAACACGTACGCTCACCCTAATCCGTTGTCGTACACTAACCTGTACCCTAAACCGTCCCTGTCCCCATCCCCTAACCCTAACCCTAACCCTAACCCTAACCCTAACCCTTACCCGAAGCCTTAACCTCACCCGTCCCCTAATCCTAACTCGTACGCTAACACTAACCCATACCCTAACACGTCCGCTCACCCTAAACAGTTGTCGTATCCTAACCTGTACCCTAAACCGTCCCCGTCCCCGTCCCCTAACCCTAACCCTAACCCTAAGTCTAACCCTTACCCGAAGCCTTACCCTCACCCGTCCCCTAATCCTAACCCGTACGCTAACACTAACCCGTACCCTAACACGTACGCTCACCCTAAACCGTTGTCGTACCCTAACCTGTACCCTAAACCGTCCCCGTCGCCTAACCCTAACCTTAACCCTAACCCTAACCTGATCCGTTACCCGAAGCCTTACCCTCACCCGTCCCCTAATCCTAACCCGTACGCTAACACTAACCCGTACCCTAACACATACGCTCACCCTAAACCGTTGTCGTACCCTAAACTGTACCCTAAACCGTCCCCGTCCCCTAACCCTAACCCTAACCCTAAACCTTACCCGAAGCCTTACCCTCACCCGTCCCATAATCCTAACCCGTGCGCTAACACTAAACCGTACCCTAAAACGTACGCTCACCCTAAACCATTGTCGTACCCTAACCTATACCCTAAACAGTCCCCGTCCCCTAACCCTAACCCTAACCCTAACCCTAACCCTAACCCTTACCCGAAGCCTTACCCTCACCCGTACCCTAATCCTAACCCGTACGCTAACACTAACCCGTACCCTAACAAGTACGCGCCCCTAAACCGTTATCGTACCCTAGCCTGTACCCTAAACCGTCCCCGTCCCCTAACCCTAACCCTAACCCTAACCCTAACCCTTACCCGAAGCCTTACCCTCACCCGTCCCCTAATCCTAACCCGTACGCTAACACTAACCCATACCCTAACACGTACACTCACCCTAAACCGTTGTCGTACCCTAACCTGTACCCTAAACCGTCCCCGTGCCCGTCCCCTAACCTTAAACCTAACCCTAACCCTAACCCTTACCCGAAGCCTTACCCTCACCCGACTCCTAATCCTATCCCGTACGCTAACACTAACCCGTACCCTAACACGTACGCTCACCCTAAACCGTTGTCGTACCCTAACCTGTACCCTAAACCGTCCCCGTCCTCTAACCCTAACCCTAACCCTTACCGGAAGCCTTACACTCACCCGTCCCCTAATCCTAACCCGTACGCTAACAGTAACCCGTACCCTAACACGTACGCTCAACCTAAACCGTTGTCGTACCCTAACCCGTACCCTAAACCGTCCCCGTCCCCAAACCCTAAACCTAACCATAACCCTAACCCTAACCCTTACCCGAAGCCTTACCCTCACCCGTCCCCTAATCCTAACCCTTACGCTAACACTAACCCGTACCCTAACAGGTATGCTCACCCTAAACCGTTGTCGTACCCTAAGCTGTACCCTAAACCATCCCCGTCCCCTATCCCTAACCCTAACCCTAACCCTAACCCTAACCCTTACCCGAAGCCTTACCCTCACCCGTCCCCTAATCCTAACCCGTACGCTAACACTAACCCGTACCCTAACACGTACGCTCACCCTAAACAGTTGTCGTACTCTAACCTGTACCCTAAACCGTCCCCGTCCCCTAACCCTTACCCTAACCCTAACCCTAACCCTAACCTTTACCCGAAGCCTTACCCTCACCCGTCCCCTAATCCTAACCAGTACGCTATCACTAACCCGTACCTTAACACATACGCTCACCCTAAACCGTAGTCGTACCCTAACCTGTACCCTAAACCGTTCCCGTCGCCTAACCCTAACCCTAACTCTAACCCTAACCCTAACCCTTATCCGAAGCCTTACCCTCACCCGTCCCCTAATCCTAACCCGTACGCTAACACTAACCCGTGCCCTAAAACGTACGCTCCCCTAAACCGTTGTCATACCCTAACCTGTACCCTAAACCGTCCCCGTCCCCTAAACCTAACCCTAACCCTAACCCTAACCCTTACCCGAAGCCTTACCCTCACCCGTCCCCTAATCCTAACCCGTAAGCTAACACTACCCGTACCCTAACACTTACGCTCACCATAAACCGTTGTCGAACCCTAACCTGTACCCTAAACCGTCCCCGTGGCCGTCCCCTAACCCTAACCCTAACCCTAACCCTTACCCGAAGGCTTACCCTCACCCGTCCCCTAATCCTAAACCGTACGCTAACACTAACCCGTACCTTAACACGTACGTTCACCCTAAACAGTTGTCGTACCCTATCCTGTACCCGAAACCGTCCCCGTCCCCTAACCCTAACCCTAACCCTTACCCTAACCCTTACCCGAAGCCTTACCCTCACCCGTCCCCTAATCCTAACCCGTACGCAAACAATAACCCGTACCCTAACACGTACGCTCACCCTAAACCGTTGTCGTACCCTAACCTGTACCCTAAACCATCCCCGTCCCCTAACCCTAACCCTAACCCTAACCCTAACCCTAACCCTAACCCTAACACTTACCCGAAGCCTTACCCTCACCCGTCCCCTAATCCTAACCCGTACGCTAACACTAACCCGTACCCTAACACGTACGCTCACCCTAAACCGTTGTCGTACCCTAACCTGTACCTTAAACCGTCCCCGTGCCCGTCCCCTAACCCTAAACCTAACCCTAACCCTAACCCTTACCCGAAGCCTTACACTCACCCGTCCCCTAATCCTATCCAGTACGCTAACACTAACCCGTACCCTAACACGTACGCTCACCCTAAACCGTTGTCGTAACCTAACCTGTACCCTAAACCGTACCCGTCCCCTAACCCTAACCCTAACCCTAACCCTAACCCTAACCCTTACCCGAAGCCTTACCCTCACACGTCCCATAATCCTAACCGGTGCGCAAACACTAAACCGTACCCTAAAACGTACGCTCACCCTAAACCATTGACGTACCCTAACCTATACCCTAAACAGTCCCCGTCCCCTAACCCTAACCCTAACCCTAACCCTAACCCTAACCCTTACCCGAAGCCTTACCCTCACCCGTCACCTAATCCTAACCCGTACGGTAACACTAACCCGTACCCTAACAAGTACGCTCCCCTAAACCGTTATCGTACCCTAACCTGTCCCCTAAACCGTCCCCGTCCCCTAAACCTAACCCTAACCCTAACCCTAACCCTTACCCGAAACCTTACCCTCACCCGTCCCCTAATCCTATCCCGTACGCTAACACTAAACCATACCCTAACACGTACGCTCACCCTAAACCATTGACGTACCCTAACCTGTACCCTAAACCGTCCCCGTCCCCGTCCCCTAACCCTAACCCTAACCCTAACCCTTACCCGAAACCTTACCCTCACCCGTCCCCTAATCCTAACACGTACGCTAACACTAACCCGTACCCTAACACGTACGCTCACCCTAAACCGTTTTCGTACCCTAACCTGTACCCTAAACCATCCCCGTCCCCTAACCCTAACCCTAACCCTAACCCTAACCCTAACCCTTACCCGAAGCCTTACCTTCACCCGTCCCCTAATCCTAACCCGTACGCTAACACTAACCCGTACCCTAACACGTACGCTCCCCTAAACCGTTGTCGTACCCTAACCTGTACTCTAAACCGTCCCCGTCCTCTAAACCTAACCCTAACCCTAACCCTTACCCGAAGCCTTACCCTCACCCGTCCCCTAATCCTAACCCGTACGCTAACACTAACCTGTACCCTAACACGTACGCTCACCATAAACCGTTGTCGTACCCTAACCTGTACCCTAAACCATCCCCGTGCCCGTCCCCTAACCCTAACCCTAACCCTAACCCTAACCCTCACCCGAAGCCTTACCCTCACCCGTCCCCTAATCCTAACACGTACGCTAACACTAACCGGTACCCTAACACGTACGCTCACCGTAAACCGTTGTCGAACCCTAACCTGTACCCTAAACCGTCCCCGTCCCCTAACCCTAACCCTAACACTTACCCGAAGCCTTACCCTCACCCGTCCCCTAATCCTAACCCGTACGCTAACAATAACCCATACCCTAACACGTACGCTCACCCTAAACCGTTGTCGTACCCTAACCTGTACCCTAAACCGTCCCCGTCCCCTAACCCTAACCCTAACCCTAACCCTAACCCTTACCCGAAGCCTTGCCCTCACCCGTCCCCTAATCCTAACCCGTACCCTAACACGTACGCTCCCCTAAACAGTTGTCGTACCCTAACCTGTACCCTAAACCGTCCCCATCCCCTAAACCTAACCCTAACCCTAACCCTAACCCTTACCCGAAGCCTTACCCTCACCCGTCCCCTAATCCTAACCCGTATGCTAACACTAACACGTACCCTAACACGTACGCTCACCTTAAACCGTTGTCGTACCCTAACCTGTACCCTAAACCGTCCCCGTGCCCGTCCCCTAACCCTAACCCTAACCCTAACCCTTACCCGAAGCCTTACCCTCACCCGTCCCCTAATCCTAACCCGTACGCTAACACTAACCCGTACCTTAACACGTACGCTCACCCTAAACAGTTGTCGTACCCTAACCTGTACCCTAAACCGTCCCCGTCCCCTAACCCTAACCCTAAACCTAACCCTAACCCTTACCCGAAGCCTTACCCTCACCCGTCCCCTAATCTTAACCCGTACGCAAACAATAACCCGTACCCTAACACGTAAGCTCACCCTAAACGGTTGTCGTACCCTAACCTGTACCCTAAACCGTCCCCGTCCCCTAACCCTAACCCTAACCCTAACCCTAACCCAACCCTAACCCTAACCCTTACCCGAAGCATTACCCTCACCCGTCCCCTAATCCTAACCCGTATGCTAACACTAACCCGTAACCTAACACGTGCGCTCACCCTAAACCGTTGTCGTACCCTAACCTGTACCTTAAACCGTCCCCGTGCCCGTCCCCTAACCCTAAACCTAACCCTAACCCCAACCCTTACCCGAAGCCTTACCCTCACCCGTCCCCTAATCCTATCCCGTACGCTAACACTAACCCGTACCCTAACACGTACGTTCACCATAAACAGTTGTCGTAACCTAACCTGTACCCTAAACCGTCCCCGTCCTCTAACCCTAACCCTAACCCTAACCCTAACCCTAAACCTTACCCGAAGCCTTACCCTCACCCGTCCCCTAATCCTAACCCGTACGCTAACACTAACCCATACCCTAACACGTACGCTCACCCTAAACCGTTGTCGTACCCTAAACTGTACCCTAAACCGTCCCCGTCCCCTAACCCTAACCCTAACCCTAACCCTAACCCTTACCCGAAGCCTTACCCTCACACGTCCCATAATCCTAACCGGTGCGCTAACACTAAACCGTACCCTAAAACGTACGCTCACCCTAAACCATTGACGTACCATAACCTATACCCTAAACAGTCCCCGTCCCCTAACCCTAAACCTAAACCTAAGCCTAACCCTTACCCGAAGCCTTATCCTCACCCGTCCCATAATCGTAACCCGTACGCTAACACTAACCCGTACCCTAACACGGACGCTCACCCTAAACCGTTGTCGTACCCAAACCTGTACCCTAAACCGTCCCCGTATCCGTCCCCTAACCCTAACCCTAACACTAACCCTAACCCTTACCCGAAGCCTTACCCTCACCCGTCACCTAATCCTAACCCGTTCGCTAACGCTAACCCGTACCCTAACACGTACACTCACTCTAAACCGTTGTCGTACCCTAACTTGTACCCAAAACCGTCCCCGTCCGCTAACCCTAACCATAACCATAACCCTAACCCTTACCCGAAGCCTTACCCTCACCCGTCTCCTAATCCTAACACGTACGCTAACACTAACCCGTACCCTAACACGTACGCTCATCCTAAACCGTTGTCGTACCCTAACCTGTACCCTAAACCGTCCCCGTCCCCGTCCCCTAACCCTAACCCTAACCCTATCCCTTACCCGAAGCCTTCCCCTCACCCGTCCCCTAATCCTAACCCGTACGCTAACACTAACCCGTACCCTAACACGTACGCTCACCCTAAACCGTTGTCGTACCCTAACCTGTACCCTAAACCGTCCCCGTCCCCTAACCCTAACCCTAAACCTAAACCTAACCCTTACCCGAAGCCTTACACTCACCGGTCCCCTAATCCTAACCCGTACGCTAACACTAACCCATACCCTAACACGTACGCTCACCCTAAACCGTTCTCGTACCCTAACCTGTATCCTAATCGGTCTCCGTCCCTTAACCCTCACCCTAACCCTAACCCTAACCCTTACCCGAAGCCTTACCCTCAACCGTCCCCTAATCCTAAGCCGTACGCTAACACTAAACCATACCCTATCACGTAAGCTCACCCTAAACCGTTGTCGTACCCTAACCTGTTCCCTAAACCGTCCCCTTCCCCTAACCCTAACCCTAACCCTAACCCTAACCCTAACCCTAACCCTTACCCGAAGCCTTACCCTCACCCGTCCCCTAATCCTAACCCGTACGCTAACACTAACCCGTACCCTAACACGTACGCTCACCCTAAACCGTTGTCGTACCCTAAACTGTACCCTAAACCGTCCCCGTGCCCGTCCCCTAACCCTAAACCTAACCCTAACCCTTACCCGAAGCCTTACCCTCACCGTCCCCTAATCCTATCCCGTACGCTACCACTAACCCGTACCCTAACACGTACGCTCACCGTAAACCGTTGTCGTAACCTAACCTGTACCCTAAACCGTCCCCGTCCTCTAACCCTAACCCTAACCCTAACCCTAACCCTAACACTTACCCGAAGCCTTACCCTCACCCTTCCCCTAATCCTAACCCGTACGCTAACACTAACCCGTACCCTAACACGTACGCTCACCCTAAACCGTTGTCGTACCCTAAACTGTACCCTAAACCGTCCCCGTCCCCTAACCCTAACCCTAACCCTAAACCTTACCCGAAGACTTAGCCTCACCCGTCCCATAATCCTAACCCGTGCACTAACACTAAACTGTACCCTAAAACGTACGCTCACCCTAAACCATTGTCGTACCCTAAACTATACCCTAAACAGTCCCCGTCCCCTAACCCTAACCCTAACCCTAACCCTAACCCTAACCCTTACCCGAAGCCTTACCCTCACCCGTACCCTAATCCTAACCCGTACGCTAACACTAACCCGTACCCTAACAAGTACACTCCCCTAAACCGTTATCGTACCCTAGCCTGTACCCTAAACCGTCCCCGTCCCCTAAACCTAACCCTAACCCTAACCCTAACCATTACCCGAAGCCTTACCCTCACCCGTCCCCTAATCCTAACCCGTACGCTAACACTAACCCATACCCTAACACGTACACTAACCCTAAACCGTTGTCGTACCCTAACCTGTACCCTAAACCGTCCCCGTGCCCGTCCCCTAACCCTAAACCTAACCCTAACCCTAACCCTTACCCGAAGCCTTACCCTCACCCGACTCCTAATCCTATCCCGTACGCTAACACTAACCCGTACCCTAACACGTACGCTCACCCTAAACCGTTGTCGTACCCTAACCTGTACCCTAAACCGTCCCCGTCCTCTAACCCTAACCCTAACCCTAACCCTAACCCTAACAATTACCCGAAGCCTTACCCTCACCCGTCCCCTGATCCTAACCCGTACTCTAACACTAACCCGTACCCTAACACGTACGCTCACCCTAAACCGTTGTCGTAACCTAAACTGTACCCTAAAACGTCCCCGTCCACTAACCCTAACCCTAACCCTAACCCTAACCCTAACCCTAATCCTTACCCGAAGCCTTACCGTCACCAGTCCCATAATCCTAACCCGTGCGCTAACACTAAACCGTACCCTAAAACGTACGCTCACCCTAAACTGTTGTCGTACCCTAACCTGTACCCTAAACAGTCCCCTTCCCCTAACCCTAACCCTAACCCTAACCCTAACCCTTACCCGAAGCCTTACCCTCACCCGTCCCCTAATCCTAACCCGTACGCTAACACTAACCCGTACCCTAACACGTACGCTGACCCTAAACCGTTGTCGTAACCTAACCTGTACCCTAAACCGTCCCCGTCCCCGTCCCCTAACCCTAACCCTAACCCTAACCCTTACCCGAAACCTTACCCTCACCCGTCCCCTAATCCTAACCCGTACGCTAACACTAACCCGTACCCTAACACGTACGCTCACCCTAAACGGTTGTCATACCCTAACCTGTACCCTAATACGTCCCCGTCCCCTAACCCTAACCCTAACCCTAACCCTAACCCTTACCCGAAGCCTTACCCTCACCCGTCCCCTAATCCTAACCCGTACGCTAACACTAACCCGTACCCTAACACGTACGCTCCCCTAAACCGTTGTCGTACGCTAACCTGTACCCTAAACCGTCCCCGTGCCCGTCCCCTAACCCTAAAGCTAACCCTAACCCTAAACCTTACCCGAAGCCTTACCCTCACCCGTCCCCTAATCCTATCCCGTACGCTAACACTAACCCGTACCCTAACACGTACGCTCACCCTAAACCGTTGTCGTACACGAACCTGTACCCTAAACCGTCCGCGTCCTCTAACCCTAACCCTAACCCTAACCCTAACCCTAACCCTAACCCTTACCCGAAGCCTTACCCTCACCCGTCCCCTAATCCTAACCCGTACGCTAACACTAACCCGTACCCTAAAACGTACGCTCACCCTAAACCGTTGTCGTACCCTAAACTGTACCCTAAACCGTCCTCATCCCCTAACCCTAACCCTAACCCTAACCCTAACCCTTATCCGAAACCTTACCCTCACCCCTCCCCTAATCCTAACCCGTAACCTAACACGTACGCTCCCCTAAACAGTTGTCGTACCCTAACCTGGAACCTAAACCGTCCCCGTCCCCTAAACCTAACCCTAACCCTAACCCTAACCCTTACCCGAAGCCTTACCCTCACCCGTCCCCTAATACTAACCCGTACGCTAACACTAACCCATACCCTAACACGTACGCTCACCCTAAACCGTTCTCGTACCCTAACCTGTATCCTAATCGGTCTCCGTCCCTTAACCCTCACCCTAACCCTAACCCTAACCCTTACCCGAAGCCTTACCCTCAACCGTCCCCTAATCCTAAGCCGTACGCTAACACTAAACCATACCCTATCACGTAAGCTCACCCTAAACCGTTGTCGTACCCTAACCTGTTCCCTAAACCGTCCCCTTCCCCTAACCCTAACCCTAACCCTAACCCTAACCCTAACCCTAACCCTTACCCGAAGCCTTACCCTCACCCGTCCCCTAATCCTAACCCGTACGCTAACACTAACCCGTACCCTAACACGTACGCTCACCCTAAACCGTTGTCGTACCCTAAACTGTACCCTAAACCGTCCCCGTGCCCGTCCCCTAACCCTAAACCTAACCCTAACCCTTACCCGAAGCCTTACCCTCACCGTCCCCTAATCCTATCCCGTACGCTACCACTAACCCGTACCCTAACACGTACGCTCACCGTAAACCGTTGTCGTAACCTAACCTGTACCCTAAACCGTCCCCGTCCTCTAACCCTAACCCTAACCCTAACCCTAACCCTAACACTTACCCGAAGCCTTACCCTCACCCTTCCCCTAATCCTAACCCGTACGCTAACACTAACCCGTACCCTAACACGTACGCTCACCCTAAACCGTTGTCGTACCCTAAACTGTACCCTAAACCGTCCCCGTCCCCTAACCCTAACCCTAACCCTAAACCTTACCCGAAGACTTAGCCTCACCCGTCCCATAATCCTAACCCGTGCACTAACACTAAACTGTACCCTAAAACGTACGCTCACCCTAAACCATTGTCGTACCCTAAACTATACCCTAAACAGTCCCCGTCCCCTAACCCTAACCCTAACCCTAACCCTAACCCTAACCCTTACCCGAAGCCTTACCCTCACCCGTACCCTAATCCTAACCCGTACGCTAACACTAACCCGTACCCTAACAAGTACACTCCCCTAAACCGTTATCGTACCCTAGCCTGTACCCTAAACCGTCCCCGTCCCCTAAACCTAACCCTAACCCTAACCCTAACCATTACCCGAAGCCTTACCCTCACCCGTCCCCTAATCCTAACCCGTACGCTAACACTAACCCATACCCTAACACGTACACTAACCCTAAACCGTTGTCGTACCCTAACCTGTACCCTAAACCGTCCCCGTGCCCGTCCCCTAACCCTAAACCTAACCCTAACCCTAACCCTTACCCGAAGCCTTACCCTCACCCGACTCCTAATCCTATCCCGTACTCTAACACTAACCCGTACCCTAACACGTACGCTCACCCTAAACCGTTGTCGTACCCTAACCTGTACCCTAAACCGTCCCCGTCCTCTAACCCTAACCCTAACCCTAACCCTAACCCTAACCCTTACCCGAAGCCTTACCCTCACCCGTCCCCTGATCCTAACCCGTACTCTAACACTAACCCGTACCCTAACACGTACGCTCACCCTAAACCGTTGTCGTAACCTAAACTGTACCCTAAAACGTCCCCGTCCACTAACCCTAACCCTAACCCTAACCCTAACCCTAACCCTAATCCTTACCCGAAGCCTTACCGTCACCAGTCCCATAATCCTAACCCGTGCGCTAACACTAAACCGTACCCTAAAACGTACGCTCACCCTAAACTGTTGTCGTACCCTAACCTGTACCCTAAACAGTCCCCTTCCCCTAACCCTAACCCTAACCCTAACCCTAACCCTTACCCGAAGCCTTACCCTCACCCGTCCCCTAATCCTAACCCGTACGCTAACACTAACCCGTACCCTAACACGTACGCTCACCCTAAAACGTTGTCGTACCCTAACCTGTACCCTAAACCGTCCCCGTCCCCTAACCCTAACCCTAACCCTAACCCTAAACCTAACCCTAACCCTTACCCGAAGCCTTACCCTCACCCGTCCCCTAATCCTAACCCGTACGCTAACACTAACCCGTACCCTAACACGTATGCTCCCCTAAACCGTTGTCGTACCCTAACCTGTACCCTAAACCGTCCCCATCCCCTAACCCTAACCCTAACCCTAAACCTAACTCTAACCCTAACCCTTACCTGAAGCCTTACCCTCACCCGTCCCCTAATCCTAACCCGTACGCTAACACTAACCTGTACCCTAACACGTACGCTCACCATAAACCGTTGTCGTACACTAACCTGTACCCTAAACCGTCCCCGTGCCCGTCACCTAACCCTAACCCTAACCCTAACCCTAACCCTCACCCGAAGCCTTACCCTCACCCGTCCCCTAATCCTAACACGTACGCTAACACTAACCCGTACCCTAACACGTACGCTCACCGTAAACCGTTGTCGTACCCTAACCTGTACCCTAAACCATCCCCGTCCCCTAACCCTAACCCTAACACTTACCCGAAGCCTTACCCTCACCCGTCCCCTAATCCTAACCCGTACGCTAACAATAACCCATACCCTAACACGTACGCTCTCCCTAAACCGTTGTCGTACCCTAACCTGTACCCTAAACCGTCCCCTAACCCTAACCCTAACCCTAACCCTAACCCTAACCCTAACCCTTACCCGAAGCCTTGCCCTCACCCGTCCCCTAATCCTAACCCGTACCCTAACACGTACGCTCCCCTAAACCGTTGTCGTACCCTAACCTGTACCCTAAACCGTCCCCGTCCCCTAACCCTAACCCTAACCCTAACCCTAACCCTAACCCTAACACTTACCCGAAGCCTTACCCTCACCCGTCCCCTAATCATAACCCGTACGCTAACACTAACCCGTACCCTAACACGTACGCTCACCCTAAACCGTTGTCGTACCCTAACCTGTACTCTAAACCGTCCCCGTACCCGTCACCTAACCCTAAACCGAACCCTAACCCTAATCCTTACCCGAAGCCTTACCCTCACCCGTCCCCTAATCCTATCCCGTACGCTAACACTAACCCGTACCCTAACATGTACGCTCACCCTAAACGATTGTCGTACCCTAACCTGTACCCTAAACCGTCCCCGTCCTCTAACCCTAACCCTAACTCTAACCCTAACCCTAACCCTTACCCGAAGCCTTACCCTCACCCGTCCCCTAATCCTAACCCGTATGCTAACACTAACCCGTACCCTAACACGCACGCTCACCCTAAACGGTTGTCGTACCCTAACTTGTACCCTAAACCGTCCCCGTCCCCTAACCCTAACCCTAACCCTGTCCTGAAGACTTACACTCACCCGTCCCCTAATCCTAACCCGTACGCTAACACTAACCCATACCCTAACACGTACGCTCACCCTAAAACGTTGTCGTAACCTAACCTGTACCCTAAACCTTCACCGTCCCCAAACCCTAACCCTAACCCTAACCCTAACCCTAACCCTTACCCGAAGCCTTACCCTCACCCGTCCCCTAATCCTAACCCGTACGCTAACACTAACCCGTACCCTATCACGTATGCTCACCCTAAACGGTTGTCGTACCCTAACCTGTACCCTAAACCATCCCCGTCCCCTATCCCTAACCTTAACCCTAACCCTAACCCTAACCCTTACTTGAAGCCTTACCCTCAGCCGTCCCCTAATCCTAACACGTACGCTAACACTAACCTGTACCCTAACACGTACGCTCACCCTAAACCGTTGTCGAACCCTAACCTGTACCCTAAACCGTCCCCATCCCCTAACCCTAACCCTAACCCTAACCCTAACCCTAACCTTTACCCGAAGCCTTACCCTCACCCGTCCCCTAATCCTAACCCGTACGCTAACACTAACCCGTACCTTAACACATACGCTCACCCTAAACCGTTGTCGTACCCTAACCTGTACCCTAAACCGTCCCCGTCGCCTAACCCTAACCCTAACCCTAACCCTAACCCGAACCCTTACCCGAAGCCTTACCCTCACCCGTCCCCTAATCCTAACCCGTACGCTAAATCTAACCCGTACCCTAACATGTACGCTCACCCTAAACCGTTGTCGTACAATAACCTGTACCCTAAACCGTCCCCGTCCCCTAACCCTAACCCTAACCCTAACCCTAACCCTAACACTTAACCGAAGCCTTACCCTCACCCGTCCCCTAATCCTAACCCGTACGCTAACACTAACCCGTGCCCAAAAACGTACGCTCCCCTAAACCGTTGTCATACCCTAACCTGTACCCTAAACCGTCCCCGTCCCCTAAACCTAACCCTAACCCTAACCCTAACCCTTACCCGAAGCCTTACCCTCACCCGTCCCCTAATCCTAACCCGTACGCTAACACTAACCCGTACCTTAACACGTACGCTCACCCTAAACAGTTGTCGTACCCTAACCTGTACCCTAAACCATCCCCGTCCCCTAACCCTAACCCTAAACCTAACCCTAACCCTTACCCGAAGCCTTACACTCACCCGTCCCCTAATCTTAACCCGTACGCAAACAATAACCCGTACCCTAACACGTAAGCTCATCCTAAACGGTTGTCGTACCCTAACCTGTACCCTAAACCGTCCCCGTCCCCTAACCCTAACCCTAACCCTAACCCTAACCCAACCCAAACCCTAACCCTTACCCGAAGCCTTACCCTCACCCGTCCCCTAATCCTAACCCGTATGCTAACACTAACCCGTAACCTAACACGTGCGCTCACCCTAAACCGTTGTCGTACCCTAACCTGTACCTTAAACCGTCCCCGTGCCCGTCCCCTAACCCTAAACCTAACCCTAACCCTAACCCTTACCCGAAGCCTTACCCTCACCCGTCCCCTAATCCTATCCCGTACGCTAACACTAACCCGTACCCTAACACGTACGCTCACCCTAAACAGTTGTCGTAACCTAACCTGTACCCTAAACCGTCCCCGTCCTCTAACCCTAACCCTAACCCTAACCCTAACCCTAAACCTTACCCGAAGCCTTACCCTCACCCGTCCCCTAATCCTAACCCGTACGCTAACACTAACCCGTACCCTAACACGTACGCTCACCCTAAACCGTTGTCGTACCCTAAACTGTACCCTAAACCGTCCCCGTCCCCTAACCCTAACCCTAACCCTAACCCTAACCCTAACCCTTACCCGAAGCCTTACCCTCACACGTCCCATAATCCTAACCGGTGCGCTAACACTAAACTGTACCCTAAAACGTACGCTCACCCTAAACCATTGACGTACCCTAACCTATACCCTAAACAGTCCCCGTCCCCTAACCCTAACCCTAACCCTAACCCTAACACTTACCCGAAGCCTTACCCTCACCCGTCCCCTAATCCTAACCCGTACGCTAACACTAACCCGTACCCTAACACGTACGCTCACCCTAAACCATTGACGTACCCTAACCTGTACCCTAAACCGTTCCCGTCCCCGTCCCCTAACCCTAACCCTAACCCTAACCCTTACCCGAAACCTTACCCTCACCCGTCCCCTAATCCTAACCCGTACGCTAACCCTAACACGTACCCTAACACGTACGGTCACCCTAAACCGTTTTCGTACCCTAACCTGTACCCTAAACCGTCCCCGTCCCCGTCCCCTAACCCTAACCCTAACCTTAACCCTAACCCTTACCCGAAGCCTTACCCTCACCCGTCCCCTAATCCTAACCCGTACGCTAACACTAACCCGTACCCTAACACGTACGCTCCCCTAAACCGTTGTCGTACCCTAACCTGTACCCTAAACCGTCCCCATCCCCTAATCCTAACCCTAATCCTAAAACTATCCCTAACCCTAACACTTACCCGAAGCCTTACCCTCACCCGTCCCCTAATCCTAACCCGTACGCTAACACTAACCCGTACCCTAACACGTACGCTCACCCTAAACCGTTGTCGTACCCTAACCTGTACCCTAAACCGTCCCCATCCCCGTCCCCTAACCCTAACCCTAACCCTAACCCTTACCCAAAGCCTTACACTCACCCGGCCCCTAATCCTAACCCATACGCTAACACTAACCCGTACCCTAACACGTATGCTCACCCTAAACCGTTGTCGTACCCTAACCTGTACCCTAAACCGTCCCTGTCCCCTAACCCTAACCCTAACCCTAACCCTAACCCTTACCCGAAGCCTTACCCTCACCCGTCCTCTAATCCTAACCTGTACGCTAACACTAACACGTACCCTAACACGTACGCTCACCCTTAACCGTTGTCGTACCCTAACCTGTACCCTAAACCGTCCCTGTCCCCGTCCCCTAACCATAACCCTAACCCTAACCCTAACCCTTACCCGAAGCCTTACCCTCACCCGTGCCCTAATCCTAAACCGTACGCTAACACTAACCCGTACCCTAACACGTACGCTCACCCTAAACCGTTGTCGTACCCTAACCTGTACCCTAAACCGTCCCCGTCCCCTAACCCTAACCGTAACCCTAACCCTAACCCTTACCCGAAGCCTTACCCTCACCCGTCCCTAATCCTAACCCATACGCTAACACTAACCCGTACCCTAACACGTACGCTCACCCTAAATCGTTGTCGTACCCTAACATGTACCCTAAACCGTCCCCGTCTCCTAACCCTAAACCTAACCCTAAACCTAACCCTAATCCTTACCCGAAGCCTTACCCTCACCCGTCCCCTAATCCTAACCCGTACGCTAACACTAACCCGTACCCTAACAAGTACGCTCACCCTAAACCGTTGTCGTACCCTAACCTGTACCCTAAACAGTCCCCGTCACCTAACCCTAACCCTACCCTAACCCTAACCCTAACCCTTACCCGAAGCCTTACCCTCACCCGTCCCCTAATTCTAACCCGTACGCTAACACTAACCTGTACCCTAACACGTACGCTCACCCTAAACCGTTGTTGTACCCTAAACTGTACCCTAAACCGTCCCTGTGCCCGTTCCCTAACCCTAACCCTAACCCTAACCCTAACCCTAACCCTATCCCGAAATCTTACCCTCACCCGTCCCCTAATCCTAACCCGTACGCTAACACTAACCCGTACCCTAACACGTACGCTCACCCTAAGCCGTTGTCGTACCCTAACCTGTACCCTAAACCGTCCCCGTCCCCGAACCCTAACCCTAACCCTAACCCTAACCCTAACACTTACCCGAAGCCTTACACTCACCCGTCCCCTAATCCTCACCCGTACGCTAACACTAACCCGCACCTTAACACGTACGCTCACCCTAAACCATTGTCGCACACTAACCTGTACCCTAAACCGTCCCCGTCCCCTAACCCTAACCCTAACCCTATCCCTAACCCTAACCCTTACCCGAAGCATAACCCTCACCTGTCCCCTAATCCTAACCTGTACACTAACACTAACCCGTACCCTAACACGTACGTTCACCCTAAATCGTTGTCGTACCCTAACCTGTACCCTAAACCTTCCCCGTCCCCTAACCCTAACCCTAACCCTAACCCTAACCCTAACCCTTACCCGAAGCCTTACCCTAACCCGTCCCCTAATCCTAAACCGTACGCTAACACTAACACGTACCCTAACACGTACGCTCACCCAAAACCGTTGTCGTACCCAAACCTGTACCCTAAACCGTCCCCGTCCCCTAACCCTAACCCTAACCCTAACCCTAACCCTTACCCGAAGGCTTACCCTCACCCGTCCCTTAATCCTAACCCGTATGCTAACACTAAACCGTACCCTAACACGTACGCTCACCCTAAACCGTTGTCGTACCCTAACCTGTACCCTAAACCGTCCCCGTCCCCTAACCCTAACCCTAACACTAACCCTAACCCTAATCCTTACCCGAAGCCTTACACTCACCCGTCCCCTAATCCTAACCCATACGCTAACACTAACCCGTACCCTAACACTTACGCTCACCCTAATCCGTTGTCGTACCCTAACCTGTACCCTAAACCGTCCCCGTCCCGTAACCCTAACCCTAACCCTAACCCTAACCCTTACCCGAAGCATTACCCTCACCCGTCCCCTAATCCTAACCCGTGCGCTAACACTAACCCGTACCCTAACATGTACGCTCACCCTAAACAATTGTCGTACCCTAACATGTACCCTAAACCGTCCCCGTACCCTAACCCTAACCCTAAACCTAACCCAAACCCTAACCCTTACCCGAAGCCTTACCCTCACCCGTCCCCTAATCCTAACCCATACGCTAACACTAACCCGTACCTTAACACGTACGCTCACCCTAAACCGCTGATGTACCCTAACCTGTACCCTAAACCGTCCCCGTCCCCGTCCCCTAAGCCTAAACCTAAACCTAAGCCTAACCCTTACCCGAAGCCTTATCCTCACCCGTCCCATAATCGTAACCTGTACGCTAACACTAACCCGTACCCTAACACGGACGCTCACCCTAAACCGTTGTCGTACCCAAACCTGTACCCTAAACCGTCCCCGTCTCCGTCCCCTAACCCTAACCCTAACACTAACCCTAACCCTTACCCGAAGCCTTACCCTCACCCGTCACCTAATCCTAACCCGTTCGCTAACGCTAACCCGTACCCTAACACGTACACTCACTCTAAACCGTTGTCGTACCCTAACTTGTACCCTAAACCGTCCCCGTCCGCTAACCCTAACCATAACCATAACCCTAACCCTTACCCGAAGCCTTACCCTCACCCGTCTCCTAATCCTAACACGTACGCTAACACTAACCCGTACCCTAACACGTACGCTCAGCCTAAACCGTTGTCGTACCCTAACCTGTACCCTAAACCGTCCCCGTCCCCGTCCCCTAACCCTAACCCTAACCCTAACCCTTACCCGAAGCCTTACCCTCACCCGTCCCCTAATCCTGACCCGTACGCTAACACTAACCCGTACCCTAACACGTACGCTCACCCTAAACCGTTGTCGTACCCTAACCTGTACCCTAAACCGTCCCCGTCCCCTAACCCTAACCCTAAACCTAAACCTAACCCTTACCCGAAGCCTTACCCTCACCGGTCCCCTAATCCTAACCCGTACGCTAACACTAACCCATACCCTAACACGTACGCTCACCCTAAACCGTTCTCGTACCCTAACCTGTATCCTAAACCGTCTCCGTCCCTTAACCCTCACCCTTACCCTAACCCTAACCCTTACCCGAAGCCTTACCCTCAACCGTCCCCTAAACCTAAGCCGTACGCTAACACTAAACCATACCCTATCACGTAAGCTCACCCTAAACCGTTGTCGTACCCTAACCTGTACCCTAAACCGTCCCCTTCCCCTAACCCTAACCCTAACCCTAACCCTAACGCTTACCCAAAGCCTTACCCTCACCCGTCCCCTAATCCTAACCCGTACGCTAACACTAACCCATACCCTAACACGTACGCTCACCCTAAACCGTTGTCATACCCTAACCTGTACCCTAAACCGTCCCCGTCCCCTAACCCTAACCCTAACCCTAACCCTAACCCTAAACCTTACCCGAAGCCTTACACTCACCCGTCCCCTAATCCTAACCCGTACACTAACACTAACCCGTACCCTAACACGTACGCTCACCCTCAACTGTTTCGTACCCTAACCTGTACCCTAAACCGTCCCCGTCCCCTAACTCTAACCCTCACCCTAGCCCTAACCCTTACCCGAAGCCTTATCCTCATCCGTCCCGTATTCCTAAACGTACGCTAACACTAACCCATACCCTAACAGGTACGCTCACCCTAAACCGTTGTCGTACCCTAACCTGTACCCTAAACCGTCCCCGTCCACGTCCCCTAACCCTAACCCTAACCCTAACCCTTACTCGAAGCCTTACCCTCACCCGTCCCCTAATCCTAACCCGTACGCTAACACTAAACCGTACCCTAACACGTACGCTCACCCTAATCCGTTGTCGTACACTAACCTGTACCCTAAACCGTCCCTGTCCCCATCCCCTAACCCTAACCCTAACCCTAACCCTAACCCTAACCCTTACCCGAAGCCTTAACCTCACCCGTCCCCTAATCCTAACCCGTACGCTAACACTAACCCATACCCTAACACGTACGCTCACCCTAAACCGTTGTCGTACCCTAACCTGTACCCTAAACCGTCCCCGTCGCCTAACCCTAACCTTAACCCTAACCCTAACCCGATCCGTTACCCGAAGCCTTACACTCACCCGTCCCCTAATCCTAACCCGTACGCTAAAACTAACCCGTACCCTAACACATACGCTCACCCTAAACCGTTGTCGTACCCTAACCTGTACCCTAAACCGTCCCCGTCCCCGTCCCCTAACCCTAACCCTAACCCTAACCCTAACCCTTACCCGAAGCCTTACCCTCACCCGTCCCCTAATCCTAACCCGTACGCTAACACTAACCCGTGCCCTAAAACGTACGCTCCCCTAAACCGTTGTTGTACCCTAACCTGTACCCTAAACTGTCCCCGTCCCCTAAACCTAACCCTAACCCTAACCCTAACCCTAAACCTTACCCGAAGCCTTACACTCACCCGTCCCCTAATCCTAACCCGTACACTAACACTAACCCGTACCCTAACACGTACGCTCACCCTCAACTGTTTAGTACCCTAACCTGTACCCTAAATCGTCCCCGTCCCCTAACTTGACCCTCAACCTAGCCCTAACCCTTACCCGAAGCCTTACCCTCACCCGTCCCGTATTCCTAAACGTACGCTAACACTAACCCATACCCTAACACGTACGCTCACCCTAAACCGTTGTCGTACCCTAACATGTACCCTAAACCGTCCCCGTCTCCTAACCCTAAACCTAACCCTAAACCTAACCCTAATCCTTACCCGAAGCCTTACCCTCACCCGTCCCCTAATCCTAACCCGTACGCTAACACTAACCCGTACCCTAACAAGTACGCTCACCCTAAACCGTTGTCGTACACTAATCTGTACCCTAAACCGTCCCCGTCCCCTAACCCTAACCCTAACCCTAACCCTAACCCTAACCCTTACCTGAAGCCTTACCCTCACCCGTCCCCGAATCCTAAACCGTATGCTAACACTAACCCGTACCCTAACAAGTACGCTCACCCTAATCCGTTGTCGTACCCTAACCTGTACCTTAAACCGTCCCCGTGCCCGTCCCCTAACCCTAAACCTAACCCTAACCCTAACCCTTACCCGAAGCCTTACCCTCACCCGTCCCCTAATCCTATCCCGTACGCTAACACTAACCCGTACCCTAACACGTACGCTCACCCTAAACAGTTGTCGTAACCTAACCTGTACCCTAAACCGTCCCCGTCCTCTAACCCTAACCCTAACCCTAACCCTAACCCTAAACCTTACCCGAAGCCTTACCCTCACCCGTCCCCTAATCCTAACCCGTACGCTAACACTAACCCGTACCCTAACACGTACGCTCACCCTAAACCGTTGTCGTACCCTAAACTGTACCCTAAACCGTCCCCGTCCCCTAACCCTAACCCTAACCCTAACCCTAACCCTAACCCTTACCCGAAGCCTTACCCTCACACGTCCCATAATCCTAACCGGTGCGCTAACACTAAACTGTACCCTAAAACGTACGCTCACCCTAAACCATTGACGTACCCTAACCTATACCCTAAACAGTCCCCGTCCCCTAACCCTAACCCTAACCCTAACCCTAACCCTAACACTTACCCGAAGCCTTACCCTCACCGGTCCCCTAATCCTAACCCGTACGCTAACACAAACCCGTACCCTAACACGTACGCTCACCCTAAACCGTTGACGTACCCTAACCTGTACCCTAAACCGTTCCCGTCCCCGTCCCCTAACCCTAACCCTAACCCTAACCCTTACCCGAAACCTTACCCTCACCCGTCCCCTAATCCTAACCCGTACGCTAACCCTAACACGTACCCTAACACGTACGGTCACCCTAAACCGTTTTCGTACCCTAACCTGTACCCTAAACCGTCCCCGTCCCCGTCCCCTAACCCTAACCCTAACCTTAACCCTAACCCTTACCCGAAGCCTTACCCTCACCCGTCCCCTAATCCTAACCCGTACGCTAACACTAACCCGTACCCTAACACGTACGCTCCCCTAAACCGTTGTCGTACCCTAACCTGTACCCTAAACCGTCCCCATCCCCTAATGCTAACCCTAATCCTAAAACTATCCCTAACCCTAACACTTACCCGAAGCCTTACCCTCACCCGTCCCCTAATCCTAACCCGTACGCTAACACTAACCCGTACCCTAACACGTACGCTCACCCTAAACCGTTGTCGTACCCTAACCTGTAACCTAAACCGTCCCCGTCCCCGTCCCCTAACCCTAACCCTAACCCTAACCCTTACCCAAAGCCTTACACTCACCCAGCCCCTAATCCTAACCCATACGCTAACACTAACCCGTACCCTAACACGTATGCTCACCCTAAACCGTTGTCGTACCCTAACCTGTACCCTAAACCGTCCCTGTCCCCTAACCCTAACCCTAACCCTAACCCTAACCCTTACCCGAAGCCTTACCCTCACCCGTCCTCTAATCCTAACCTGTACGCTAACACTAACACGTACCCTAACACGTACGCTCACCCTTAACCGTTGTCGTACCCTAACCTGTACCCTAAACCGTCCCTGTCCCCGTCCCCTAACCATAACCCTAACCCTAACCCTAAACCTTACCCGAAGCCTTACCCTCACCCGTGCCCTAATCCTAAACCGTACGCTAACACTAACCCGTACCCTAACACGTACGCTCACCCTAAACCGTTGTCGTACCCTAACCTGTACCCTAAACCGTCCCCGTCCCCTAACCCTAACCGTAACCCTAACCCTAACCCTTACCCGAAGCCTTACCCTCACCCGTCCCTAATCCTAACCCATACGCTAACACTAACCCGTACCCTAACACGTACGCTCACCCTAAATCGTTGTCGTACCCTAACCTGTACCCTAAACCGTCCCCGTCCACGTCCCCTAACCCTAACCCTAACCCTAACCCTTACTCGAAGCCTTACCCTCACCCATCCCCTAATCCTAACCCGTACGCTAACACTAAACCGTACCCTAACACGTACGCTCACCCTAATCCGTTGTCGTACACTAACCTGTACCCTAAACCGTCCCTGTCCCCATCCCCTAACCCTAACCCTAACCCTAACCCTAACCCTAACCCTTACCCGAAGCCTTAACCTCACGCGTCCCCTAATCCTAACCCGTACGCTAACACTAACCCATACCCTAACACGTACGCTCACCCTAAACCGTTGTCGTACCCTAACCTGTACCCTAAACCGTCCCCGTCGCCTAACCCTAACCTTAACCCTAACCCTAACCCGATCCGTTACCCGAAGCCTTACACTCACCCGTCCCCTAATCCTAACCCGTACGCTAAAACTAACCCGTACCCTAACACATACGCTCACCCTAAACCGTTGTCGTACCCTAACCTGTACCCTAAACCGTCCCCGTCCCCGTCCCCTAACCCTAACCCTAACCCTAACCCTAACCCTTACCCGAAGCCTTACCCTCACCCGTCCCCTAATCCTAACCCGTACGCTAACACTAACCCGTGCCCTAAAACGTACGCTCCCCTAAACCGTTGTTGTACCCTAACCTGTACCCTAAACTGTCCCCGTCCCCTAAACCTAACCCTAACCCTAACCCTAACCCTAAACCTTACCCGAAGCCTTACACTCACCCGTCCCCTAATCCTAACCCGTACACTAACACTAACCCGTACCCTAACACGTACGCTCACCCTCAACTGTTTAGTACCCTAACCTGTACCCTAAACCGTCCCCGTCCCCTAACTTGACCCTCAACCTAGCCCTAACCCTTACCCGAAGCCTTACCCTCACCCGTCCCGTATTCCTAAATGTACGCTAACACTAACCCATACCCTAACACGTACGCTCACCCTAAACCGTTGTCGTACCCTAACATGTACCCTAAACCGTCCCTGTGCCCGTTCCCTAACCCTAACCCTAACCCTAACCCTAACCCTAACCCTATCCCGAAATCTTACCCTCACCCGTCCCCTAATCCTAACCCGTACGCTAACACTAACCCGTACCCTAACACGTACGCTCACCCTAAGCCGTTGTCGTACCCTAACCTGTACCCTAAACCGTCCCCGTCCCCGAACCCTAACCCTAACCCTAACCCTAACACTTACCCGAAGCCTTACACTCACCCGTCCCCTAATCCTCACCCTTACGCTAACACTAACCCGCACCTTAACACGTACGCTCACCCTAAACCGTTGTCGCACACTAACCTGTACCCTAAACCGTCCCCGTCCCCTAACCCTAACCCTAACCCTATCCCTAACCCTAACCCTTACCCGAAGCATAACCCTCACCTGTCCCCTAATACTAACCCGTACGCTAACACTAACCCGTACCCTAACACTTACGCTCACACTAAACCGTTGTCGTACCCTAACCTGTACCCTAAACCGTCCCCGTCCCCTAACCCTAAACCTAAACCTAACCCTAACCCTAACCCTTACCCGAAGCCTTACCCTCACCCGTCCCCTAATCCTAACCTGTACACTAACACTAACCCGTACCCTAACACGTACGTTCACCCTAAATCGTTGTCGTACCCTAACCTGTACCCTAAACCTTCCCCGTCCCCTAACCCTAACCCTAACCCTAACCCTAACCCTTACTCGAAATATTACCCTCACCCGTCCCCTAATCCTAACCCGTGCGCTAACACTAACCCGTACCCTGCATGTACGCTCACCCTAAACAATTGTCGTACCCTAACATGTACCCTAAACCGTCCCCGTACCCTAACCCTAACCCTAAACCTAACCCAAACCCTAACCCTTACCCGAAGCCTTACCCTCACCCGTCCCCTAATCCTAACCCATACGCTAACACTAACCCGTACCTTAACACGTACGCTCACCCTAAACCGTTGATGTACCCTAACCTGTACCCTAAACCGTCCCCGTCCCCGTCCCCTAAGCCTAAACCTAAACCTAAGCCTAACCCTTACCCGAAGCCTTATCCTCACCCGTCCCATAATCGTAACCTGTACGCTAACACTAACCCGTACCCTAACACGGACGCTCACCCTAAACCGTTGTCGTACCCAAACCTGTACCCTAAACCGTCCCCGTCTCCGTCCCCTAACCCTAACCCTAACACTAACCCTAACCCTTACCCGAAGCCTTACCCTCACCCGTCACCTAATCCTAACCCGTTCGCTAACGCTAACCCGTACCCTAACACGTACACTCACTCTAAACCGTTGTCGTACCCTAACTTGTACCCTAAACCGTCCCCGTCCGCTAACCCTAACCATAACCATAACCCTAACCCTTACCCGAAGCCTTACCCTCACCCGTCTCCTAATCCTAACACGTACGCTAACACTAACCCGTACCCTAACACGTACGCTCAGCCTAAACCGTTGTCGTACCCTAACCTGTACCCTAAACCGTCCCCGTCCCCGTCCCCTAACCCTAACCCTAACCCTAACCCTTACCCGAAGCCTTACCCTCACCCGTCCCCTAATCCTAACCCGTACGCTAACACTAACCCGTACCCTAACACGTACGCTCACCCTAAACCGTTGTCGTACCCTAACCTGTACCCTAAACCGTCCCCGTCCCCTAACCCTAACCCTAAACCTAAACCTAACCCTTACCCGAAGCCTTACCCTCACCGGTCCCCTAATCCTAACCCGTACGCTAACACTAACCCATACCCTAACACGTACGCTCACCCTAAACCGTTCTCGTACCCTAACCTGTATCCTAAACCGTCTCCGTCCCTTAACCCTCACCCTTACCCTAACCCTAACCCTTACCCGAAGCCTTACCCTCAACCGTCCCCTAATCCTAAGCCGTACGCTAACACTAAACCATACCCTATCACGTAAGGTCACCCTAAACCGTTGTCGTACCCTAACCTGTACCCTAAACCGTCCACTTCCCCTAACCCTAACCCTAACCCTAACCCTAACCCTAACGCTTACCCAAAGCCTTACCCTCACCCGTCCCCTAATCCTAACCCGTACGCTAACACTAACCCATACCCTAACACGTACGCTCACCATAAACCGTTGTCATACCCTAACCTGTACCCTAAACCGTCCCCGTCCCCTAACCCTAACCCTAACCCGAACCCTAACCCTAAACCTTACCCGAAGCCTTACACTCACCCGTCCCCTAATCCTAACCCGTACACTAACACTAACCCGTACCCTAACACGTACGCTCACCCTCAACTGTTTCGTACCCTAACCTGTACCCTAAACCGTCCCCGTCCCCTAACTCTAACCCTCACCCTAGCCCTAACCCTTACCCGAAGCCTTACCCTCACCCGTCCCGTATTCCTAAACGTACGCTAACACTAACCCATACCCTAACAGGTACGCTCACCCTAAACCGTTGTCGTACCCTAACCTGTACCCTAAACCGTCCCCGTCCACGTCCCCTAACCCTAACCCTAACCCTAACCCTTACTCGAAGCCTTACCCTCACCCGTCCCCTAATCCTAACCCGTACGCTAACACTAAACCGTACCCTAACACGTACGCTCACCCTAATCCGTTGTCGTACACTAACCTGTACCCTAAACCGTCCCTGTCCCCATCCCCTAACCCTAACCCTAACCCTAACCCTTACCCGAAGCCTTAACCTCACCCGTCCCCTAATCCTAACCCGTACGCTAACACTAACCCATACCCTAACACGTACGCTCACCCTAAACCGTTGTCGTACCCTAACCTGTACCCTAAACCGTCCCCGTCGCCTAACCCTAACCTTAACCCTAACCCTAACCCGATCCGTTACCCGAAGCCTTACCCTCACCCGTCCCCTAATCCTAACCCGTACGCTAAAACTAACCCGTACCCTAACACATACGCTCACCCTAAACCGTTGTCGTACCCTAACCTGTACCCTAAACCGTCCCCTAACCCTAACCCTAACCCTAACCCTAACCCTAACCCTAACCCTTACCCGAAGCCTTACCCTCACCCGTCCCCTAATCCTAACCCGTACGCTAACACTAACCCGTGCCCTAAAACGTACGCTCCCCTAAACCGTTGTTGTACCCTAACCTGTACCCTAAACTGTCCCCGTCCCCTAAACCTAACCCTAACCCTAACCCTAACCCTAAACCTTACCCGAAGCCTTACACTCACCCGTCCCCTAATCCTAACCCGTACACTAACACTAACCCGTACCCTAACACGTACGCTCACCCTCAACTGTTTCGTACCCTAACCTGTACCCTAAACCGTCCCCGTCCCCTAACTCTGACCCTCACCCTAGCCCTAACCCTTACCCGAAGCCTTACCCTCACCCGTCCCGTATTCCTAAACGTACGCTAACACTAACCCATACCCTAACACGTACGCTCACCCTAAACCGTTGTCGTACCCTAACCTGCACCCTAAACCGTCCCCGTCCACGTCCCCTAACCCTAACCCTAACCCTAACCCTTACTCGAAGCCTTACCCTCACCCGTCCCCTAATCCTAACCCGTACGCTAACACTAAACCGTACCCTAACACGTACGCTCACCCTAATCCGTTGTCGTACACTAACCTGTACCCTAAACCGTCCCTGTCCCCATCCCCTAACCCTAACCCTAACCCTAACCCTAACCCTAACCCTTACCCGAAGCCTTAACCTCACCCGTCCCCTAATCCTAACCCGTACGCTAACACTAACCCATACCCTAACACGTACGCTCACCCTAAACAGTTGTCGTACCCTAACCTGTACCCTAAACCGTCCCCGTCCCCGTCCCCTAACCCTAACCCTAAACCTTACCCGAAGCCTTACCCTCACCCGTCCCATAATCCTAACCCGTGCGCTAACACTAAACCGTACCCTAAAACGTACGCTCACCCTAAACCATTGTCGTACCCTAACCTATACCCTAAACAGTCCCCGTCCCCTAACCCTAACCCTAACCCTAACCCTAACCCTAACCCTTACCCGAAGCCTTACCCTCACCCGTACCCTAATCCTAACCCGTACGCTAACACTAACCCGTACCCTAACAAGTACGCGCCCCTAAACCGTTATCGTACCCTAGCCTGTACCCTAAACCGTCCCCGTCCCCTAAACCTAACCCTAACCCTAACCCTAACCCTTACCCGAAGCCTTACCCTCACCCGTCCCCTAATCCTAACCCGTACGCTAACACTAACCCATACCCTAACACGTACACTCACCCTAAACCGTTGTCGTACCCTAACCTGTACCCTAAACCGTCCCCGTGCCCGTCCCCTAACCCTAAACCTAACCCTAACCCTAACCCTTACCCGAAGCCTTACCCTCACCCGACTCCTAATCCTATCCCGTACGCTAACACTAACCCGTACCCTAACACGTACGCTCACCCTAAACCGTTGTCGTACCCTAACCTGTACCCTAAACCGTCCCCGTCCTCTAACCCTAACCCTAACCCTTACCCGAAGCCTTACCCTCACCCGTCCCCTAATCCTAACCCGTACTCTAACAGTGACCCGTACCCTAACACGTACGCTCACCCTAAACCGTTGTCGTACCCTAAACTGTACCCTAAACCGTCCCCGTCCACTAACCCTAACCCTAACCCTAACCCTAACCCTTACCCGAAGCCTTACCGTCACCAGTCCCATAATCCTAACCCGTGCGCTAACACTAAACCATACCCTAAAACGTACGCTCACCCTAAACCGTTGTCGTACCCTAACCTGTACCCTAAACAGTCCCCGTCCCCTAACCCTAACCCTAACCCTAACCCTAACCCTTACCCGAAGCCTTACCCTCACCCGTCCCCTAATCCTAACCCGTACGCTAACACTAACCCGTACCCTAACACGTACGCTGACCCTAAACCGTTGTCGTAACCTAACCTGTACCCAAAACCGTCCCCGTCCCCGTCCCGTAACCCTAACCCTAACCCTAACCCTTACCCGAAACCTTACCCTCACCCGTCCCCTAATCCTAACCCGTACGCTAACACTAACCCGTACCCTAACACGTACGCTCACCCTAAACCGTTGTCATACCCTAACCTGTACCCTAATACGTCCCCGTCCCCTAACCCTAACCCTAACCCTAACCCTAACCCTTACCCGAAGCCTTACCCTCACCCGTCCCCTAATCCTAACCCGTACGCTAACACTAACCCGTACCCTAACACGTACGCTCCCCTAAACCGTTGTCGTACCCTAACCTGTACCCTAAACCGTCCCCGTGCCCGTCCCCTAACACTAAAGCTAACACTAACCCTAAACCTTACCCGAAGCCTTACCCTCACCCGTCCCCTAATCCTATCCTGTACGCTAACACTAACCCGTACCCTAACACGTACGCTCACCCTAAACCGTTGTCGTACACGAACCTGTACCCTAAACCGTCCGCGTCCTCTAAACCTAACCCTAACCCTAACCCTAACCCTAACCCTTACCCGAAGCCTTACCCTCACCCGTCCCCTAATCCTAACCCGTACGCTAACACAAACCCGTACCCTAAAACGTACGCTCACCCTAAACCGTTGTCGTACCCTAAACTGTACCCTAAACCGTCCCCGTACCCTAACCCTAACCCTAACCCTAACCCTAACCCTAACCCTTACCCGAAGCCTTACCCTCACCCGTCCCCTAATCCTAACCCATACGCTAAAACTAACCCGTACGCTAACACGTACGCTCACCCTAAACCGTTGTCGTACCGTAACCTGTACCCTAAACCGTCCCCGTCCCCTAACCCTAACCCTAACCCTAACCCTAACCCTTACCCGAAGCCTTACACTCACCCGTCCCCTAATACTAACCCGTACGCTAACACTAACCCGTACCTCAACACGTACGCTCACCCTAAACCGTTGTCGTACCCTAACCTGTACCCTAAGCCGTCCCCGTCGCCTAACCCTAACCCTAACCCTAACCCTAACACGAACCCTTACCTGAAGTCTTACCCTCACCCGTCCCCTAATCCTAACCCGTACGCTAAAACTAACCCGTACCCTAACACTTACGCGCACCCTAAACCGTTGTCTTACCCTAACCTGTACCCTAAACCGTCCCCGTCCCCTAAACCTAACCCTAACCCTAACACGAACCCTTACCTGAAGTCTTACCCTCACCCGTCCCCTAATCCTAACCCGTACGCTAACACTAACCTGTACCCTAACACGTACGCTCACCATAAACCGTTGTCGTACCCTAACCTGTACCCTAAACCGTCCCCGTGCCCGTCCCCTAACCCTAACCCTAACCCTAACCCTAACCCTCAACCGAAGCCTTACCCTCACCCGTCCCCTAATCCTAACACGTACGCTAACACTAACCCGTACCCTAACACGTACGCTCACCGTAAACCGTTGTCGTACCCTAACCTGTACCCTAAACCGTCCCCGTCCCCTAACCCTAACCCTAACACTTACCCGAAGCCTTACCCTCACCCGTCCCCTAATCCTAACCCTTACGCTAACAATAACCCATACCCTAACACGTACGCTCACCCTAAACCGTTGTCGTACCCTAACCTGTACCCTAAACCGTCCCCGTCCCCTAACCCTAACCCTAACCCTAACCCTAACCCTAACCCTTACCCGAAGCCTTGCCCTCACCCGTCCCCTAATCCTAACCCGTACCCTAACACGTACGCTCCCCTAAACAGTTGTCGTACCCTAACCTGTACCCTAAACCGTCCCCATCCCCTAAACCTAACCCTAACCCTAACCCTAACACTTACCCGAAGCCTTACCCTCACCCGTCCCCTAATCCTAACCCGTATGCTAACACTAACACGTACCCTAACACGTACGCTCACCATAAACCGTTGTCGTACCCTAACCTGTACCCTAAACCGTCCCCGTGCCCGTCCCCTAACCCTAACCCTAACCCTAACCCTTAACCGTAGCCTTACCCTCACCCGTCCCCTAATCCTAACCCGTACGCTAATACTAACCGGTACCCTAACACGTACGCTCACCCTAAACCGTTGTCGTACCCTAACCTGTACCCTAAACCGTCCCCGTCCCCTAACCCTAACCCTAACCTAACCCTATCCCTAAGCCTAACCCTTACCCGAAGCCTTACCCTCACCCGTCCCCTAATCCTAACCCGTATGCTAACACTAACCCGTACCCTAACACGTACGCTCACCCTAAACGGTTGTCGTACCCTAACTTGTACCCTAAACCGTCCCCGTCCCCTAACCCTAACCCTAACCCTGACCGGAAGACTTACACTCACCCGTCCCCTAATCCTAACCCGTACGCTAACACTAACCCATACCCTAACACGTACGCTCACCCTAAACCGTTGTCGTAACCTAACCTGTACCCTAAACCGTCACCGTCTCCAAACCCTAACCCTAACCCTAACCCTAACCCTAACCCTTACCCGAAGCCTTACACTCACCCGTCCCCTAATCCTAACCCGTACGCTAACACTAACCCGTACCCTATCACGTGTGCTCACCCTAAACCGTTGTCGTACCATAACCTGTACCCTAAACCATCCCCGTCCCCTATCCCTAACCCTAACCCTAACACTAACCCTAACCCTTACTTGAAGCCTTACCCTCACCCGTCCCCTAATCCTAACACGTACGCTAACACTAACCTGTACCCTAACACGTACGCTCACCCTAAACCGTTGTCGTACCCTAACCTGTACCCTAAACCGTCCCCATCCCCTAACCCTAACCCTAACCCTAACCCTAACCCTAACCTTTACCCGAAGCCTTACCCTCACCCGTCCCCTAATCCTAACCCGTACGCTAACACTAACCCGTACCTTAACACATACGCTCCCCTAAACCGTTGTCATACCCTAACCTGTACCCTAAACCGTCCCCGTCCCCTAAACCTAACCCTAACCCTAACCCTAACCCTTACCCGAAGCCTTACCCTCACCCGTCCCCTAATCCTAACCCGTACGCTAACACTAACCCGTACCTTAACACGTACGCTCACCCTAAACAGTTGTCGTACCCTAACCTGTACCCTAAACCGTCCCCGTCCCCTAACCCTAACCCTAAACCTAACCCTAACCCTTACCCAAAGCCTTACCCTCACCCGTCCCCTAATCTTAACCCGTACGCAAACAATAACCCGTACCCTAACACGTAAGCTCACCCTAAACGGTTGTCGTACCCTAACCTGTACCCTAAACCGTCCCCGTCCCCTAACCCTAACCCTAACCCTAACCCTAACCCAACCCTAACCCTAACCCTTACCCGAAGCATTACCCTCACCCGTCCCCTAATCCTAACCCGTATGCTAACACTAACCCGTAACCTAACACGTGCGCTCACCCTAAACCGTTGTCGTACCCTAACCTGTACCTTAAACCGTCCCCGTGCCCATCCCCTAACCCTAAACCTAACCCTAACCCTAACCCTTACCCGAAGCCTTACCCTCACCCGTCCCCTAATCCTATCCCGTACGCTAACACTAACCCATACCCTAACACGTACGTTCACCATAAACAGTTGTCGTAACCTAACCTGTACCCTAAACCGTCCCCGTCCTCTAACCCTAACCCTAACCCTAACCCTAACCCTAAACCTTACCCGAAGCCTTACCCTCACCCGTCCCCTAATCCTAACCCGTACGCTAACACTAACCCATACCTTAACACGTACGCTCACCCTAAACCGTTGTCGTACCCTAAACTGTACCCTAAACCGTCCCCGTCCCCTAACCCTAACCCTAACCCTAACCCTAACCCTAACCCTTACCCGAAGCCTTACCCTCACACGTCCCATAATCCTAACCGGTGCGCTAACACTAAACCGTACCCTAAAACGTACGCTCACCCTAAACCATTGACGTACCATAACCTATACCCTAAACAGTCCCCGTCCCCTAACCCTAAACCTAAACCTAAGCCTAACCCTTACCCGAAGCCTTATCCTCACCCGTCCCATAATCGTAACCCGTACGCTAACACTAACCCGTACCCTAACACGGACGCTCACCCTAAACCGTTGTCGTACCCAAACCTGTACCCTAAACCGTCCCCGTATCCGTCCCCTAACCCTAACCCTAACACTAACCCTAACCCTTACCCGAAGCCTTACCCTCACCCGTCACCTAATCCTAACCCGTTCGCTAACGCTAACCCGTACCCTAACACGTACACTCACTCTAAACCGTTGTCGTACCCTAACTTGTACCCTAAACCGTCCCCGTCCCCGTCCCCTAACCCTAACCCTAACCTAACCCTTACCCGAAACCTTACCCTCACCCGTCCCCTAATCCTAACCCGTACGCTAACACTAACCCATACCCTAACACGTACGCTCACCCTAAACCGTTCTCGTACCCTAACCTGTATCCTAATCCGTCTCCGTCCCTTAACCCTCACCCTAACCCTAACCCTAACCCTTACCCGAAGCCTTACCCTCAACCGTCCCCTAATCCTAAGCCGTACGCTAACACTAAACCATACCCTATCACGTAAGCTCACCCTAAACCGTTGTCGTACACTAACCTGTACCCTAAACCGTCCCCTTCCCCTAACCCTAACACTAACCCTAACCCTAACCCTAACCCTACCCCTTACCCGAAGCCTTACCCTCACCCGTCCCCTAATCCTAACCCGTACGCTAACACTAACCCGTACCCTAACACGTACGCTCACCCTAAACCGTTGTCGTACCCTAAACTGTACCCTAAACCGTCCCCGTGCCCGTCCCCTAACCCTAAACCTAACCCTAACCCTTACCCGAAGCCTTACCCTCACCGTCCCCTAATCCTATCCCGTACGCTACCACTAACCCGTACCCTAACACGTACGCTCACCGTAAACCGTTGTCGTAACCTAACCTGTACCCTAAACCGTCCCCGTCCTCTAACCCTAACCCTAACCCTAACCCTAACCCTAACACTTACCCGAAGCCTTACCCTCACCCTTCCCCTAATCCTAACCCGTACGCTAACACTAACCCGTACCCTAACACGTACACTCACCCTAAACCGTTGTCGTACCCTAAACTGTACCCTAAACCGTCCCCGTCCCCTAACCCTAACCCTAACCCTAAACCTTACCCGAAGACTTAGCCTCACCCGTCCCATAATCCTAACCCGTGCGCTAACACTAAACTGTACCCTAAAACGTACGCTCACCCTAAACCATTGTCGTACCCTAAACTATACCCTAAACAGTCCCCGTCCCCTAACCCTAACCCTAACCCTAACCCTAACCCTAACCCTTACCCGAAGCCTTACCCTCACCCGTACCCTAATCCTAACCCGTACGCTAACACTAACCCGTACCCTAACAAGTACACTCCCCTAAACCGTTATCGTACCCTAGCCTGTACCCTAAACCGTCCCCGTCCCCTAAACCTAACCCTAACCCTAACCCTAACCATTACCCGAAGCCTTACCCTCACCCGTCCCCTAATCCTAACCCGTACGCTAACACTAACCCATACCCTAACACGTACACTAACCCTAAACCGTTGTCGTACCCTAACCTGTACCCTAAACCGTCCCCGTGCCCGTCCCCTAACCCTAAACCTAACCCTAACCCTAACCCTTACCCGAAGCCTTACCCTCACCCGACTCCTAATCCTATCCCGTACGCTAACACTAACCCGTACCCTAACACGTACGCTCACCCTAAACCGTTGTCGTACCCTAACCTGTACCCTAAACCGTCCCCGTCCTCTAACCCTAACCCTAACCCTAACCCTAACCCTAACCCTTACCCGAAGCCTTACCCTCACCCGTCCCCTGATCCTAACCCGTACTCTAACACTAACCCGTACCCTAACACGTACGCTCACCCTAAACCGTTGTCGTACCCTAAACTGTACCCTAAAACGTCCCCGTCCACTAACCCTAACCCTAACCCTAACCCTAACCCTAATCCTTACCCGAAGCCTTACCGTCACCAGTCCCATAATCCTAACCCGTGCGCTAACACTAAACCGTACCCTAAAACGTACGCTCACCCTAAACCGTTGTCGTACCCTAACCTGTACCCTAAACAGTCCCCTTCCCCTAACCCTAACCCTAACCCTAACCCTAACCCTTACCCGAAGCCTTACCCTCACCCGTCCCCTAATCCTAACCCGTACGCTAACACTAACCCGTACCCTAACACGTACGCTGACCCTAAACCGTTGTCGTAACCTAACCTGTACCCTAAACCGTCCCCGTCCCCGTCCCCTAACCCTAACCCTAACCCTAACCCTTACCCGAAACCTTACCCTCACCCGTCCCCTAATCCTAACCCGTACGCTAACACTAACCCGTACCCTAACACGTACGCTCACCCTAAACGGTTGTCATACCCTAACCTGTACCCTAATACGTCCCCGTCCCCTAACCCTAACCCTAACCCTAACCCTAACCCTTACCCGAAGCCTTACCCTCACCCGTCCCCTAATCCTAACCCGTACGCTAACACTAACCCGTACCCTAACACGTACGCTCCCCTAAACCGTTGTCGTACGCTAACCTGTACCCTAAACCATCCCCGTGCCCGTCCCCTAACCCTAAAGCTAACCCTAACCCTAAACCTTACCCGAAGCCTTACCCTCACCCGTCCCCTAATCCTATCCCGTACGCTAACACTAACCCGTACCCTAACACGTACGCTCACCCTAAACCGTTGTCGTACACGAACCTGTACCCTAAACCGTCCGCGTCCTCTAACCCTAACCCTAACCCTAAACCTAACCCTAACCCTAACCCTTACCCGAAGCCTTACCCTCACCCGTCCCCTAATCCTAACCCGTACGCTAACACTAACCCGTACCCTAAAACGTACGCTCACCCTAAACCGTTGTCGTACCCTAAACTGTACCCTAAACCGTCCCCATCCCCTAACCCTAACCCTAACCCTAACCCTAACCCTTACCCGAAACCTTACCCTCACCCCTCCCCTAATCCTAACCCGTACCCTAACACGTACGCTCCCCTAAACAGTTGTCGTACCCTAACCTGTAACCTAAACCGTCCCCGTCCCCTAAACCTAACCCTAACCCTAACCCTAACCCTTACCCGAAGCCTTACCCTCACCCGTCCCCTAATACTAACCCGTATGCTAACAGTAACACGTACCCTAACACGTACGCTCACCATAAACCGTTGTCGTACCCTAACCTGTACCCTAAACCGTCCCCGTGCCCGTCCCCTAACCCTAACCCTAACCCTAACCCTTACCCGAAGCCTTACCCTCACCCGTCCCCTAATCCTAACCCGTACGCTAATACTAACACGTACCCTAACACGTACGCTCACCCTAAACCGTTGTCGTACCCTAACCTGTACCCTAAACCGTCCCCGTCCCCTAACCCTAAACCTAACCGTAACCCTAACCCTAACCCTTACCCGAAGCCTTACCCTCACCCGTCCCCTAATCCTAACCCGTACGCTAACACTAACCCGTACCCTAACACGTACGCTCACCCTAAACGGTTGTCGTACCCTAACTTGTACCCTAAAACATCCCCGTCCCCTAACCCTAACCCTAACCCTTACCGGAAGCCTTACACTCACCCGTCCCCTAATCCTAACCCGTACGCTAACAGTAACCCGTACCCTAACACGTACGCTCACCCTAAACCGTTGTCGTACACTAACCTATACCCTAAACCGTCCCCGTCCCCAAACCCTAACCCTAACCCTAACCCTAACCCTAACCCTTACCCGAAGCCTTACCCTCACCCGTCCCCTAATCCTAACCCTTACGCTAACACTAACCCGTACCCTAACAGGTATGCTCACCCTAAACCGTTGTCGTACCCTAACCTGTACCCTAAACCATCCCCGTCCCCTATCCCTAACCCTAACCCTAACCCTAACCCTAACCCTTACCCGAAGCCTTACCCTCACCCGTCCCCTAATCCTAACCCATACGCTAACACTAACCCGTACCCTAACACGTACGCTCACCCTAAACCGTTGTCGTACTCTAACCTGTACCCTAAACCGTCCCCGTCCACTAACCCTTACCCTAACCCTAACCCTAACCCTAACCTTTACCCGAAGCCTTACCCTCACCCGCCCCTAATCCTAACCTGTACGCTAACACTAACCCGTACCTTAACACATACGCTCACCCTAAACCGTAGTCGTACCCTAACCTGTACCCTAAACCGTCCCCGTCGCCTAACCCTAACCCTAACCCTAACCCTAACCCTAACCCTTACCCTAACCCTTACCCGAAGCCTTACCCTCACCCGTCCCCTAATCCTAACCCGTACGCAAACAATAACCCGTACCCTAACACGTACGCTCACCCTAAACCGTTGTCGTACCCTAACCTGTACCCTAAACCGTCCCCGTCCCCTAACCCTAACCCTAACCCTAACCCTAACCCTTACCCGAAGCCTTACCCTCACCCGTCCCCTAATCCTAACCCGTACGCTAACACTAACCCGTACCCTAACACGTACGCTCACCCTAAACCGTTGTCGTACCCTAACCTGTACCTTAAACCGTCCCTGTGCCCGTCCCCTAACCCTAAACCTAACCCTAACCCTAACCCTTACCCGAAGCCTTACACTCACCCGTCCCCTAATCCTATCCAGTACGCTAACACTAACCCGTACCCTAACACGTACGCTCACCCTAAACCGTTGTCGTAACCTAAACTGTACCCTAAACCGTCCCCGTCCTCTAACCCTAACCCTAACCCTAACCCTAACCCTAACCCTTACCCGAAGCCTTACCCTCACCCGTCCCCTAATCCTAACCCGTACGCTAACACTAACCCGTACCCTAACACGTACGCTCACCCTGAACCGTTGTCGTACCCTAAACTGTACCCTAAACCGTCCCCGTCCCCTAACCCTAACCCTAACCCTAACCCTAACCCTAACCCTTACCCGAAGCCTTACCCTCACAGGTCCCATAATCCTAACCGGTGCGCAAACACTAAACCGTACCCTAAAACGTACGCTCACCCTAAACCATTGACGTACCCTAACCTATACCCTAAACAGTCCCCGTCCCCTAACCCTAACCCTAACCCTAACCCTTACCCGAAACCTTACCCTCACCCGTCCCCTAATCCTAACCCGTACGCTAACAGTAACCCGTACCTTAACACGTACGCTCCCCTAAACCGTTGTCATACCCTAACCTGTACCCGAAACGGTCCCCATCCCCTAACCCTAACCCTAACCCGAAACCTAACCCTAACCCTAACCCTTACCCGAAGCCTTACCCTCACCCGTCCCCTAATCCTAACCCGTACGCTAACACTAACCCGTACCCTAACACGTACGCTCACCCTAAACCGTTGTCGTACCCTAACCTGTACCCTAAACCGTCCCCGTCCCCTAACCCTAACCCTAACCCTAACCCTAACCCTTACCCGAAGCCTTACACTCACCCGGCCCCTAATCCTAACCCATAGGCTAACACTAACCCGTACCCTAACACGTATGCTCACCCTAAACCGTTGTCGTACCCTAACCTGTACCCTAAACCGTCCCCGTCCCCTAACCCTAACCCTAACCCTAACCCTAACCCTTACCCGAAGCCTTACCCTAACCCGACCCCTAATCCTAACCCGTACGCTAACACTAACACGTACCCTAACACGTACGCTCACCCTAAACCGTTGTCGTACCCTAACATGTACCCTAATCCGTCCCTGTCCCCGTCCCCTAACCATAACCTTAACCCTAACCCTAACCCTTACCCGAAGCCTTACCCTCACCCGTCCCCTAATCCTAAACCGTACGCTAACACTAACCCATACCCTAACACGTACGCTCACCCTAAACCGTTGTCGTACCCTAACCTGTTCTCTAAACCGTCCCCGTGCCCGTCCCCTAACCCTAAACCTAACCCTAACCCTAACCCTTACCCGAAGCCTTACCCTCACCCGTCCCCTAATCCTATCCCGTACGCTAACACTAAACCATACCCTAACACGTACGCTCACCCTAAACCGTTGTCGTACCCTAACCTGTACCCTAAACCGTCCCCGTCCTCTAACCCTAACCCTAACCCTAACCCTAACCCTAACCCTTACCCGAAGCCTTACCCTCACCCGTCCCCTAATACTAACCCGTACGCTAACACTAACCCGTACCCTAACACGTACGCTCACCCTAAACCGTTGACGTACCCTAACCTGTACCCTAAACCGTCCCCGTCCCCGTCCCCTAACCCTAACCCTAACCCTAACCCTTACCCGAAACCTTACCCTCACCCGTCCCCTAATCCTAACACGTACGCTAACACTAAACCGTACCCTAACACGTACGCTCACCCTAAACCGTTTTCGTACCCTAACCTGTACCCTAAACCGTCCCCGTCCCCGTCCCCTAACCCTAACCCTAACCCTAACCCTAACCCTTACCCGAAACCTTACCCTCACCTGTCCCCTAATCCTAACCCGTACGCTAACACTAACCCGTACCTTAACACGTACGCTCCCCTAAACCGTTGTCGTACCCTAACCTGTACCCTAAACCGTCCCCATCCCCTAACCCTAACCCTAATCCTAACCCTAACCCTTACCCGAAGCCTTACACTCACCCGGCCCCTAATCCTAACCCATAGGCTAACACTAACCCGTACCCTAACACGTATGCTCACCCTAAACCGTTGTCGTACCCTAACCTGTACCCTAAACCGTCCCCGTCCCCGTCCCCTAACCCTAACCCTAACCCTAACCCTTACCCGAAGCCTTACCCTCACCCGTCCCCTAATCCTAACCCGTACGCTAACACTAACACGTACCCTAACACGTACGCTCACCCTAAACCGTTGTCGTACCCTAACATGTACCCTAAACCGTCCCTGTCCCCGTCCCCTAACCATAACCCTAACCCTAACCCTAACCCTTACCCGAAGCCTTACCCTCACCCGTCCCCTAATCCTAAACCGTACGCTAACACTAACCCATACACTAACACGTACGCTCACCCTAAACCGTTGTCGTACCCTAACCTGTACCCTAAACCGTCCCCGTGCCCGTCCCCTAACCCTAAACCTAACCCTAACCCTAACCCTTACCCGAAGCCTTACCCTCACCCGTCCCCTAATCCTATCCCGTACGCTAACACTAAACCATACCCTAACACGTACGCTCACCCTAAAACGTTGTCGTACCCTAACCTGTACTCTAAACCGTCCCCGTCCTCTAACCCTAACCCTAACACTAACCCTTACCCGAAGCCTTACCCTCACCCGTCCCCTAATCCTAACCCGTACGCTAACACTAACCCGTACCCTAACACGTACGCTCACCCTAAACCGTTGACGTACCCTAACCTGTACCCTAAACCGTCCCCGTCCCCGTCACCTAACCCTAACCCTAACCCTAACCCTTACTCGAAACCTTACCCTCACCCGTCCCCTAATCCTAACACGTACGCTAACACTAACCCGTACCTTAACACGTACGCTCCCCTAAACCGTTTTCGTACCCTAACATGTACCCTAAACCGTCCCCATCCCCTAACCCTAACCCTAACCCGAAACCTAACCCTAACCCTAACCCTTACCCGAAGCCTTACCCTCACCCGTCACCTAATCCTAACCCGTACGCTAACACTAACACGTACCCTAACACGTACGCTCTCCCTAAACCGTTGTCGTACCCTAACCTGTACCCTAAACCGTCCCCGTCCCCTAACCCAAACCCTAACCCTAACCCTAACCCTTACCCGAAGCCTTACACTCACCCGGCCCCTAATCCTAACCCATAGGCTAACACTAACCCGTACCCTAACACGTATGCTCACCCTAAACTGTTGTCGTACCCTAACCTGTACCCGAAACCGTCCCCGTCCCCTAACCCTAACCCTAACCCTAACCCTAACCCTTACCCGAAGCCTTACCCTCACCCGTCCCCTAATCCTAACCCATACGCTAAAACTAACACGTACCCTAACACGTACGCTCACCCTAAACCGATGTCGTACCGTAACCTGTACCCTAAACCGTCCCCGTCCCCTAACCCTAACCCTAACCCTAACCCTAACCCTTACCCGAAGCCTTACACTCACCCGTCCCCTAATACTAACCCGTACGCTAACACTAACCCGTACCTCAACACGTACGCTCACCCTAAACCGTTTTCGTACCCTAACCTGTACCCTAAGCCGTCCCCGTCGCCTAACCCTAACCCTAACCCTAACCCTAACACGAACCCTTACCTGAAGTCTTACCCTCACCCGTCCCCTAATCCTAACCCGTACGCTAAAACTAACCCGTACCCTAACACGTACGCGCACCCTAAACCGTTGTCGTACCCTAACCTGTACTCTAAACCGTCCCCGTACCCTAACCCTAACCCTAACCCTAACCCTAACCCTTACCCGAAGCCTTACCCTCACCCCTCCCCTAATCCTAACCCGTACCCTAACACGTACGCTCCCCTAAACAGTTGTCGTACCCTAACCTGTACCCTAAACCGTCCCCGTCCCCTAAACCTAACCCTAACCCTAACCCTAACCCTTACCCGAAGCCTTACCCTCACCCGTCCCCTAATACTAAACCGTATGCTAACAGTAACACGTACCCTAACACGTACGCTCACCATAAACCGTTGTCGTACCCTAACCTGTACCCTAAACCGTCCCCGTGCCCGTCCCCTAACCCTAACCATAACCCTAACCCTTACCCGAAGCCTTACCCTCACCCGTCCCCTAATCCTAACCCGTACGCTAATACTAACACGTACCCTAACACGTACGCTCACCCTAAACCGTTGTCGTACCCTAACCTGTACCCTAAACCGTCCCCGTCCCCTAACCCTAAACTTAACCCTAACCCTAACCCTAACCCTTACCCGAAGCCTTACCCTCACCCGTCCCCTAATCCTAACCCGTACGCTAACACTAACCCGTACCCTAACACGTACGCTCACCCTAAACGGTTGTCGTACCCTAACTTGTACCCGAAACCGTCCCCGTCCCCTAACCCTAACCCTAACCCTTACCGGAAGCCTTACACTCACCCGTCCCCTAATCCTAACCCGTACGCTAACAGTAACCCGTACCCTAACACGTACGCTCACACTAAACCGTTGTCGTACCCTAACCTGTACCCTAAACCGTCCCCGTCCCCAAACCCTAACCCTAACCCTAACCCTAAACCTTACCCGAAGCCTTACCCTCACCCGTCCCCTAATCCTAACCCTTACGCTAACACTAACCCGTACCCTAACAGGTATGCTCACCCTAAACCGTTGTCGTACCCTAACCTGTACCCTAAACCATCCCCGTCCCCTATCCCTAACCCTAACCCTACACCTAACCCTAACCCTTACCCGAAGCCTTACCCTCACCCGTCCCCTAATCCTAACCCGTACGCTAACACTAACCCGTACTCTAACACGTACGCTCACCCTAAACCGTTGTCGTACTCTAACCTGTATCCTAAACCGTCCCCATCCCCTAACCCTTACCCTAAACCTAACCCTAACCCTAACCTTTACCCGAAGCCTTACCCTCACCCGTCCCCTAATCCTAACCCGTACGCTAACACTAACCCGTACCTTAACACATACGCTCACCCTAAACCGTAGTCGTACCCTAACCTGTACCCTAAACCGTCCCCGTCGCCTAACCCTAACCCGAACCCTTACCCGAAGCCTTACCCTCACCCGTCCCCTAATCCTAAACCGTACGATAAATCTAACCCGTACCCTAACACGTACGCTCACCCTAAACTGTTGTCGTACCCTAACCTGTACCCTAAACCGTCCCCGTCCCCTAACCCTAACCCTAACCCTAACCCTAACCCTAACCCTTACCCGAAGCCTTACCCTCACCCGTCCACTAATCCTAACCCGTACGCTAACACTAACCCGTGCCCTAAAACGTACGCTCCCCTAAACCGTTGTCATACCCTAACCTGTACCCTAAACCGTCCCCGTCCCCTACACCTAACCCTAACCCTAACCCTAACCCTTACCCGAAGCCTTACCCTCACCCGTCCCCTAATCCTAACCCGTACGCTAACACTACCCGTACCCTAACACTTACGCTCACCATAAACCGTTGTCGAACCCTAACCTGTACCCTAAACCGTCCCCGTGGACGTCCCCTAACCCTAACCCTAACCCTTACCCGAAGCCTTACCCTCACCCGTCCCCTAATCCTAACCCGTACGCTAACACTAACCCGTACCTTAACACGTACACTCACCCTAAACAGTTGTCGTACCCTATCCTGTACCCGAAACCGTCCCCGTCCCCTAACCCTAACCCTAACCCTTACCCTAACCCTTACCCGAAGCCTTACCCTCACCCGTCCCCTAATCCTAACCCGTACGCAAACAATAACCCGTACCCTAACACGTACGCTCACCCTAAAACGTTGTCGTACCCTAACCTGTACCCTAAACCGTCCCCGTCCCCTAACCCTAACCCTAACCCTAACCCTAACCCTAACCCTAACCCTTACCCGAAGCCTTACCCTCACCCGTCCCCTAATCCTAACCCGTACGCTAACACTAACCCGTACCCTAACACGTACGCTCACCCTAAACCGTTGTCGTACACTAACCTGTACCTTAAACCGTCCCCGTGCCCGTCCCCTAACCCTAACCCTAACCCTAACCCTAACCCTTACCCGAAGCCTTACCCTCACCCGTCCCCTAATCCTAACCCGTACGCTACCACTAACCCGTACCCTAACACGTACGCTCACCCTGAACCGTTGTCGTACCCTAAACTGTACCCTAAACCGTCCCCGTCCCCTAACCCTAACCCTAACCCTAACCCTAACCCTAACCCTTACCCGAAGCCTTACCCTCACACGTCCCATAATCCTAACCGGTGCGCAAACACTAAACCGTACCCTAAAACGTACGCTCACCCTAAACCATTGACGTACCCTAACCTATACCCTAAACAGTCCCCGTCCCCTAACCCTAACCCTAACCCTAACCCTAACCCTAACCCTTACCCGAAGCCTTACCCTCACCCGTCCCCTAATCCTAACCCGTACGCTAACACTAACCCGTACCCTAACAAGTACGCTCCCCTCAACCGTTATCGTACCCTAACCTGTCCCCTAAACCGTCCCCGTCCCCTAAACCTAACCCTAACCCTAACCCTAACCCTTACCCGAAGCCTTACCCTCACCCGTCCCCTAATCCTATCCCGTACGCTAACACTAAACCATACCCTAACACGTACGCTCACCCTAAACCGTTGACGTACCCTAACCTGTACCCTAAACCGTCCCCGTCCCCGTCCCCTAACCCTAACCCTAACCCTAACCCTTACCCGAAACCTTACCCTCACCCGTCCCCTAATCCTAACATGTACGCTAACACTAACCCGTACCCTAACACGTACGCTCACCCTAAACCGTTTTCGTACACTAACCTGTACCCTAAACCATCCCCGTCCCCTAACCCTAACCCTAACCCTAACCCTAACCCTAACCCTTACCCGAAACCTTACCCTCACCCGTCCCCTAATCCTAACCCGTACGCTAACACTAACCCGTACCTTAACACGTACGCTCCACTAAACCGTTGTCGTACCCTAACCTGTACCCTAAACCGTCCCCATCCCCTAACCCTAACCCTAACCCGAAACCTAACCCTAACCCTAACCCTTACCCGAAGCCTTACCCTCACCCGTCCCCTAATCCTAACCCGTACGCTAACACTAACCCGTACCCTAACACGTACGCTCACCCTAAACCGTTGTCGTACCCTAACCTGTACCCTAAACCGTCCCCGTCCCCTAACCCTAACCCTAACCCTAACCCTAACCCTTACCCGAAGCCTTACACTCACCCGGCCCCTAATCCTAACCCATAGGCTAACACTAACCCGTACCCTAACACGTATGCTCACCCTAAACCGTTGTCGTACCCTAACCTGTACCCTAAACCGTCCCCGTCCCCTAACCCTAACCCTAACCCTAACCCTAACCCTTACCCGAAGCCTTACGCTCACCCGTCCCCTAATCCTAAACCGTACGCTAACACTAACCCATACCCTAACACGTACGCTCACCCTAAACCGTTGTCGTACCCTAACATGTACCCTAAACCGTCCCTGTCCCCGTCCCCTAACCATAACCCTAACCCTAACCCTAACCCTTACCCGAAGCCTTACCCTCACCCGTCCCCTAATCCTAAACCGTACGCTAACACTAACCGATACCCTAACACGTACGCTCACCCTAAACCGTTGTCGTACCCTAACCTGTACCCTAAACCGTCCCCGTGCCCGTCCCCTAACCCTAAACCTAACCCTAACCCTAACCCTTACCCGAAGCCTTACCCTCACCCGTCCCCTAATCCTATCCCGTACGCTAACACTAAACCATACCCTAACACGTACGCTCACCCTAAACCGTTGTCGTACCCTAACCTGTACCCTAAACTGTCCCCGTCCTCTAACCCTAACCCTAACCCTAACCCTAACCCTAACCCTTACCCGAAGCCTTACCCTCACCCGTCCCCTAATCCTAACCCGTACGCTAACACTAACCCGTACCCTAACACGTACGCTCACCCTAAACCGTTGACGTACCCTAACCTGTACCCTAAACCGTCCCCGTCCCCGTCCCCTAACCCTAACCCTAACCCTAACCCTTACCCGAAACCTTACCCTCACCCGTCCCCTAATCCTAACACGTACGCTAACACTAACCCGTACCCTAACACGTACGCTCACCCTAAACCGTTTTCGTACCCTAACCTGTACCCTAAACCGTCCCCGTCCCCTAACCCTAACCCTAACCCTAACCCTAACCCTAACCCTTACCCGAAACCTTACCCTCACCCGTCCCCTAATCCTAACCCGTACGCTAACACTAACCCTTACCTTAACACGTACGCTCCCCTAAACCGTTGTCGTACGCTAACCTGTACCCTAAACCGTCCCCGTCCCCTAACCCTAACCCTAACCCTAACCCTAACCCTTACCCGAAGCCTTACACTCACCCGTCCCCTAATCCTAACCCGTACGCTAACACTAACACGTACCCTAACACGTACGCTCACCCTAAACCGTTGTCGTACCCTAACATGTACCCTAAACCGTCCCTGTCCCCGTCCCCTAACCATAACCCTAACCCTAACCCTAACCCTTACCCGAAGCCTTACCCTCACCCGTCCCCTAATCCTAAACCGTACGCTAACACTAACCCATACCCTAACACGTACGCTCACCCTAAACCGTTGTCGTACCCTAACCTGTACCCTAAACCGTCCCCGTGCCCGTCCCCTAACCCTAAACCTAACCCTAACCCTAACCCTTACCCGAAGCCTTACCCTCACCCGTCCCCTAATCCTATCCCGTACGCTAACACTAAACCATACCCTAACACGTACGCTCACCCTAAACCGTTGTTGTACCCTAACCTGTACTCTAAACCGTCCCCGTCCTCTAACCCTAACCCTAACCCTAACCCTAACCCTTACCCGAAGCCTTACCCTCACCCGTCCCCTAATCCTAACCCGTACGCTAACACTAACCCGTACCCTAACACGTACGCTCACCCTAAACCGTTGACGTACCCTAACCTGTACCCTAAACCGTCCCCGTCCCCGTCCCCTAACCCTAACCCTAACCCTAACCCTTACCCGAAACCTTACCCTCACCCGTCCCCTAATCCTAACACGTACGCTAACACTAACCCGTACCCTAACACGTACGCTCACCCTAAACCGTTTTCGTACCCTAACCTGTACCCTAAACCGTCCACGTCCCCTAACCCTAACCCTAACCCTAACCCTAACCCTAACCCTTACCCGAAACCTTACCCTCACCCGTCCCCTAATCCTAACCCGTACGCTAACACTAACCCGTACCTTAACATGTACGCTCCCCTAAACCGTTGTCGTACCCTAACCTGTACCCTAAACCGTCCCCGTCCCCTAACCCTAACCCTAACCCTAACCCTAACCCTAACCCTAACCCTTACCCGAAGCCTTACCCTCACCCGTCCCCTAATCCTAACCCGTACGCTAACACTAACCCGTACCTTAACACGTACACTCACCCTAAACAGTTGTCGTACACTAACCTGTACCCTAAACCGTCCCCGTCCCCTAACCCTAACCCTCACCCTAACCCTAACCCTTACCCAAAGCCTTACCCTCACCCGTCTCCTAATCCTAACCCGTACGCAAACACTAACCCGTACCCTAACACGTACGCTCACCCTAAACCGTTGTCGTACCCTAACCTGTACCCTAAACCGTCCCCGTCCCCTAACTCTAACCCTAACCCTAACCCTAACCCTAACCCTAATCCTAACCCTTACCCGAAGCCTTACCCTCACCCGTCCTTTAATCCTAACCCGTACGCTAACACTAACCCGTACCCTAACACGTACGCTCACCCTAAACCGTTGTCGTACCCTAACCTGTACCCTAAACCGTCACCGTGCCCGTCCCGTAACCCTTACACTAACCCTTACCCTAATCCTTACCCGAAGCCTTACACTCACCCGTCCCTAATCCTAACCCATACGCTAACACTAACCCGTACCCTAACACTTACGCTCACCCTAATCCGTTGTCGTACCCTAACCTGTACCCTAAACCGTCCCCGTCCCGTAACCCTAACCCTAACCCTAACCCTAACCCTTACCCGAAGCCTTACCCTCACCCGTCCCCTAATCCTAACCCGTGCGCTAACACTAAACCGTACCCTAACATGTACGCTCACCCTAAACAATTGTCGTACCCTAAACTGTACCCTAAACCGTCCCCGTCCCCGTCCCCTAACCCTAAACCTAAACCTAAGCCTAACCCTTACCCGAAGCCTTACCCTCACCCGTCCCATAATCCTAACCCGTACGCTAACACTAACCCGTACCCTAACACGTACGCTCACCCTAAACCGTTGTCGTACCCAAACCTGTACCCTAAACCGTCCCCGTCCCCGTCCCCTAACCCTAACCCTAACACTAACCCTAACCCTTACCCGTAGCCTTACCCTCACCCGTCACCTAATCCTAACACGTTCGCTAACGCTAACCCGTACCCTAACACGTACACTCACTCTAAACCGTTGTCGTACCCTAACTTGTACCCTAAACCGTCCCCGTCCGCTAACCCTAACCATAACCATAACCCTAACCCTTACCCGAAGCCTTACCCTCACCCGTCTCCTAATCGTAACACGTACGCTAACACTAACCCGTACCCTAACACGTACGCTCAGCCTAAACCGTTGTCGTACCCTAACCTGTACCCTAAACAGTCCCCGTCCCCGTCCCCTAACCCTAACCCTAACCCTAACACTTACCCGAAGCCTTGCCCTCACCCGTCCCCTAATCCAAACCCGTACGCTAACACTAACCCGTACCCTAACACGTACGCACAGCCTAAACCGTTGTCGTACCCTAACCTGTACCCTAAACCGTCCCCGTCCCCGTCCCCTAACCCTAACCCTAACCCTAACCGTAACCCTTACCCGAAGCCTTACCCTCACCCGTCCCCTAATCCTAACCCGTACGCCAACACTAACCCGTACACTAACACGTACGCTCAACCTAAAACGTTGTCGTACACTAACCTGTGCCGTAAACCGTCCCCGTCCCCTAAACCTAACCCTAAACCTAACCCTAACCCTAACCCTTATCCGAAGCCTTACCCTCACCCGTCCCCTAATCCTAACCCGTACGCTAACACTAACCCGTACCCTAACACGTACGCTCACCCTAAACCGTTGTCGTACCCTAACCTGTACCCTAATCCGTCTCCGTCCCCTAACCCTAACCCTAACCCTAACCCTAACCCTAACCCTTACCCGAAGCCTTACCCTCACCCGTCCCCTAATCATCACCCGTACGCTAACACTAACCCATACCCTAACACGTACGCTCACCTTAAACCGTTGTCGTACCCTAACCTGTACCCTAAACCGTCCCCGTCCCCGTCCCCTAACCCTAACCCTAACCCTAACCCTAACCGTTACCCGAAGCCTTACCCTCACCCGTCCCCTAATGATAACCCGTACGCTAACACTAACCCGTACCCTAACACGTACGCTCACCCTAAACCGTTGTCGTACCCTAACCTGTACCCTAAACCGTCCCCGTCCCCTAAACCTAACCCGAACCCTAACCCTAACCCTAACCCTTTCCCGAAGCCTTACCCTCACCCGTCCCCAAATCCTAACCCGTACAATAACACTAACCCGTGCCTTAACACGTTCGCTCACACTAAACCGTTGTCGTACCCTAACCTGTACCCTAAACCGTCCCCGTCCTCTAACCCTAACCCTAAACCTAAACCTAACCCTTACCCGAAGCCTTACCCTCACCCGTCCCCTAATCCTAACCCGTACGCTAACACTAACCCATACCCTAATACCTACGCTCACCCTAAACCGTTGTCGTACCCTAACCTGTATCCTAAACCGTCTCCGTCCCTTAACCCTCACCCTAACCCTAACCCTAACCCTTACCCGAAGCCTTACACTCAACCGTCCCCTAATCCTAACCCGTACGCTAACACTAACACATACCCTATCACGTAAGCTCACCCTAAACCGTTGTCGTACCCTAACCTGTACCCTAAACCGTCCCCTTCCCCTAACCCTAACCCTAACCCTAACCCTAACCCTAACGCTTACCCAAAGCCTTGCCATCACTCGTCCCCTAATCCTAACCCGTACGCTAACACTAACCCATATCCTAACACGTACGCTCACCCTAAACCGTTGTCGTACCCTAACCTGTACCCCAAACCGTCCCCGTCCCCTAACCCTAACCCTAACCCTAACCCTAACCCTAAACTTTACCCGAAGCCTTACACTCACCCGTCCCCTAATCCTAACCCGTACACTAACACTAACCCGTACCCTAACACGTACGCTCACCCTAAACCGTTGTCGTACCCTAACCTGTACCGTAAACCGTCCCCGTCCCCTAATTCTAACCCTAACCCTAGCCCTAACCCTTACCCGAAGCCTTACCCTCACCCGTCCCGTATTCCTAACCCGTACGCTAACACTAACCCATACCCTAACACGTACGCTCACCCTAAACGGTTGTCGTACCCTAACCTGTACCCTAAACCGTCCCCGTCCCCGTCCCCTAACCCTAACCCTAACCCTAACCCTTACCCGAAGCCTTACCCTCACCCGTCCCCTAATCCTAACCCGTACGCTAACACTAACCCGTGCCCTAAAACATACGCTCCCCTAAACCGTTGTCATACCCTAACCTGTACCCTAAACCGTCCCCGTCCCCTTAAACCTAACCCTAACCCTAACCCTAACCCTTACCCGAAGCCTTACCCTCACCCGTCCCCTAATCCTAACCCGTACGGTAACACTACCCGTACCCTAACACTTACGCTCACCATAAACCGTTGTCGAAACTTAACCTGTACCCTAAACCGTCCCCGTGGCCGTCCCCTAACCCTTACCCTAACCCTAACCCTTACCCGAAGCCTTACCCTCACCCGTCCCCTAATCCTAACCCGTACGCTAACACTAACCCGTACCTTAACACGTACGCTCACCCTAAACAGTTGTCGTACCCTATCCTGTACCCGAAACCGTCCCCGTCCCCTAACCCTAACCCTAACCCTTACCCTAACCCTTACCCGAAGCCTTACCCTCACCGGTCCCCTAATCCTAACCCGTACGCAAACAATAACCCGTACCCTAACACGTACGCTCACCCTAAACCGTTGTCGTACCCTAACCTGTACCCTAAACCGTCCCCGTCCCCTAACCCTAACCCTAACCCTAACCCTAACCCTAACCCTAACCCTTACCCGAAGCCTTACCCTCACCCGTCCCTTAATCCTAACCCGTACGCTAACACTAACCCGTACCCTAACACGTACGCTCACCCTAAACCGTTGTCGTACCCTAACCTGTACCTTAAACCGTCCCCGTGCCCGTCCCCTAACCCTAACCCTAACCCTAACCCTAAACCGTTGTCGTAACCTAACCTGTACCCTAAACCGTCCCCGTCCTCTAACCCTAACCCTAACCCTAACCCTAACCCTTACCCGAAGCCTTACCCTCACCCGTCCCCTAATCCTAACCCGTACGCTACCACTAACCCGTACCCTAACACGTACGCTCACCCTGAACCGTTGTCGTACCCTAAACTGTACCCTAAACCGTCCCCGTCCCCTAACCCTAACCCTAACCCTAACCCTAAACCTAACCCTTACCCGAAGCCTTACCCTCACACGTCCCATAATCCTAACCGGTGCGCAAACACTAAACCGTACACTAAAACGTACGCTCACCCTAAACCATTGACGTACCCTAACCTATACCCTAAACAGTCCCCGTCCCCTAACCCTAACCCTAACCCTAACCCTAACCCTAACCCTTACCCGAAGCCTTACCCTCACCCGTCCCCTAATCCTAAACCGTACGCTAACACTAACCCGTACCCTAACAAGTACGCTCCCCTCAACCGTTATCGTACCCTAACCTGTCCCCTAAACCGTCCCCGTCCCCTAAACCTAACCCTAACCCTAACCCTAACCCTTACCCGAAGCCTTACCCTCACCCGTCCCCTAATCCTATCCCGTACGCTAACACTAAACCATACCCTAACACGTACGCTCACCCTAAACCGTTGACGTACACTAACCTGTACCCTAAACCGTCCCCGTCCCCGTCCCCTAACCCTAACCCTAACCCTAACCCTTACCCGAAACCTTACCCTCACCCGTCCCCTAATCCTAACACGTACGCTAACACTAACCCGTACCCTAACACGTACGCTCACCCTAAACCGTTTTCGTACACTAACCTGTACCCTAAACCATCCCCGTCCCCTAACCCTAACCCTAAACCTAACCCTAACCCTAACCCTTACCCGAAACCTTACCCTCACCCGTCCCCTAATCCTAACCCGTACGCTAACACTAACCCGTACCTTAACACGTACGCTCCCCTAAACCGTTGTCGTACCCTAACCTGTACCCTAAACCGTCCCCATCCCCTAACCCTAACCCTAACCCGAAACCTAACCCTAACCCTAACTCTTACCCGAAGCCTTACCCTCACCCGTCCCCTAATCCTAACCCGTACGCTAACACTAACCCGTACCCTAACACGTACGCTCACCCTAAACCGTTGTCGTACCCTAACCTGTACCCTAAACCGTCCCCGTCCCCTAACCCTAACCCTAACCCTAACCCTAACCCTTACCCGAAGCCTTACACTCACCCGGCCCCTAATCCTAACCCATAGGCTAACACTAACCTGTACCCTAACACGTATGCTCACCCTAAACCGTTGTCGTACCCTAACCTGTACCCTAAACCGTCCCCGTCCCCTAACCCTAACCCTAAACCTAACCCTAACCCTTACCCGAAGCCTTACATTCACCCGTCCCCTAATCCTAAACCGTACGCTAACACTAACCCATACCCTAACACGTACGCTCACCCTAAACCGTTGTCGTACCCTAACATGTACCCTAAACCGTCCCTGTCTCCGTCCCCTAACCATAACACTAACCCTAACCCTAACCCTTACCCGAAGCCTTACACTCACCCGTCCCCTAATCCTAAACCGTACGCTAACACTAACCCATACCCTAACACGTACGCTCACCCTAAACCGTTGTCGTACCCTAACCTGTACCCTAAACTGTCCCCGTCCTCTAACCCTAACCCTAACCCTAACCCTAACCCTAACCCTTATCCGAAGCCTTGCCCTCACCCGTCCCCTAATCCTAACCCGTACGCTAACACTAACCCGTACCCTAACACGTACGCTCACCCTAAACCGTTGACGTACCCTAACCTGTACCCTAAACCGTCCCCGTCCCCGTCCCCTAACCCTAACCCTAACCCTAACCCTTACCCGAAACCTTACCCTCACCCGTCCCCTAATCCTAACACGTACGCTAACACTAACCCGTACCCTAACACGTACGCTCACCCTAAACCGTTTTCGTACCCTAACCTGTACCCTAAACCGTCCCCGTCCCCTAACCCTAACCCTAACCCTAACCCTAACCCTAACCCTTACCCGAAACCTTACCCTCACCCGTCCCCTAATCCTAACCCGTACGCAAACACTAACCCGTACCTTAACACGTACGCTCCCCTAAAACGTTGTCGTACCCTAACCTGTGCCCTAAACCGTCCCCGTCCCCTAACCCTAACCCTAACCCTAACCCTAACCCTTACCCGAAGCCTTACACTCACCCGGCCCCTAATCCTAACCCATAGGCTAACACTAACCCGTACCCTAACACGTATGCTCACACTAAACCGTTGTCGTACCCTAACCTGTACCCTAAACCGTCCCCGTCCCCTAACCTTAACCCTAACCCTAACCCTAACCCTTACCCGAAGCCTTACCCTCACCCGTCCCCTAATCCTAACCCGTACGGTAACACTAACACGTACCCTAACACGTACGCTCACCCTAACCGTTGTCGTACCCTAACATGTACCCTAAACCGTCCCTGTCCCCGTCCCCTAACCATAACCCTAACCCTAACCCTAACCCTTACCCGAAGCCTTACCCTCACCCGTCCCCTAATCCTAAACCGTACGCTAACACTAACCCATACCCTAACACGTACGCTCACCCTAAACCGTTGTCGTACCCTAACCTGTACCCTAAACCGTCCCCGTGCCCGTCCCCTAACCCTAAACCTAACCCTAACCCTAACCCTTACCCGAAGCCTTACCCTCACCCGTCCCCTAATCCTATCCCGTACGCTAACACTAAACCATACCCTAACACGTACGCTCACCCTAAACCGTTGTCGTACCCTAAACTGTACTCTAAACCGTCCCCGTCCTCTAACCCTAACCCTAACCCTAACCCTAACCCTAACCCTTACCCGAAGCCTTACCCTCACCCGTCCCCTAATCCTAACCCGTATGCTAACACTAACCCGTACCCTAACACGTACGCTCACCCTAAACCGTTGACGTACCCTAACCTGTACTCTAAACCGTCCCCGTCCCCGTCCCCTAACCCTAACCCTAACCCTAACCCTTACCCGAAACCTTACCCTCACCCGTCCCCTAATCCTAACACGTACGCTAACACTAACCCGTACCCTAACACGTACGCTCACCCTAAACCGTTTTCGTACCCTAACCTGTACCCTAAACCGTCCCCGTCCCCTCACCCTAACCCTAACCCTAAACCTTACCCTAACCCTTACCCGAAACCTTACCCTCACCCGTCCCCTAATCCTAACCCGTACGCTAACATTAACCCGTACCTTAACATGTACGCTCCCATAAACCGTTGTCGTACCCTAACCTGTACCCTAAACCGTCCCCATCCCCTAACCCTAACCCTAACCCGAAACCTAACCCTAACCCTAACCCTTACCCGAAGCCTTACCCTCACCCGTCCCCTAATCCTAACCCGTACGCTAACACTAACCCGTACCCTAACACGTACGCTCACCCTAAACCGTTGTCGTACCCTAACCTGTACCCTAAACCGTCCCCGTCCCCTAACCCTAACCCTAACCCTAACCCTAACCCTTACCCGAAGCCTTACACTCACCCGGCCCCTAATCCTAACCCATAGGCTAACACTAACCCGTACCCTAACACGTATGCTCACCCTAAACCGTTGTCGTACCCTAACCTGTACCCTAAACCGTCCCCGTCCCCTAACCCTAACCCTAACCCTAACCCTAACCCTTACCCGAAGCCTTACCCTCACCCGTCCCCTAATCCTAACCCGTACGCTAACACTAACACGTACCCTAACACGTACGCTCACCCTAAACCGTTGTCGTACCCTAACATGTACCCTAAACAGTCCCTGTCCCCGTCCCCTAACCATAACCCTAACCCTAACCCTAACCCTTACCCGAAGCCTTACCCTCACCCGTCCCCTAATCCTAAACCGTACGCTAACACTAACCCATACCCTAACACGTACGCTCACACTAAACCGTTGTCGTACCCTAACCTGTACCCTAAACCGTCCCCGTCCCCTAACCCTAACCGTAAACCTAACCCTAACACTTACCCGAAGCCTTACCCTCACCCGTCCCCTAATCCTAACCCGTACGCTAACACTAAACCGTACCCTAACACGTACGCTCACCCTAAATCGTTGTCGTACCCTAACATGTACCCTAAACCGTCCCCGTCTCCTAACCCTAAACCTAACCCTAACCCTAACCCTAACCCTTACCTGAAGCCTTACCCTCACCCGTCCCCGAATCCTAACCCGTACGCTAACACTAACCCGTACCCTAACAAGTACGCTCACCCTAAACCGTTGTCGTACCCTAACCTGTACCCTAAACCGTCCCCGTCACCTAACCCTAACCCTACCCTAACCCTAACCCTAACCCTTACCCGAAGCCTTACCCTCACCCGTCCCCTAGTTCTAACCCGTACGCTAACACTAACCCGTACCCTAACACGTACGCTCACCCTAAACCGTTGTCGTACTCTAACCTGTACCCTAAACCGTCCCCGTGCCCGTTCCCTAACCCTAACCCTAACCCTAACCCTAACCCTAAACCTATCCCGGAATCTTACCCTCACCCGTCCCCTAATCCTAACCCGTACGCTAACACTAACCCATACCCTAACACGTACGCTCACCCTAAGCCGTTGTCGTACCCTAACCTGTACCCTAAACCGTCCCCGTCCCCGAACCCTAACCCTAACCCTAACCCTAACCCTAACCCTTACCCGAAGCCTTACACTCACCCGTCCCCTAATCCTCACCCGTACGCTAACACTAACCCGTACCTTAACACGTACGCTCACCCTAAACCGTTGTCGCACACTATCCTGTAACCTAAACCGTCCCCGTCCCCTAACCCTAACCCTAACCCTAACCCTAACCCTAACCCTTACCCGAAGCATAACCCTCACCTGTCCCCTAATACTAACCCGTACGCTAACACTAACCCGTACCGTAAAACGTACGCTCACACTAAACCGTTGTCGTACCCTAACCTGTACCCTAAACCGTCCCCGTCCCCTAACCCTAAACCTAACACTAACCCTAACCCTAACCCTTACCCGAAGCCTTAGCCTCAACCGTCCCCTAATCCTAACCTGTACACTAACACTAACCCGTACCCTAACACGTACGTTCACCCTAAATCGTTGTCGTACCCTAACCTGTACCCTAAACCTTCCCCGTCCCCTAACCCTAACCCTAACCCTAACCCTAACCCTAACCCTTACCCGAAGCCTTACCCTAACCCGTACCCTAATCCTAACCCGTACGCTAACACTAACACATACCCTAACACGTACGCTCACCCTAAATCGTTGTCGTTCCCTAACTTGTACCCTAAACCGTCCCCGTCCCCGTCCCCTAACCCTAACCCTTACCCGAAGGCTTACCCTCACCCGTCCCTTAATCCTAAACCGTACGCTAACACTAACCCGTACCCTAACACGTACGCTCACCCTAAACCGTTGTCGTACCCTAACCTGTACCCTAAACCGTCCCCGTCGCCTAACCCTAACCCTAACACTAACCCTAACCCGAACCCTTACCCGAAGCCTTACAATCACCCGTCCCCTAATCCTAACCCGTACGCTAAAACTAACCCGTACCCTAACACGTACGCTCACCCTAAACCGTTGTCGTACCCTAACCTGTACCCTAAACCGTCCCCGTCCCCTAACCCTAACCCTAACCCTAACCCTAACCCTAACCCTTACCCGAAGCATTACCCTCACCCGTCCCCTAATTCTAACCCGTACGCTAACACTAACCCGTACCTTAACACGTACACTCACCCTAAACAGTTGTCGTACACTAACCTGTACCCTAAACCATCCCCGTCCCCTAACCCTAACCCTCACCCTAACCCTAACCCTTACCCAAAGCCTTACCCTCACCCGTCTCCTAATCCTAACCCGTACGCAAACACTAACCCGTACCCTAACACGTACGCTCACCCTAAACCGTTGTCGTACGCTAACCTGTACCCTAAACCGTCCCCGTCCCCTAACTCTAACCCTAACCCTAACCCTAACCCTAACCCTAACCCTAACCCTTACCCGAAGCCTTACCCTCACCCGTCCCCTAATCCTAACCCGTACGCTAACACTAACCCGTACCCTAACACGTACGCTCACCCTAAACCGTTGTCGTACCCTAACCTGTACCCTAAACCGTCACCGTGCCCGTCCCGTAACCCTAACACTAACCCTAACCCTAATCCTTACCCGAAGCCTTACACTCACCCGTCCCTAATCCTAACCCATACGCTAAAACTAACCCGTACCCTAACACTTACGCTCACCCTAATCCGTTGTCGTAACCTAACCTGTACCCTAAACCGTCCCTGTCCCGTAACCCTAACCCTAACCCTAACCCTAACCCTTACCCGAAGCCTTACCCTCACCCGTCCCCTAATCCTAACCCGTGCGCTAACACTAAACCGTACCCTAACATGTACGCTCACCCTAAACAATTGTCGTACCCTAACCTGTACCCTAAACCGTCCCCGTCCCCTAACCCTAACCCTAAACCTAACCCAAACACTAACCCTTACCCGAAGCCTTACCCTCACCCTTCCCCTAATCCTAACCCATACGCTAACACTTACCGGTACCTTAACACGTATGCTCACCCTAAACCGTTGATGTACCCTAACCTGTACCCTAAACCGTCCCCGTCCCCGTCCCTTAACCCTAAACCTAAACCTAAGCCTAACCCTTACCCGAAGCCTTACCCTCACCCGTCCCATAATCCTAACCCGTACGCTAACACTAACCCGTACCCTAACACGTACGCTCAACCTAAAACGTTGTCGTACACTAACCTGTGCCCTAAACCGTCCCCGTCCCCTAACACTAACCCTAAACCTAACCCTAACCCTAACCCTTATCCGAAGCCTTACCCTCACCCGTCCCCTAATCCTAACCCGTACGCTAACACTAACCCGTACCCTAACACGTACGCTCAACCTAAACCGTTGTCGTACCCTAACCTGTACCCTAATCCGTCTCCGTCCCCTAACCCTAACCCTAACCCTAACCCTAACCCTAACCCTAACCCTAACCCTTACCCGAAGCCTTACCCTCACCCATCCCCTAATCATCACCCGTACGCTAACACTAACCCATACCCTAACACGTACGCTCACCTTAAACCGTTGTCGTACCCTAACCTGTACCCTAAACCGTCCCCGTCCCCGTCCCCTAACCCTAACCCTAACCCTAACCCTAACCGTTACCCGAAGCCTTACCCTCACCCGTCCCCTAATGATAACCCGTACGCTAACACTAACCCGTACCCTAACACGTACGCTCACCCTAAACCGTTGTCGTACCCTAACCTGTACCCTAAACCGTCCCCGTCCCCTAAACCTAACCCGAACCCTAACCCTAACCCTAACCCTTTCCCGAAGCCTTACCCTCACCCGTCCCCAAATCCTAACCCGTACAATAACACTAACCCGTGCCTTAACACGTACGCTCACACTAAACCGTTGTCGTACCCTAACCTGTACCCTAAACCGTCCCCGTCCTCTAACCCTAACCCTAAACCTAAACCTAACCCTTACCCGAAGCCTTACCCTCACCCGTCCCCTAATCCTAACCCGTACGCTAACACTAACCCATACCCTAACACGTACGCTCACCCTAAACCGTTGTCGTACCCTAACCTGTATCCTAAACCGTCTCCGTCCCTTAACCCTCACCCTAACCCTAACCCTAACCCTTACCCGAAGCCTTACACTCAACCGTCCCATAATCCTAACCCATACGCTAACACAAACCCATACCCTATCACGTAAGCTCACCCTAAACCGTTGTCGTACCCTAACCTGTACCCTAAACCGTCCCCTTCCCCTAACCCTAACCCTAACCCTAACCCTAACCCTAACGCTTACCCAAAGCCTTACCCTCACCCGTCCCCTAATCCTAACCCGTACGCTAACACTAACCCATATCCTAACACGTACGCTCACCCTAAACCGTTGTCGTACCCTAACCTGTACCCTAAACCGTCCCCGTCCCCTAACCCTAACCCTAACCCTAACCCTAACCCTAAACCTTACCCGAAGCCTTACACTCACCCGTCCCCTAATCCTAACCCGTACACTAACACTAACCCGTACCCTAACACGTACGCTCACCCTAAACCGTTGTCGTACCCTAACCTGTACCGTAAACCGTCCCCGTCCCCTAATTCTAACCCTAACCCTAGCCCTAACCCTTACCCGAAGCCTTACCCTCACCCGTCCCGTATTCCTAACCCGTACGCTAACACTAACCCATACCCTAACACGTACGCTCACCCTAAACCGTTGTCGTACCCTAACCTGTACCCTAAACCGTCCCCGTCCCCGTCCCCTAACCCTAACCCTAACCCTAACCCTTACTCTAAGCCTTACCCTCACCCGTCCCCTAATCCTAACCCGTACGCTAACACTAACCCGTACCCTAACACGTACGCTCACCCTAATCCGTTGTCGTACACTAACCTGTACCCTAAACCGTCCCTGTCCCCATCCCCTAACCCTAACCCTAACCCTAACCCTAACCCTAACCCTAACCCTTACCCGAAGCCTTACCCTCACCCGTCCCCTAATCCTAACCCGTACGCTAACACTAACCCGTACCTTAACACGTACACTCACCCTAAACAGTTGTCGTACCCTAACCTGTACCCTAAACCGTCCCCGTCCCCGTCCCCTAACCCTAACCCTAACCCTTACCCAAAGCCTTACCCTCACCCGTCTCCTAATCCTAACCCGTACGCAAACAATAACCCGTACCCTAACACGTACGCTCACCCTAAACCGTTGTCGTACCCTAACCTGTACCCTAAGCCGTCCCCGTCCCCTAACTCTAACCCTAACCCTAACCCTAACCCTAACCCTAACCCTAACCCTTACCCGAAGCCTTACCCTCACCCGTCCCCTAATCCTAACCCGTACTCTAACACTAACCCGTACCCTAACACGTACACTCACCCTAAAACGTTGTCGTACACTAACCTGTACCCTAAACCGTCCCCGTGCCCGTCCCCTAACCCTAAACCTAACCCTAACCCTAACCCTAACCTGTACCCTAAACCGTCCCCGTCCTCTAACCCTAACCATAACCCTAACACTTACCCGAAGCCTTACCCTCACCCGGCCCCTAATCCTAACCCGTACGCTAACACTAACCTGTACCCTAACACGTACGCTCACCCTAAACCGTTGTCGTACCCTAAACTGTACCCTAAACCGTCCCCGTCCCCTAACCCTACCCCTATCCCTAACCCTTACCTGAAGCCTTACCCTCACACGTCCCATAATCCTCACCCGTGCGCTAACACTAAAGCGTAACCTAAAACGTACGCTCACCCTAAACCATTGTCGTACACTAACCTATACCCTAAACCGTCCCCGTCCCCTAACCTTAACCCTAACCCTAACCCTAACCCTAACCCTAACCCTTACCCGAAGCCTTACCCTCACCCGTCCCCTAATCCTAACCCGTACGCTAACACTAACCCGTACCCTAACAAGTACGCTCCCCTAAACCGTTATCGTACCCTAGCCTGTACCCTAAACCGTCCCCGTCCCCTAAACCTAACCCTAAACCTAACCCTAACCCTTACCCGAAGCCCTACCCTCACCCGTCCCCTAATCCTAACCCGTACGCTATCACCTACCCGTACCCTAACACGTACACTCAGCCTAAACCGTTGTCGTACCCTAACCTGTACCCTAAACTGTCCCCGTGCCCGTCCCCTAACCCTAAACCTAACCCTGACCCTAACCCTTACCCGAAGCCTTACCCTCACCCGACCCCTAATCCTAACCCGTACGCTAACACTAACCCGTAACCTAACACGTACGCTCACCCTAAACCGTTGTCGTACCCTAACCTTTACCCTAAACCGTCCCCGTCCCCTAACCCTAACCCTAACACTAACCCTAACCCTAATCCTTACCCGAAGCCTTACACTCACCCGTCCCCTAATCCTAACCCATACGCTAACACTAACCCGTACCCTAACACGGACGCTCACCCTAAACCGTTGTCGTACCCAAACCTGTACCCTAAACCGTCCCCGTCTCCGTCCCCTAACCCTAACCCTAACACTAACCCTAACCCTTACCCGAAGCCTTACCCTCACCCGTCACCTAATCCTAACCCGTTCGCTAACGCTAACCCGTACCCTAACACGTACACTCACTCTAAACCGTTGTCGTACCCTAACTTGTACCCTAAACCGTCCCCGTCCGCTAACCCTAACCATAACCATAACCCTAACCCTTACCCGAAGCCTTACCCTCACCCGTCTCCTAATCCTAACACGTACGCTAACACTAACCCGTACCCTAACACGTACGCTCAGCCTAAACCGTTGTCGTACCCTAACCTGTACCCTAAACCGTCCCCGTCCCCGTCCCCTAACCCTAACCCTAACCCTAACCCTTACCCGAAGCCTTACCCTCACCCGTCCCCTAATCCTAACCCGTACGCTAACACTAACCCGTACCCTAACACGTACGCTCACCCTAAACCGTTGTCGTACCCTAACCTGTACCCTAAACCGTCCCCATCCCCTAACCCTAACCCTAAACCTAAACCTAACCCTTACCCGAAGCCTTACCCTCACCGGTCCCCTAATCCTAACCCGTACGCTAACACTAACCCATACCCTAACACGTACGCTCACCCTAAACCGTTCTCGTACCCTAACCTGTATCCTAAACCGTCTCCGTCCCTTAACCCTCACCCTTACCCTAACCCTAACCCTTACCCGAAGCCTTACCCTCAACCGTCCCCTAATCCTAAGCCGTACGCTAACACTAAACCATACCCTATCACGTAAGCTCACCCTAAACCGTTGTCGTACCCTAACCTGTACCCTAAACCGTCCCCTTCCCCTAACCCTAACCCTAACCCTAACCCTAACCCTAACGCTTACCCAAAGCCTTACCCTCACCCGTCCCCTAATCCTAACCCGTACGCTAACACTAACCCATACCCTAACACGTACGCTCACCCTAAACCGTTGTCATACCCTAACCTGTACCCTAAACCGTCCCCGTCCCCTAACCCTAACCCTAACCCTAACCCTAACCCTAAACCTTACCCGAAGCCTTACACTCACCCGTCCCCTAAGCCTAACCTGTACACTAACACTAACCCGTACCCTAACACGTACGCTCACCCTCAACTGTTTCGTACCCTAACCTGTACCCTAAACCGTCCCCGTCCCCTAACTCTAACCCTCACCCTAGCCCTAACCCTTACCCGAAGCCTTACCCTCACCCGTCCCGTATTCCTAAACGTACGCTAACACTAACCCATACCCTAACACGTACGCTCACCCTAAACCGTTGTCGTACCCTAACCTGTACCCTAAACCGTCCCCGTCCACGTCCCCTAACCCTAACCCTAACCCTAACCCTTACTCTAAGCCTTACCCTCACCCGTCCCCTAATCCTAACCCGTACGCTAACACTAAACCGTACCCTAACACGTACGCTCACCCTAATCCGTTGTCGTACACTAACCTGTACCCTAAACCGTCCCTGTCCCCATCCCCTAACCCTAACCCTAACCCTAACCCTAACCCTAACCCTTACCCGAAGCCTTAACCTCACCCGTCCCCTAATCCTAACCCGTACGCTAACACTAACCCATACCCTAACACGTACGCTCACCCTAAACCGTTGTCGTACCCTAACCTGTACCCTAAACCGTCCCCGTCGCCTAACCCTAACCTTAACCCTAACCCTAACCCGATCCGTTACCCGAAGCCTTACACTCACCCGTCCCGTAATCCTAACCCGTACGCTAAAACTAACCCGTACCCTAACACATACGCTCACCCTAAACCGTTGTCGTACACTAACCTGTACCCTAAACCGTCCCCGTCCCCGTCCCCTAACCCTAACCCTAACCCTAACCCTAACCCTTACCCGAAGCCTTACCCTCACCCGTCCCCTAATCCTAACCCGTACGCTAACACTAACCCGTGCCCTAAATCGTACGCTCCCCTAAACCGTTGTTGTACCCTAACCTGTACCCTAAACTGTCCCCGTCCCCTAAACCTAACCCTAACCCTAACCCTAACCCTAAACCTTACCCGAAGCCTTACACTCACCCGTCCCCTAATCCTAACCCGTACACTAACACTAACCCGTACCCTAACACGTACGCTCACCCTCAACTGTTTCGTACCCTAACCTGTACCCTAAACCGTCCCCGTCCCCTAACTTGACCCTCAACCTAGCCCTAACCCTTACCCGAAGCCTTACCCTCACCCGTCCCGTATTCCTAAACGTACGCTAACACTAACCCATACCCTAACACGTACGCTCACCCTAAACCGTTGTCGTACCCTAACATGTACCCTAAACCGTCCCCGTCTCCTAACCCTAAACCTAACCCTAAACCTAACCCTAATCCTTACCCGAAGCCTTACCCTCACCCGTCCCCTAATCCTAACCCGTACGCTAACACTAACCCGTACCCTAACAAGTACGCTCACCCTAAACCGTTGTCGTACACTAATCTGTACCCTAAACCGTCCCCGTCCCCTAACCCTAACCCTAACCCTAACCCTAACCCTTACCTGAAGCCTTACCCTCACCCGTCCCCGAATCCTAAACCGTACGCTAACACTAACCCGTACCCTAACAAGTATGCTCACCCTAAACCGTTGTTGTACCCTAACCTGTACCCTAAACCGTCCCCGTCACCTAACCCTAACCCTACCCTAACCCTAACCCTAACCCTTACCCGAAGCCTTACCCTCACCCGTCCCCTAATTCTAACCCGTACGCTAACACTAACCCGTACCCTAACACGTACGCTCACCCTAAACCGTTGTCGTACCCTAACCTGTACCCTAAACCGTCCCTGTGCCCGTTCCCTAACCCTAACCCTAACCCTAACCCTAACCCTAACCCTATCCCGAAATCTTACCCTCACCCGTCCCCTAATCCTAACCCGTACGCTAACACTAACCCGTACCCTAACACGTACGCTCACCCTAACCCGTTGTCGTACCCTAACCTGTACCCTAAACCGTCCCCGTCCCCGAACCCTAACCCTAACCCTAACCCTAACACTTACCCGAAGCCTTACACTCACCCGTCCCCTAATCCTCACCCTTACGCTAACACTAACCCGCACCTTAACACGTACGCTCACCCTAAACCGTTGTCGCACACTAACCTGTACCCTAAACCGTCCCCGTCCCCTAACCCTAACCCTAACCCTATCCCTAACCCTAACCCTTACCCGAAGCATAACCCTCACCTGTCCCCTAATACTAACCCGTACGCTAACACTAACCCGTACCCTAAAACTTACGCTCACACTAAACCGTTGTCGTACCCTAACCTGTACCCTAAACCGTCCCCGTCCCCTAACCCTAAACCTAAACCTAACCCTAACCCTAACCCTTACCCGAAGCCTTACCCTCACCCGTCCCCTAATCCTAACCTGTACACTAACACTAACCCGTACCCTAACACGTACGTTCACCCTAAATCGTTGTCGTACCCTAACCTGTACCCTAAACCTTCCCCGTCCCCTAACCCTAACCCTAACCCTAACCCTAACTCTAACCCTTACCCGAAGCCTTACCCTAACCCGTCCCCTAATCCTAAACCGTACGCTAACACTAACACGTACCCTAACACGTACGCTCACCCAAAACCGTTGTCGTACCCAAACCTGTACCCTAAACCGTCCCCGTCCCCTAACCCTAACCCTAACCCTAACCCTTACCCGAAGGCTTACCCTCACCCGTCCCTTAATCCTAACCCGTATGCTAACACTAACCCGTACCCTAACACGTACGCTCACCCTAAACCGTTGTCGTACCCTAACCTGTACCCTAAACCGTCCCCGTCCCCTAACCCTAACCCTAACACTAACCCTAACCCTAATCCTTACCCGAAGCCTTACACTCACCCGTCCCCTAATCCTAAACCATACGCTAACACTAACCCGTACCCTAACACTTACGCTCACCCTAATCCGTTGTCGTACCCTAACCTGTACCCTAAACCGTCCCCGTCCCGTAACCCTAACCCTAACCCTAACCCTAACCCTTACTCGAAGTATTACCCTCACCCGTCCCCTAATCCTAACCCGTGCGCTAACACTAACCCGTACCCTAACATGTACGCTCACCCTAAACAATTGTCGTACCCTAACATGTACCCTAAACCGTCCCCGTACCCTAACCCTAACCCTAAACCTAACCCAAACCCTAACCCTTACCCGAAGCCTTACCCTCACCCGTCCCCTAATCCTAACCCATACGCTAACACTAACCCGTACCATAACACGTACGCTCACCCTAAACCGTTGATGTACCCTAACCTGTACCCTAAACCGTCCCCGTCCCCGTCCCCTAACCCTAAACCTAAACCTAAGCCTAACCCTTACCCGAAGCCTTATCCTCACCCGTCCCATAATCGTAACCTGTACGCTAACACTAACCCGTACCCTAACACGGACGCTCACCCTAAACCGTTGTCGTACCCAAACCTGTACCCTAAACCGTCCCCGTCTCCGTCCCCTAACCCTAACCCTAACACTAACCCTAACCCTTACCCGAAGCCTTACCCTCACCCGTCACCTAATCCTAACCCGTTCGCTAACGCTAACCCGTACCCTAACACGTACACTCACTCTAAACCATTGTCGTACCCTAACTTGTACCCTAAACCGTCCCCGTCCGCTAACCCTAACCATAACCATAACCCTAACCCTTACCCGAAGCCTTACCCTCACCCGTCTCCTAATCCTAACACGTACGCTAACACTAACCGGTACCCTAACACGTACGCTCAGCCTAAACCGTTGTCGTACCCTAACCTGTACCCTAAACCGTCCCCGTCCCCGTCCCCTAACCCTAACCCTAACCCTAACCCTTACCCGAAGCCTTACCCTCACCCGTCCCCTAATCCTAACCCGTACGCTAACACTAACCCGTACCCTAACACGTACGCTCACCCTAAACCGTTGTCGTACCCTAACCTGTACCCTAAACCGTCCCCGTCCCCTAACCCTAACCCTAAACCTAAACCTAACCCTTACCCGAAGCCTTACCCTCACCGGTCCCCTAATCCTAACCCGTACGCTAACACTAACCCATACCCTAACACGTACGCTCACCATAAACCGTTCTCGTACCCTAACCTGTATCCTAAACCGTCTCCGTCCCTTAACCCTCACCCTTACCCTAACCCTAACCCTTACCCGAAGCCTTACCCTCAACCGTCCCCTAATCCTAAGCCGTACGCTAACACTAAACCATACCCTATCACGTAAGCTCACCCTAAACCGTTGTCGTACCCTAACCTGTACCCTAAACCGTCCACTTCCCCTAACCCTAACCCTAACCCTAACCCTAACCCTAACGCTTACCCAAAGCCTTACCCTCACCCGTCCCCTAATCCTAACCCGTACGCTAACACTAACCCATACCCTAACACGTACGCTCACCCTAAACCGTTTTCATACCCTAACCTGTACCCTAAACCGTCCCCGTCCCCTAACCCTAACCCTAACCCTAACCCTAACCCTAAACCTTACCCGAAGCCTTACACTCACCCGTCCCCTAATCCTAACCCGTACACTAACACTAACCCGTACCCTAACACGTACGCTCACCCTCAACTGTTTCGTACCCTAACCTGTACCCTAAACCGTCCCCGTCCCCTAACTCTAACCCTCACCCTAGCCCTAACCCTTACCCGAAGCCTTACCCTCACCCGTCCCGTATTCCTAAACGTACGCTAACACTAACCCATACCCTAACAGGTACGCTCACCCTAAACCGTTGTCGTACCCTAACCTGTACCCTAAACCGTCCCCGTCCACGTCCCCTAACCCTAACCCTAACCCTAACCCTTACTCGAAGCCTTACCCTCACCCGTCCCCTAATCCTAACCCGTACGCTAACACTAAACCGTACCCTAACACGTACGCTCACCCTAATCCGTTGTCGTACACTAACCTGTACCCTAAACCGTCCCTGTCCCCATCCCCTAACCCTAACCCTAACCATAACCCTTACCCGAAGCCTTAACCTCACCCGTCCCCTAATCCTAACCCGTACGCTAACACTAACCCATACCCTAACACGTACGCTCACCCTAAACCGTTGTCGTACCCTAACCTGTACCCTAAACCGTCCCCGTCGCCTAACCCTAACCTTAACCCTAACCCTAACCCGATCCGTTACCCGAAGCCTTACCCTCACCCGTCCCCTAATCCTAACCCGTACGCTAAAACTAACCCGTACCCTAACACATACGCTCACCCTAAACCGTTGTCGTACCCTAACCTGTACCCTAAACCGTCCCCGTCCCCGTCCCCTAACCCTAACCCTAACCCTAACCCTAACCCTTACCCGAAGCCTTACCCTCACCCGTCCCCTAATCCTAACCCGTACGCTAACACTAACCCGTGCCCTAAAACGTACGCTCCCCTAAACCGTTGTTGTACCCTAACCTGTACCCTAAACTGTCCCCGTCCCCTAAACCTAACCCTACCCTAACCCTAACCCTAAACCTTACCCGAAGCCTTACACTCACCCGTCCCCTAATCCTAACCCGTACACTAACACTAACCCGTACCCTAACACGTACGCTCACCCTCAACTGTTTCGTACCCTAACCTGTACCCTAAACCGTCCCCGTCCCCTAACTCTGACCCTCACCCTAGCCCTAACCCTTACCCGAAGCCTTACCCTCACCCGTCCCGTATTCCTAAACGTACGCTAACACTAACCCATACCCTAACACGTACGCTCACCCTAAACCGTTATCGTACCCTAACCTGTACCCTAAACCGTCCCCGTCCACGTCCCCTAACCCTAACCCTAACCCTAACCCTTACTCGAAGCCTTACCCTCACCCGTCCCCTAATCCTAACCCGTACGCTAACACTAAACCGTACCCTAACACGTACGCTCACCCTAATCCGTTGTCGTACACTAACCTGTACCCTAAACCGTCCCTGTCCCCATCCCCTAACCCTAACCCTAACCCTAACCCTAACCCTAACCCTTACCCGAAGCCTTAACCTCACCCGTCCCCTAATCCTAACTCGTACGCTAACACTAACCCATACCCTAACACGTCCGCTCACCCTAAACAGTTGTCGTATCCTAACCTGTACCCTAAACCGTCCCCGTCCCCGTCCCCTAACCCTAACCCTAACCCTAAGTCTAACCCTTACCCGAAGCCTTACCCTCACCCGTCCCCTAATCCTAACCCGTACGCTAACACTAACCCGTACCCTAACACGTACGCTCACCCTAAACCGTTGTCGTACCCTAACCTGTACCCTAAACCGTCCCCGTCGCCTAACCCTAACCTTAACCCTAACCCTAACCCGATCCGTTACCCGAAGCCTTACCCTCACCCGTCCCCTAATCCTAACCCGTACGCTAACACTAACCCGTACCCTAACACATACGCTCACCCTAAACCGTTGTCGTACCCTAAACTGTACCCTAAACCGTCCCCGTCCCCTAACCCTAACCCTAACCCTAAACCTTACCCGAAGCCTTACCCTCACCCGTCCCATAATCCTAACCCGTGCGCTAACACTAAACCGTACCCTAAAACGTACGCTCACCCTAAACCATTGTCGTACCCTAACCTATACCCTAAACAGTCCCCGTCCCCTAACCCTAACCCTAACCCTAACCCTAACCCTAACCCTTACCCGAAGCCTTACCCTCACCCGTACCCTAATCCTAACCCGTACGCTAACACTAACCCGTACCCTAACAAGTACGCGCCCCTAAACCGTTATCGTACCCTAGCCTGTACCCTAAACCGTCCCCGTCCCCTAACCCTAACCCTAACCCTAACCCTAACCCTTACCCGAAGCCTTACCCTCACCCGTCCCCTAATCCTAACCCGTACGCTAACACTAACCCATACCCTAACACGTACACTCACCCTAAACCGTTGTCGTACCCTAACCTGTACCCTAAACCGTCCCCGTGCCCGTCCCCTAACCTTAAACCTAACCCTAACCCTAACCCTTACCCGAAGCCTTACCCTCACCCGACTCCTAATCCTATCCCGTACGCTAACACTAACCCGTACCCTAACACGTACGCTCACCCTAAACCGTTGTCGTACCCTAACCTGTACCCTAAACCGTCCCCGTCCTCTAACCCTAACCCTAACCCTTACCGGAAGCCTTACACTCACCCGTCCCCTAATCCTAACCCGTACGCTAACAGTAACCCGTACCCTAACACGTACGCTCAACCTAAACCGTTGTCGTACCCTAACCCGTACCCTAAACCGTCCCCGTCCCCAAACCCTAAACCTAACCATAACCCTAACCCTAACCCTTACCCGAAGCCTTACCCTCACCCGTCCCCTAATCCTAACCCTTACGCTAACACTAACCCGTACCCTAACAGGTATGCTCACCCTAAACCGTTGTCGTACCCTAAGCTGTACCCTAAACCATCCCCGTCCCCTATCCCTAACCCTAACCCTAACCCTAACCCTAACCCTTACCCGAAGCCTTACCCTCACCCGTCCCCTAATCCTAACCCGTACGCTAACACTAACCCGTACCCTAACACGTACGCTCACCCTAAACAGTTGTCGTACTCTAACCTGTACCCTAAACCGTCCCCGTCCCCTAACCCTTACCCTAACCCTAACCCTAACCCTAACCTTTACCCGAAGCCTTACCCTCACCCGTCCCCTAATCCTAACCAGTACGCTATCACTAACCCGTACCTTAACACATACGCTCACCCTAAACCGTAGTCGTACCCTAACCTGTACCCTAAACCGTTCCCGTCGCCTAACCCTAACCCTAACTCTAACCCTAACCCTAACCCTTATCCGAAGCCTTACCCTCACCCGTCCCCTAATCCTAACCCGTACGCTAACACTAACCCGTGCCCTAAAACGTACGCTCCCCTAAACCGTTGTCATACCCTAACCTGTACCCTAAACCGTCCCCGTCCCCTAAACCTAACCCTAACCCTAACCCTAACCCTTACCCGAAGCCTTACCCTCGCCCGTCCCCTAATCCTAACCCGTAAGCTAACACTACCCGTACCCTAACACTTACGCTCACCATAAACCGTTGTCGAACCCTAACCTGTACCCTAAACCGTCCCCGTGGCCGTCCCCTAACCCTAACCCTAACCCTAACCCTTACCCGAAGGCTTACCCTCACCCGTCCCCTAATCCTAAACCGTACGCTAACACTAACCCGTACCTTAACACGTACGTTCACCCTAAACAGTTGTCGTACCCTATCCTGTACCCGAAACCGTCCCCGTCCCCTAACCCTAACCCTAACCCTTACCCTAACCCTTACCCGAAGCCTTACCCTCACCCGTCCCCTAATCCTAACCCGTACGCAAACAATAACCCGTACCCTAACACGTACGCTCACCCTAAACCGTTGTCGTACCCTAACCTGTACCCTAAACCATCCCCGTCCCCTAACCCTAACCCTAACCCTAACCCTAACCCTAACCCTAACCCTAACACTTACCCGAAGCCTTACCCTCACCCGTCCCCTAATCCTAACCCGTACGCTAACACTAACCCGTACCCTAACACGTACGCTCACCCTAAACCGTTGTCGTACCCTAACCTGTACCTTAAACCGTCCCCGTGCCCGTCCCCTAACCCTAAACCTAACCCTAACCCTAACCCTTACCCGAAGCCTTACACTCACCCGTCCCCTAATCCTATCCAGTACGCTAACACTAACCCGTACCCTAACACGTACGCTCACCCTAAACCGTTGTCGTAACCTAACCTGTACCCTAAACCGTACCCGTCCCCTAACCCTAACCCTAACCCTAACCCTAACCCTAACCCTTACCCGAAGCCTTACCCTCACACGTCCCATAATCCTAACCGGTGCGCAAACACTAAACCGTACCCTAAAACGTACGCTCACCCTAAACCATTGACGTACCCTAACCTATACCCTAAACAGTCCCCGTCCCCTAACCCTAACCCTAACCCTAACCCTAACCCTAACCCTTACCCGAAGCCTTACCCTCACCCGTCACCTAATCCTAACCCGTACGCTAACACTAACCCGTACCCTAACAAGTACGCTCCCCTAAACCGTTATCGTACCCTAACCTGTCCCCTAAACCGTCCCCGTCCCCTAAACCTAACCCTAACCCTAACCCTAACCCTTACCCGAAACCTTACCCTCACCCGTCCCCTAATCCTATCCCGTACGCTAACACTAAACCATACCCTAACACGTACGCTCACCCTAAACCATTGACGTACCCTAACCTGTACCCTAAACCGTCCCCGTCCCCGTCCCCTAACCCTAACCCTAACCCTAACCCTTACCCGAAACCTTACCCTCACCCGTCCCCTAATCCTAACACGTACGCTAACACTAACCCGTACCCTAACACGTACGCTCACCCTAAACCGTTTTCGTACCCTAACCTGTACCCTAAACCATCCCCGTCCCCTAACCCTAACCCTAACCCTAACCCTAACCCTAACCCTTACCCGAAGCCTTACCTTCACCCGTCCCCTAATCCTAACCCGTACGCTAACACTAACCCGTACCCTAACACGTACGCTCCCCTAAACCGTTGTCGTACCCTAACCTGTACTCTAAACCGTCCCCGTCCTCTAAACCTAACCCTAACCCTAACCCTTACCCGAAGCCTTACCCTCACCCGTCCCCTAATCCTAACCCGTACGCTAACACTAACCTGTACCCTAACACGTACGCTCACCATAAACCGTTGTCGTACCCTAACCTGTACCCTAAACCGTCCCCGTGCCCGTCCCCTAACCCTAACCCTAACCCTAACCCTAACCCTCACCCGAAGCCTTACCCTCACCCGTCCCCTAATCCTAACACGTACGCTAACACTAACCGGTACCCTAACACGTACGCTCACCGTAAACCGTTGTCGAACCCTAACCTGTACCCTAAACCGTCCCCGTCCCCTAACCCTAACCCTAACACTTACCCGAAGCCTTACCCTCACCCGTCCCCTAATCCTAACCCGTACGCTAACAATAACCCATACCCTAACACGTACGCTCACCCTAAACCGTTGTCGTACCCTAACCTGTACCCTAAACCGTCCCCGTCCCCTAACCCTAACCCTAACCCTAACCCTAACCCTTACCCGAAGCCTTGCCCTCACCCGTCCCCTAATCCTAACCCGTACCCTAACACGTACGCTCCCCTAAACAGTTGTCGTACCCTAACCTGTACCCTAAACCGTCCCCATCCCCTAAACCTAACCCTAACCCTAACCCTAACCCTTACCCGAAGCCTTACCCTCACCCGTCCCCTAATCCTAACCCGTATGCTAACACTAACACGTACCCTAACACGTACGCTCACCTTAAACCGTTGTCGTACCCTAACCTGTACCCTAAACCGTCCCCGTGCCCGTCCCCTAACCCTAACCCTAACCCTAACCCTTACCCGAAGCCTTACCCTCACCCGTCCCCTAATCCTAACCCGTACGCTAACACTAACCCGTACCTTAACACGTACGCTCACCCTAAACAGTTGTCGTACCCTAACCTGTACCCTAAACCGTCCCCGTCCCCTAACCCTAACCCTAAACCTAACCCTAACCCTTACCCGAAGCCTTACCCTCACCCGTCCCCTAATCTTAACCCGTACGCAAACAATAACCCGTACCCTAACACGTAAGCTCACCCTAAACGGTTGTCGTACCCTAACCTGTACCCTAAACCGTCCCCGTCCCCTAACCCTAACCCTAACCCTAACCCTAACCCAACCCTAACCCTAACCCTTACCCGAAGCATTACCCTCACCCGTCCCCTAATCCTAACCCGTATGCTAACACTAACCCGTAACCTAACACGTGCGCTCACCCTAAACCGTTGTCGTACCCTAACCTGTACCTTAAACCGTCCCCGTGCCCGTCCCCTAACCCTAAACCTAACCCTAACCCCAACCCTTACCCGAAGCCTTACCCTCACCCGTCCCCTAATCCTATCCCGTACGCTAACACTAACCCGTACCCTAACACGTACGTTCACCATAAACAGTTGTCGTAACCTAACCTGTACCCTAAACCGTCCCCGTCCTCTAACCCTAACCCTAACCCTAACCCTAACCCTAAACCTTACCCGAAGCCTTACCCTCACCCGTCCCCTAATCCTAACCCGTACGCTAACACTAACCCATACCCTAACACGTACGCTCACCCTAAACCGTTGTCGTACCCTAAACTGTACCCTAAACCGTCCCCGTCCCCTAACCCTAACCCTAACCCTAACCCTAACCCTTACCCGAAGCCTTACCCTCACACGTCCCATAATCCTAACCGGTGCGCTAACACTAAACCGTACCCTAAAACGTACGCTCACCCTAAACCATTGACGTACCATAACCTATACCCTAAACAGTCCCCGTCCCCTAACCCTAAACCTAAACCTAAGCCTAACCCTTACCCGAAGCCTTATCCTCACCCGTCCCATAATCGTAACCCGTACGCTAACACTAACCCGTACCCTAACACGGACGCTCACCCTAAACCGTTGTCGTACCCAAACCTGTACCCTAAACCGTCCCCGTATCCGTCCCCTAACCCTAACCCTAACACTAACCCTAACCCTTACCCGAAGCCTTACCCTCACCCGTCACCTAATCCTAACCCGTTCGCTAACGCTAACCCGTACCCTAACACGTACACTCACTCTAAACCGTTGTCGTACCCTAACTTGTACCCAAAACCGTCCCCGTCCGCTAACCCTAACCATAACCATAACCCTAACCCTTACCCGAAGCCTTACCCTCACCCGTCTCCTAATCCTAACACGTACGCTAACACTAACCCGTACCCTAACACGTACGCTCATCCTAAACCGTTGTCGTACCCTAACCTGTACCCTAAACCGTCCCCGTCCCCGTCCCCTAACCCTAACCCTAACCCTATCCCTTACCCGAAGCCTTCCCCTCACCCGTCCCCTAATCCTAACCCGTACGCTAACACTAACCCGTACCCTAACACGTACGCTCACCCTAAACCGTTGTCGTACCCTAACCTGTACCCTAAACCGTCCCCGTCCCCTAACCCTAACCCTAAACCTAAACCTAACCCTTACCCGAAGCCTTACACTCACCGGTCCCCTAATCCTAACCCGTACGCTAACACTAACCCATACCCTAACACGTACGCTCACCCTAAACCGTTCTCGTACCCTAACCTGTATCCTAATCGGTCTCCGTCCCTTAACCCTCACCCTAACCCTAACCCTAACCCTTACCCGAAGCCTTACCCTCAACCGTCCCCTAATCCTAAGCCGTACGCTAACACTAAACCATACCCTATCACGTAAGCTCACCCTAAACCGTTGTCGTACCCTAACCTGTTCCCTAAACCGTCCCCTTCCCCTAACCCTAACCCTAACCCTAACCCTAACCCTAACCCTAACCCTTACCCGAAGCCTTACCCTCACCCGTCCCCTAATCCTAACCCGTACGCTAACACTAACCCGTACCCTAACACGTACGCTCACCCTAAACCGTTGTCGTACCCTAAACTGTACCCTAAACCGTCCCCGTGCCCGTCCCCTAACCCTAAACCTAACCCTAACCCTTACCCGAAGCCTTACCCTCACCGTCCCCTAATCCTATCCCGTACGCTACCACTAACCCGTACCCTAACACGTACGCTCACCGTAAACCGTTGTCGTAACCTAACCTGTACCCTAAACCGTCCCCGTCCTCTAACCCTAACCCTAACCCTAACCCTAACCCTAACACTTACCCGAAGCCTTACCCTCACCCTTCCCCTAATCCTAACCCGTACGCTAACACTAACCCGTACCCTAACACGTACGCTCACCCTAAACCGTTGTCGTACCCTAAACTGTACCCTAAACCGTCCCCGTCCCCTAACCCTAACCCTAACCCTAAACCTTACCCGAAGACTTAGCCTCACCCGTCCCATAATCCTAACCCGTGCACTAACACTAAACTGTACCCTAAAACGTACGCTCACCCTAAACCATTGTCGTACCCTAAACTATACCCTAAACAGTCCCCGTCCCCTAACCCTAACCCTAACCCTAACCCTAACCCTAACCCTTACCCGAAGCCTTACCCTCACCCGTACCCTAATCCTAACCCGTACGCTAACACTAACCCGTACCCTAACAAGTACACTCCCCTAAACCGTTATCGTACCCTAGCCTGTACCCTAAACCGTCCCCGTCCCCTAACCCTAAACCTAACCCTAACCCTAACCCTTACCCGAAGCCTTACCCTCACCCGACTCCTAATCCTATCCCGTACGCTAACACTAACCCGTACCCTAACACGTACGCTCACCCTAAACCGTTGTCGTACCCTAACCTGTACCCTAAACCGTCCCCGTCCTCTAACCCTAACCCTAACCCTAACCCTAACCCTAACAATTACCCGAAGCCTTACCCTCACCCGTCCCCTGATCCTAACCCGTACTCTAACACTAACCCGTACCCTAACACGTACGCTCACCCTAAACCGTTGTCGTAACCTAAACTGTACCCTAAAACGTCCCCGTCCACTAACCCTAACCCTAACCCTAACCCTAACCCTAACCCTAATCCTTACCCGAAGCCTTACCGTCACCAGTCCCATAATCCTAACCCGTGCGCTAACACTAAACCGTACCCTAAAACGTACGCTCACCCTAAACTGTTGTCGTACCCTAACCTGTACCCTAAACAGTCCCCTTCCCCTAACCCTAACCCTAACCCTAACCCTAACCCTTACCCGAAGCCTTACCCTCACCCGTCCCCTAATCCTAACCCGTACGCTAACACTAACCCGTACCCTAACACGTACGCTGACCCTAAACCGTTGTCGTAACCTAACCTGTACCCTAAACCGTCCCCGTCCCCGTCCCCTAACCCTAACCCTAACCCTAACCCTTACCCGAAACCTTACCCTCACCCGTCCCCTAATCCTAACCCGTACGCTAACACTAACCCGTACCCTAACACGTACGCTCACCCTAAACGGTTGTCATACCCTAACCTGTACCCTAATACGTCCCCGTCCCCTAACCCTAACCCTAACCCTAACCCTAACCCTTACCCGAAGCCTTACCCTCACCCGTCCCCTAATCCTAACCCGTACGCTAACACTAACCCGTACCCTAACACGTACGCTCCCCTAAACCGTTGTCGTACGCTAACCTGTACCCTAAACCGTCCCCGTGCCCGTCCCCTAACCCTAAAGCTAACCCTAACCCTAAACCTTACCCGAAGCCTTACCCTCACCCGTCCCCTAATCCTATCCCGTACGCTAACACTAACCCGTACCCTAACACGTACGCTCACCCTAAACCGTTGTCGTACACGAACCTGTACCCTAAACCGTCCGCGTCCTCTAACCCTAACCCTAACCCTAACCCTAACCCTAACCCTAACCCTTACCCGAAGCCTTACCCTCACCCGTCCCCTAATCCTAACCCGTACGCTAACACTAACCCGTACCCTAAAACGTACGCTCACCCTAAACCGTTGTCGTACCCTAAACTGTACCCTAAACCGTCCTCATCCCCTAACCCTAACCCTAACCCTAACCCTAACCCTTATCCGAAACCTTACCCTCACCCCTCCCCTAATCCTAACCCGTAACCTAACACGTACGCTCCCCTAAACAGTTGTCGTACCCTAACCTGGAACCTAAACCGTCCCCGTCCCCTAAACCTAACCCTAACCCTAACCCTAACCCTTACCCGAAGCCTTACCCTCACCCGTCCCCTAATACTAACCCGTACGCTAACACTAACCCATACCCTAACACGTACGCTCACCCTAAACCGTTCTCGTACCCTAACCTGTATCCTAATCGGTCTCCGTCCCTTAACCCTCACCCTAACCCTAACCCTAACCCTTACCCGAAGCCTTACCCTCAACCGTCCCCTAATCCTAAGCCGTACGCTAACACTAAACCATACCCTATCACGTAAGCTCACCCTAAACCGTTGTCGTACCCTAACCTGTTCCCTAAACCGTCCCCTTCCCCTAACCCTAACCCTAACCCTAACCCTAACCCTAACCCTAACCCTTACCCGAAGCCTTACCCTCACCCGTCCCCTAATCCTAACCCGTACGCTAACACTAACCCGTACCCTAACACGTACGCTCACCCTAAACCGTTGTCGTACCCTAAACTGTACCCTAAACCGTCCCCGTGCCCGTCCCCTAACCCTAAACCTAACCCTAACCCTTACCCGAAGCCTTACCCTCACCGTCCCCTAATCCTATCCCGTACGCTACCACTAACCCGTACCCTAACACGTACGCTCACCGTAAACCGTTGTCGTAACCTAACCTGTACCCTAAACCGTCCCCGTCCTCTAACCCTAACCCTAACCCTAACCCTAACCCTAACACTTACCCGAAGCCTTACCCTCACCCTTCCCCTAATCCTAACCCGTACGCTAACACTAACCCGTACCCTAACACGTACGCTCACCCTAAACCGTTGTCGTACCCTAAACTGTACCCTAAACCGTCCCCGTCCCCTAACCCTAACCCTAACCCTAAACCTTACCCGAAGACTTAGCCTCACCCGTCCCATAATCCTAACCCGTGCACTAACACTAAACTGTACCCTAAAACGTACGCTCACCCTAAACCATTGTCGTACCCTAAACTATACCCTAAACAGTCCCCGTCCCCTAACCCTAACCCTAACCCTAACCCTAACCCTAACCCTTACCCGAAGCCTTACCCTCACCCGTACCCTAATCCTAACCCGTACGCTAACACTAACCCGTACCCTAACAAGTACACTCCCCTAAACCGTTATCGTACCCTAGCCTGTACCCTAAACCGTCCCCGTCCCCTAAACCTAACCCTAACCCTAACCCTAACCATTACCCGAAGCCTTACCCTCACCCGTCCCCTAATCCTAACCCGTACGCTAACACTAACCCATACCCTAACACGTACACTAACCCTAAACCGTTGTCGTACCCTAACCTGTACCCTAAACCGTCCCCGTGCCCGTCCCCTAACCCTAAACCTAACCCTAACCCTAACCCTTACCCGAAGCCTTACCCTCACCCGACTCCTAATCCTATCCCGTACTCTAACACTAACCCGTACCCTAACACGTACGCTCACCCTAAACCGTTGTCGTACCCTAACCTGTACCCTAAACCGTCCCCGTCCTCTAACCCTAACCCTAACCCTAACCCTAACCCTAACCCTTACCCGAAGCCTTACCCTCACCCGTCCCCTGATCCTAACCCGTACTCTAACACTAACCCGTACCCTAACACGTACGCTCACCCTAAACCGTTGTCGTAACCTAAACTGTACCCTAAAACGTCCCCGTCCACTAACCCTAACCCTAACCCTAACCCTAACCCTAACCCTAATCCTTACCCGAAGCCTTACCGTCACCAGTCCCATAATCCTAACCCGTGCGCTAACACTAAACCGTACCCTAAAACGTACGCTCACCCTAAACTGTTGTCGTACCCTAACCTGTACCCTAAACAGTCCCCTTCCCCTAACCCTAACCCTAACCCTAACCCTAACCCTTACCCGAAGCCTTACCCTCACCCGTCCCCTAATCCTAACCCGTACGCTAACACTAACCCGTACCCTAACACGTACGCTGACCCTAAACCGTTGTCGTAACCTAACCTGTACCCTAAACCGTCCCCGTCCCCGTCCCCTAACCCTAACCCTAACCCTAACCCTTACCCGAAACCTTACCCTCACCCGTCCCCTAATCCTAACCCGTACGCTAACACTAACCCATACCCTAACACGTACGCTCACCCTAAACGGTTGTCATACCCTAACCTGTACCCTAATACGTCCCCGTCCCCTAACCCTAAACCTAACCCTAACCCTAACCCTTACCCGAAGCCTTACCCTCACCCGTCCCCTAATCCTAACCCGTACGCTAACACTAACCCGTACCCTAACACGTACGCTCCCCTAAACCGTTGTCGTACGCTAACCTGTACCCTAAACCGTCCCCGTGCCCGTCCCCTAACCCTAAAGCTAACCCTAACCCTAAACCTTACCCGAAGCCTTACCCTCACCCGTCCCCTAATCCTATCCCGTACGCTAACACTAACCCGTACCCTAACACGTACGCTCACCCTAAACCGTTGTCGTACACGAACCTGTACCCTAAACCGTCCGCGTCCTCTAACCCTAACCCTAACCCTAACCCTAACCCTAAACCTAACCCTTACCCGAAGCCTTACCCTCACCCGTCCCCTAATCCTAACCCGTACGCTAACACTAACCCGTACCCTAAAACGTACGCTCACCCTAAACCGTTGTCGTACCCTAAACTGTACCCTAAACCGTCCTCATCCCCTAACCCTAACCCTAACCCTAACCCTAACCCTTATCCGAAACCTTACCCTCACCCCTCCCCTAATCCTAACCCGTACCCTAACACGTACGCTCCCCTAAACAGTTGTCGTACCCTAACCTGGAACCTAAACCGTCCCCGTCCCCTAAACCTAACCCTAACCCTAACCCTAACCCTTACCCGAAGCCTTACCCTCACCCGTCCCCTAATACTAACCCGTATGCTAACAGTAACACGTACCCTAACACGTACGCTCACAATAAACCGTTGTCGTACCCTAACCTGTACCCTAAACCGTCCCCGTGCCCGTCCCCTAACCCTAACCCTAATCCTAACCCTTACCCGAAGCCTTACCCTCACCCGTCCCCTAATCCTAACCCGTACGCTAATACTAACACGTACCCTAACACGTACGCTCACCCTAAACCGTTGTCGTACCCTAACCTGTACCCTAAACCGTCCCCGTCCCCTAACCCTAAACCTAACCGTAACCCTAACCCTAACCCTTACCCGAAGCCTTACCCTCACCCGTCCCCTAATCCTAACCCGTACGCTAACACTAACCCGTACCCTAACACGTACGCTCACCCTAAACGGTTGTCGTACCCTAACTTGTACCCTAAACCATCCCCGTCCCCTAACCCTAACCCTAACCCTTACCGGAAGCCTTACACTCACCCGTCCCCTAATCCTAAACCGTACGCTAACAGTAACCCGTACCCTAACACGTACGCTCACCCTAAACCGTTGTCGTACACTAACCTGTACCCTAAACCGTCCCCGTCCCCAAACCCTAACCCTAACCCTAACCCTAACCCTAACCCTTACCCGAAGCCTTACCCTCACCCGTCCCCTAATCCTAAACCTTACGCTAACACTAACCCGTACCCTAACAGGTATGCTCACCCTAAACCGTTGTCGTACCCTAACCTGTACCCTAAACCATCCCCGTCCCCTATCCCTAACCCTAACCCTAACCCTAACCCTAACCCTTACCCGAAGCCTTACCCTCACCCGTCCCCTAATCCTAACCCGTACGCTAACACTAACCCGCACCCTAACACGTACGCTCACCCTAAACCGTTGTCGTACTCTAACCTGTACCCTAAACCGTCCCCGTCCACTAACCCTTACCCTAACCCTAACCCTAACCCTAACCTTTACCCGAAGCCTTACCCTCACCCGTCCCCTAATCCTAACCCGTACGCTAACACTAACCCGTACCTTAACACATACGCTCACCCTAAACCGTAGTCGTACCCTAACCTGTACCCTAAACCGTCCCCGTCGCCTAACCCTAACCCTAACCCTAACCCTAACCCTAACCCTTACCCTAACCCTTACCCGAAGCCTTACCCTCACCCGTCCCCTAATCCTAACCCGTACGCAAACAATAACCCGTACCCTAACACGTACGCTCACCCTAAACCGTTGTCGAACCCTAACCTGTACCCTAAACCGTCCCCGTCCCCTAACCCTAACCCTAACCCTAACCCTAACCCTAACCCTAACCCTTACCCGAAGCCTTACCCTCACCCGTCCCCTAATCCTAACCCGTACGCAAACACTAACCCGTACCCTAACACGTACGCTCACCCTAAACCGTTGTCGTACCCTAACCTGTACCTTAAACCGTCCCTGTGCCCGTCCCCTAACCCTAAACCTAACCCTAACCCTAACCCTTACCCGAAGCCTTACACTCACCCATCCCCTAATCCTATCCAGTACGCTAACACTAACCCGTACCCTAACACGTACGCTCACCCTAAACCGTTGTCGTAACCTAACCTGTACCCTAAACCGTCCCCGTCCTCTAACCCTAACCCTAACCCTAACCCTAACCCTAACCCTTACCCGAAGCCTTACCCTCACCCGTCCCCTAATCCTAACCCGTACGCTAACACTAACCCGTACCCTAACACGTACGCTCACCCTGAACCGTTGTCGTACCCTAAACTGTACCCTAAACCGTCCCCGTCCCCTAACCCTAACCCTAACCCTAACCCTAACCCTAACCCTTACCCGAAGCCTTACCCTCACACGTCCCATAATCCTAACCGGTGCGCAAACACTAAACCGTACCCTAAAACGTACGCTCACCCTAAACCATTGACGTACCCTAACCTATACCCTAAACAGTCCCCGTCCCCTAACCCTAACCTTAACCCTAACCCTTACCCGAAACCTTACCCTCACCCGTCCCCTAATCCTAACCCGTACGCTAACACTAACCCGTACCTTAACACGTACGCTCCCCTAAACCGTTGTCATACCCTAACCTGTACCCGAAACGGTCCCCATCCCCTAACCCTAACCCTAACCCGAAACCTAACCCTAACCCTAACCCTTACCCGAAGCCTTACACTCACCCGTCCCCTAATCCTAACCCGTACGCTAACACTAACCCGTACCCTAACACGTACGCTCACCCTAAACCGTTGTCGTACCCTAACCTGTACCCTAAACCGTCCCCGTCCCCTAACCCTAACCCTAACCCTAACCCTAACCCTTACCCGAAGCCTTACACTCACCCGGCCCCTAATCCTAACCCATAGGCTAACACTAACCCGTACCCTAACACGTATGCTCACCCTAAACCGTTGTCGTACCCTAACCTGTACCCTAAACCGTCCCCGTCCCCTAACCCTAACCCTAACCCTAACCCTAACCCTTACCCGAAGCCTTACCCTCACCCGACCCCTAATCCTAACCCGTACGCTAACACTAACACGTACCCTAACACGTACGCTCACCCTAAACCGTTGTCGTACCCTAACATGTACCCTAATCCGTCCCTGTCCCCGTCCCCTAACCATAACCTTAACCCTAACCCTAACCCTTACCCGAAGCCTTACCCTCACCCGTCCCCTAATCCTAAACCGTACGCTAACACTAACCCATACCCTAACACGTACGCTCACCCTAAACCGTTGTCGTACCCTAACCTGTTCTCTAAACCGTCCCCGTGCCCGTCCCCTAACCCTAAACCTAACCCTAACCCTAACCCTTACCCGAAGCCTTACCCTCACCCGTCCCCTAATCCTATCCCGTACGCTAACACTAAACCATACCCTAACACGTACGCTCACCCTAAACCGTTGTCGTACCCTAACCTGTACCCTAAACCGTCCCCGTCCTCTAACCCTAACCCTAACCCTAACCCTAACCCTAACCCTTACCCGAAGCCTTACCCTCACCCGTCCCCTAATCCTAACCCGTACGCTAACACTAACCCGTACCCTAACACGTACGCTCACCCTAAACCGTTGACGTACCCTAACCTGTACCCTAAACCGTCCCCGTCCCCGTCCCCTAACCCTAACCCTAACCCTAACCCTTACCCGAAACCTTACCCTCACCCGTCCCCTAATCCTAACACGTACGCTAACACTAAACCGTACCCTAACACGTACGCTCACCCTAAACCGTTTTCGTACCCTAACCTGTACCCTAAACCGTCCCCGTCCCCGTCCCCTAACCCTAACCCTAACCCTAACCCTAACCCTTACCCGAAACCTTACCCTCACCCATCCCCTAATCCTAACCCGTACGCTAACACTAACCCGTACCTTAACACGTACGCTCCCCTAAACCGTTTTCGTACCCTAACCTGTACCCTAAACTGTCCCCATCCCCTAACCCTAACCCTAACCCGAAACCTAACCCTAACCCTAACCCTTACCCGAAGCCTTACCCTCACCCGTCACCTAATCCTAACCCGTACGCTAACACTAACCCGTACCCTAACACGTACGCTCTCCCTAAACCGTTGTCGTACCCTAACCTGTACACTAAACCGTCCCCGTCCCCTAACCCAAACCCTAACCCTAACCCTAACCCTTACCCGAAGCCTTACACTCACCCGGCCCCTAATCCTAACCCATAGGCTAACACTAACCCGTACCCTAACACGTATGCTCACCCTAAACTGTTGTCGTACCCTAACCTGTACCCGAAACCGTCCCCGTCCCCTAACCCTAACCCTAACCCTAACCCTAACCCTTACCCGAAGCCTTACCCTCACCCGTCCCCTAATCCTAACCCATACGCTAAAACTAACACGTACCCTAACACGTACGCTCACCCTAAACCGTTGTCGTACCGTAACCTGTACCCTAAACCGTCCCCGTCCCCTAACCCTAACCCTAACCCTAACCCTAAACCTTACCCGAAGCCTTACACTCACCCGTCCCCTAATACTAACCCGTACGCTAACACTAACCCGTACCTCAACACGTACGCTCACCCTAAACCGTTGTCGTACCCTAACCTGTACCCTAAGCCGTCCCCGTCGCCTAACCCTAACCCTAACCCTAACCCTAACACGAACCCTTACCTGAAGTCTTACCCTCACCCGTCCCCTAATCCTAACCCGTACGCTAAAACTAACCCGTACCCTAACACGTACGCGCACCCTAAACCGTTGTCGTACCCTAACCTGTACTCTAAACCGTCCCCGTACCCTAACCCTAACCCTAACCCTAACCCTAACCCTTACCCGAAGCCTTACCCTCACCCCTCCCCTAATCCTAACCCGTACCCTAACACGTAGGTTCCCCTAAACAGTTGTCGTACCCTAACCTGTACCCTAAACCGTCCCCGTCCCCTAAACCTAACCCTAACCCTAACCCTAACCCTTACCCGAAGCCTTACCCTCACCCGTCCCCTAATACTAAACCGTATGCTAACAGTAACACGTACCCTAACACGTACGCTCACCATAAACCGTTGTCGTACCCTAACCTGTACCCTAAACCGTCCCCGTGCCCGTCCCCTAACCCTAACCATAACCCTAACCCTTACCCGAAGCCTTACCCTCACCCGTCCCCTAATCCTAACCCGTACGCTAATACTAACACGTACCCTAACACGTACGCTCACCCTAAACCGTTGTCGTACCCTAACCTGTACCCTAAACCGTCCCCGTCCCCTAACCCTAAACCTAACCCTAACCCTAACCCTAACCCTTACCCGAAGCCTTACCCTCACCCGTCCCCTAATCCTAACCCGTACGCTAACACTAACCCGAACCCTAACACGTACGCTCACCCTAAACGGTTGTCGTACCCTAACTTGTACCCGAAACCGTCCCTGTCCCCTAACCCTAACCCTAACCCTTACCGGAAGCCTTACACTCACCCGTCCCCTAATCCTAACCCGTACGCTAACAGTAACCCGTACCCTAACACGTACGCTCACACTAAACCGTTGTCGTACCCTAACCTGTACCCTAAACCGTCCCCGTCCCCAAACCCTAACCCTAACCCTAACCCTAAACCTTACCCGAAGCCTTACCCTCACCCGTCCCCTAATCCTAACCCTTACGCTAACACTAACCCGTACCCTAACAGGTATGCTCACCCTAAACCGTTGTCGTACCCTAACCTGTACCCTAAACCATCCCCGTCCCCTATCCCTAACCCTAACCCTACACCTAACCCTAACCCTTATCCGAAGCCTTACCCTCACCCGTCCCCTAATCCTAACCCGTACGCTAACACTAACCCGTACTCTAACACGTACGCTCACCCTAAACCGTTGTCGTACTCTAACCTGTATCGTAAACCGTCCCCATCCCCTAACCCTTACCCTAAACCTAACCCTAACCCTAACCTTTACCCGAAGCCTTACCCTCACCCGTCCCCTAATCCTAACCCGTACGCTAACACTAACCCGTACCTTAACACGTACGCTCACCCTAAACCGTAGTCGTACCCTAACCTGTACCCTAAACCGTCCCCGTCGCCTAACCCTAACCCTAACCCTAACCCTAACCCGAACCCTTACCCGAAGCCTTACCCTCACCCGTCCCCTAATCCTAACCCGTACGCTAAATCTAACCCGTACCCTAACACGTACGCTCACCCTAAACTGTTGTCGTACCCTAACCTGTACCCTAAACCGTCCCCGTCCCCTAACCCTAACCCTAACGCTAACCCTAACCCTAACCCTTACCCGAAGCCTTACCCTCACCCGTCCACTAATCCTAACCCGTACGCTAACACTAACCCGTGCCCTAAAACGTACGCTCCCCTAAACCGTTGTCATACCCTAACCTGTACCCTAAACCGTCCCCGTCCCCTACACCTAACCCTAACCCTAACCCTAACCCTTACCCGAAGCCTTACCCTCACCCGTCCCCTAATCCTAACCCGTACGCTAACACTACCCGTACCCTAACACTTACGCTCACCATAAACCGTTGTCGAACCCTAACCTGTACCCTAAACCGTCCCCGTGGCCGTCCCCTAACCCTAACCCTAACCCTAACCCTTACCCGAAGCCTTACCCTCACCCGTCCCCTAATCCTAACCCGTACGCTAACACTAACCCGTACCTTAACACGTACACTCACCCTAAACAGTTGTCGTACCCTATCCTGTACCCGAAACCGTCCCCGTCCCCTAACCCTAACCCTAACCCTTACCCTAACCCTTACCCGAAGCCTTACCCTCACCCGTCCCCTAATCCTAACCCGTACGCAAACAATAACCCGTACCCTAACACGTACGCTCACCCTAAACCGTTGTCGTACCCTAACCTGTACCTTAAACCGTCCCCGTGCCCGTCCCCTAACCCTAAACCTAACCCTAACCCTAACCCTTACCCAAAGCCTTACACTAACCCGTCCCCTAATCCTATCCAGTACGCTAACACTAACCCGTACCCTAACACGTACGCTCACCCTAAACCGTTGTCGTAACCTAACCTGTACCCTAAACCGTCCCCGTCCTCTAACCCTAACCCTAACCCTAACCCTAACCCTTACCCGAAGCCTTACCCTCACCCGTCCCCTAATCCTAACCCGTACGCTACCACTAACCCGTACCCTAACACGTACGCTCACCCTGAACCGTTGTCGTACCCTAAACTGTACCCTAAACCGTCCCCGTCCCCTAACCCTAACCCTAACCCTAACCCTAACCCTAACCCTTACCCGAAGCCTTACCCTCACACGTCCCATAATCCTAACCGGTGCGCAAACTCTAAACCGTACCCTAAAACGTACGCTCACCCTAAACCATTGACGTACCCTAACCTATACCCTAAACAGTCCCCGTCCCCTAACACTAACCCTAACCCTAACCCTAACCCTAACCCTTACCCGAAGCCTTACCCTCACCCGTCCCCTAATCCTAACCCGTACGCTAACACTAACCCGTAACCTAACAAGTACGCTCCCCTCAACCGTTATCGTACCCTAACCTGTCCCCTAAACCGTCCCCGTCCCCTAAACCTAACCCTAACCCTAACCCTAACCCTTACCCGAAGCCTTACCCTCACCCGTCCCCTAATCCTATCCCGTACGCTAACACTAAACCATACCCTAACACGTACGCTCACCCTAAACCGTTGACGTACCCTAACCTGTACCCTAAACCGTCCCCGTCCCCGTCCCCTAACCCTAAACCTAACCCTAACCCTTACCCGAAACCTTACCCTCACCCGTCCCCTAATCCTAACATGTACGCTAACACTAACCCGTACCCTAACACGTACGCTCACCCTAAACCGTTTTCGTACACTAACCTGTACCCTAAACCATCCCCGTCCCCTAACCCTAACCGTAACCCTAACCCTAACCCTAACCCTTACCCGAAACCTTACCCTCACCCGTCCCCTAATCCTAACCCGTACGCTAACACTAACCCGTACCTTAACACGTACGCTCCACTAAACCGTTGTCGTACCCTAAACTGTACCCTAAACCGTCCCCATCCCCTAACCCTAACCCTAACCCGAAACCTAACCCCAACCTAACCCTTACCCGAAGCCTTACCCTCACCCGTCCCCTAATCCTAACCCGTACGCTAACACTAACCCGTACCCTAACACGTATGCTCACCCTAAACCGTTGTCGTACCCTAACCTGTACCCTAAACCGTCCCCGTCCCCTAACCCTAACCCTAACCCTAACCCTAACCCTTACCCGAAGCCTTACACTCACCCGGCCCCTAATCCTAACCCATAGGCTAACACTAACCCGTACCCTAACACGTATGCTCACCCTAAACCGTTGTCGTACCCTAACCTGTACCCTAAACCGTCCCCGTCCCCTAACCCTAACCCTAACCCTAACCCTAACCCTTACCCGAAGCCTTACGCTCACCCGTCCCCTAATCCTAAACCGTACGCTAACACTAACCCATACCCTAACACGTACGCTCACCCTAAACCGTTGTCGTAACCTAACATGTACCCTAAACCGTCCCTGTCCCCGTCCCCTAACCATAACCCTAACCCTAACCCTAACCCTTACCCGAAGCCTTACCCTCACCCGTCCCCTAATCCTAAACCGTACGCTAACACTAACCCATACCCTTACACGTACGCTCACCCTAAACCGTTGTCGTACCCTAACCTGTACCCTAAACCGTCCCCGTGCACGTCCCCTAACCCTAAACCTAACCCTAACCCTAACCCTTACCCGAAGCCTTACCCTCACCCGTCCCCTAATCCTATCCCGTACGCTAACACTAAACCATACCCTAACACGTACGCTCACCCTAAACCGTTGTCGTACCCTAACCTGTACCCTAAACTGTCCCCGTCCTCTAACCCTAACCCTAACCCTAACCCTAACCCTAACCCTTACCCGAAGCCTTACCCTCACCCGTCCCCTAATCCTAACCCGTACGATAACACTAACCCGTACCCTAACACGTACGCTCACCCTAAACCGTTGACGTACCCTAACCTGTACCCTAAACCGTCCCCGTCCCCGTCCCCTAACCCTAACCCTAACCCTAACCCTTACCCGAAACCTTACCCTCACCCGTCCCCTAATCCTAACACGTACGCTAACACTAACCCGTACCCTAACACGTACGCTCACCCTAAACCGTTTTCGTACCCTAACCTGTACCCTAAATCGTCCCCGTCCCCTAACCCTAACCCTAACCCTAACCCTAACCCTAACCCATACCCGAAACCTTACCCTCACCCGTCCCCTAATCCTAACCCGTACGCTAACACTAACCCTTACCTTAACACGTACGCTCCCCTAAACCGTTGTCGTACCCTAACCTGTACCCTAAACCGTCCCCGTCCCCTAACCCTAACCCTAACCCTAACCCTAACCCTTACCCGAAGCCTTACACTCACCCGTCCCCTAATCCTAACCCGTACGCTAACACTAACACGTACCCTAACACGTACGCTCACCCTAAACCGTTGTCGTACCCTAACATGTACCCTAAACCGTCCCTGTCCCCGTCCCCTAACCATAACCCTAACCCTAACCCTAACCCTTACCCGAAGCCTTACCCTCACCCGTCCCCTAATCCTAAACCGTACGCTAACACTAACCCATACCCTAACACGTACGCTCACCCTAAACCGTTGTCGTACCCTAACCTGTACCCTAAACCGTCCCCGTGCCCGTCCCCTAACCCTAAACCTAACCCTAACCCTAACCCTTACCCGAAGCCTTACCCTCACCCGTCCCCTAATCCTATCCCGTACGCTAACACTAAACCATACCCTAACACGTACGCTCACCCTAAACCGTTGTCGTACCCTAACCTGTACTCTAAACCGTCCCCGTCCTCTAACCCTAACCCTAACCCTAACCCTTACCCGAAGCCTTACCCTCACCCGTCCCCTAATCCTAACCCGTACGCTAACACTAACCCGTACCCTAACACGTACGCTCACCCTAAACCGTTGACGTACCCTAACCTGTACCCTAAACCGTCCCCGTCCCCGTCCCCTAACCCTAACCCTAACCCTAACCCTTACCCGAAACCTTACCCTCACCCGTCCCCTAATCCTAACACGTACGCTAACACTAACCCGTACCCTAACACGTACGCTCACTCTAAACCGTTTTCGTACCCTAACCTGTACCCTAAACCGTCCACGTCCCCTAACCCTAACCCTAACCCTAACCCTAACCCTAACCCTTACCCGAAACCTTACCCTCACCCGTCCCCTAATCCTAACCCGTACGCTAACACTAACCCGTACCTTAACATGTACGCTCCCCTAAACCGTTGTCGTACCCTAACCTGTACCCTAAAGCGTCCCCGTCCCCTAACCCTAACCCTAACCCTAACCCTAACCCTAACCCTAACCCTTACCCGAAGCCTTACCCTCACCCGTCCCCTAATCCTAACCCGTACGCTAACACTAACCCGTACCTTAACACGTACACTCACCCTAAACAGTTGTCGTACACTAACCTGTACCCTAAACCGTCCCCGTCCCCTAACCCTAACCCTCACCCTAACCCTAACCCTTACCCAAAGCCTTACCCTCACCCGTCTCCTAATCCTAACCCGTACGCAAACACTAACCCGTACCCTAACACGTACGCTCACCCTAAACCGTTGTCGTACCCTAACCTGTACCCTAAACCGTCCCCGTCCCCTAACTCTAACCCTAACCCTAACCCTAACCCTAACCCTAACCCTAACCCTTACCCGAAGCCTTACCCTCTCCCGTCCTTTAATCCTAACCCGTACGCTAACACTAACCCGTACCCTAACACGTACGCTCACCCTAAACCGTTGTCGTACCCTAACCTGTACCCTAAACCGTCACCGTGCCCGTCCCGTAACCCTAACACTAACCCTTACCCTAATCCTTACCCGAAGCCTTACACTCACCCGTCCCTAATCCTAACCCATACGCTAACAATAACCCGTACCCTAACATGTACGCTCACCCTAATCCGTTGTCGTACCCTAACCTGTACCCTAAACCGTCCCCGTCCCGTAACCCTAACCCTAACCCTAACCCTAACCCTTACCCGAAGCCTTACCCTCACCCGTCCCCTAATCCTAACCCGTGCGCTAACACTAAACCGTACCCTAACATGTACGCTCACCCTAAACAATTGTCGTACCCTAACCTGTACCCTAAACCGTCCCCGTCCCCGTCCCCTAACCCTAAACCTAAACCTAAGCCTAACCCTTACCCGAAGCCTTACCCTCACCCGTCCCATAATCCTAACCCGTATGCTAACACTAACCCGTACCCTAACACGTACGCTCACCCTAAACCGTTGTCGTACCCAAACCTGTACCCTAAACCGTCCCCGTCCCCGTCCCCTAACCCTAACCCTAACACTAACCCTAACCCTTACCCGAAGCATTACCCTCACCCGTCACCTAATCCTAACCCGTTCGCTAACGCTAACCCGTACCCTAACACGTACACTCACTCTAAACCGTTGTCGTACCCTAACTTGTACCCTAAACCGTCCCCGTCCGCTAACCCTAACCATAACCATAACCCTAACCCTTACCCGAAGCCTTACCCTCACCCGTCCCCTAATCCTAACCCGTACGCTAACACTAACCCGTACCCTAACACGTACGCTCACCCTAAACCGTTGTCGTACCCTAACCTGTACCCTAATCCGTCTCCGTCCCCTAACCCTAACCCTAACCCTAACCCTAACCCTAACCCTTACCCGAAGCCTTACCCTCACCCGTCCCCTAATCATCACCCGTACGCTAACACTAACCCATACCCTAACACGTACGCTCACCTTAAACCGTTGTCGTACCCTAACCTGTACCCTAAACCGTCCCCGTCCCCGTCCCCTAACCCTAACCCTAACCCTAACCCTAACCGTTACCCGAAGCCTTACCCTCACCCGTCCCCTAATGATAACCCGTACGCCAACACTAACCCGTACACTAACACGTACGCTCACCCTAAACCGTTGTCGTACCCTAACCTGTACCCTAAACCGGCCCCGTCCCCTAAACCTAACCCGAACCCTAACCCTAACCCTAACCCTTTCCCGAAGCCTTAGCCTCACCCGTCCCCAAATCCTAACCCGTACAATAACACTAACCCGTGCCTTAACACGTACGCTCACACTAAACCGTTGTCGTACCCTAACCTGTACCCTAAACCGTCCCCGTCCTCTAACCCTAACCCTAAACCTAAACCTAACCCTTACCCGAAGCCTTACCCTCACCCGTCCCCTAATCCTAACCCGTACGCTAACACTAACCCATACCCTAACACGTAAGCTCACCCTAAACCGTTGTCGTACCCTAACCTGTATCCTAAACCGTCTCCGTCCCTTAACCCTCACCCTAACCCTAACCCTAACCCTTACCCGAAGCCTTACACTCAACCGTCCCCTAATCCTAACCCGTACGCTAACACTAACCCATACCCTATCACGTAAGCTCACCCTAAACCGTTGTCGTACCCTAACCTGTACCCTAAACCGTCCCCTTCCCCTAACCCTAACCCTAACCCTAACCCTAACCCTAACGCTTACCCAAAGCCTTACCCTCACCCGTCCCCTAATCCTAACCCGTACGCTAACACTAACCCATATCCTAACACTTACGCTCACCCTAAACCGTTGTCGTACCCTAACCTGTACCCTAAACCGTCCCCGTCCCCTAACCCTAACCCTAACCGTAACCCTAACCCTAAACCTTACCCGAAGCCTTACACTCACCCGTCCCCTAATCCTAACCCGTACACTAACACTAACCCGTACCCTAACACGTACGCTCACCCTAAACCGTTGTCGTACCCTAACCTGTACCGTAAACCGTCCCCGTCCCCTAATTCTAACCCTAACCCTAGCCCTAACCCTTACCCGAAGCCTTACCCTCACCCGTCCCGTATTCCTAACCCGTACGCTAACACTAACCCATACCCTAACACGTACGCTCACCCTAAACCGTTGTCGTACCCTAACCTGTACCCTAAACCGTCCCCGTCCCCGTCCCCTAACCCTAACCCTAACCCTAACCCTTACCCGAAGCCTTACCCTCACCCGTCCCCTAATCCTAACCCGTACGCTAACACTAACCCGTGCCCTAAAACATACGCTCCCCTAAACCGTTGTCATACCCTAACCTGTACCCTAAACCGTCCCCGTCCCCTAAACCTAACCCTAACCCTAACCCTAACCCTTACCCGAAGCCTTACCCTCACCCGTCCCCTAATCCTAACCCGTACGGTAACACTACCCGTACCCTAACACTTACGCTCACCATAAACCGTTGTCGAACCCTAACCTGTACCCTAAACCGTCCCCGTGGCCGTCCCCTAACCCTTACCCTAACCCTAACCCTTACCCGAAGCCTTACCCTCACCCGTCCCCTAATCCTAACCCGTACGCTAACACTAACCCGTACCTTAACACGTACGCTCACCCTAAACAGTTGTCGTACCCTATCCTGTACCCGAAACCGTCCCCGTCCCCTAACCCTAAACCTAACCCTTACCCTAACCCTTACCCGAAGCCTTACCCTCACCGGTCCCCTAACCCTAACCCGTACGCAAACAATAACCCGTACCCTAACACGTACGCTCACCCTAAACCGTTGTCGTACCCTAACCTGTACCCTAAACCGTCCCCGTCCCCTAACCCTAACCCTAACCCTAACCCTAACCCTAACCCTAACCCTAACCCTTACCTGAAGCCTTACCCTCACCCGTCCCTTAATCCTAACCCGTACGCTAACACTAACCCGTACCCTAACACGTACGCTCACCCTAAACCGTTGTCGTACCCTAACCTGTACCTTAAACCGTCCCCGTGCCCGTCCCCTAACCCTAAACCTAACCCTAACCCTAACCCTTACCCGAAGCCTTACACTCACCCGTCCCCTAATCCTATCCAGTACGCTAACACTAACCCGTACCCTAACACATACGCTCACCCTAAACCGTTGTCGTAACCTAACCTGTACCCTAAACCGTCCCCGTCCTCTAACCCTAACCCTAACCCTAACCCTTACCCGAAGCCTTACCCTCACCCGTCCCCTAATCCTAACCCGTACGCTACCACTAACCCGAACCCTAACACGTACGCTCACCCTGAACCGTTGTCGTACCCTAAACTGTACCCTAAACCGTCCCCGTCCCCTAACCCTAACCCTAACCCTAACCCTAACCCTTACCCGAAGCCTTACCCTCACACGTCCCATAATCCTAACCGGTGCGCAAACACTAAACCGTACACTAAAACGTACGCTCACCCTAAACCATTGACGTACCCTAACCTATACCCTAAACAGTCCCCGTCCCCTAACCCTAACCCTAACCCTAACCCTAACCCTAACCCTTACCCGAAGCCTTACCCTCACCCGTCCCCTAATCCTAACCCGTACGCTAACACTAACCCGTACCCTAACAAGTACGCTCCCCTCAACCGTTATCGTACCCTAACCTGTCCCCTAAACCGTCCCCGTCCCCTAAACCTAACCCTAACCCTAACCCTAACCCTTACCCGAAGCCTTACCCTCACCCGTCCCCTAATCCTATCCCGTACGCTAACACTAAACCATACCCTAACACGTACGCTCACCCTAAACCGTTGACGTACCCTAACCTGTACCCTAAACCGTCCCCGTCCCCGTCCCCTAACCCTAACCCTAACCCTAACCCTTACCCGAAACCTTACCCTCACCCGTCCCCTAATCCTAACACGTACGCTAACACTAACCTGTACCCTAACACGTACGCTCACCCTAAACCGTTTTCGTACACTAACCTGTACCCTAAACCATCCCCGTCCCCTAACCCTAACCCTAAACCTAACCCTAACCCTAACCCTTACCCGAAACCTTACCCTCACCCGTCCCCTAATCCTAACCCGTACGCTAACACTAACCCGTACCTTAACACGTACGCTTCCCTACACCGTTGTCGTACCCTAACCTGTACCCTAAACCGTCCCCATCCCCTAACCCTAACCCTAACCCAAAACCTAACCCTAACCCTAACCCTTACCCGAAGCCTTACCCTCACCCGTCCCCTAATCCTAACCCGTACGCTAACACTAACCCGTACCCTAACACGTACGCTCACCCTAAACCGTTGTCGTACCCTAACCTGTACCCTAAACCGTCCCCGTCCCCTAACCCTAACCCTAACCCTAACCCTAACCCTTACCCGAAGCCTTACACTCACCCGGCCCCTATTCCTAACCCATAGGCTAACACTAACCCGTACCCTAACACGTATGCTCACCCTAAACCGTTGTCGTACCCTAACCTGTACCCTAAACCGTCCCCGTCCCCTAACCCTAACCCTAACCCTAACCCTAACCCTTACCCGAAGCCTTACGCTCACCCGTCCCCTAATCCTAAACCGTACGCTAACACTAACCCATACCCTAACACGTACGCTCACCCTAAACCGTTGTCGTACCCTAACATGTACCCTAAACCGTCCCTGTCTCCGTCCCCTAACCATAACCCTAACCCTAACCCTAACCCTTACCCGAAGCCTTACCCTCACCCGTCCCCTAATCCTAAACCGTACGCTAACACTAACCCATACCCTAACACGTACGCTCACCCTAAACCGTTGTCGTACCCTAACCTGTACCCTAAACCGTCCCCGTGCCCGTGCCCTAACCCTAAACCTAACCCTAACCCTAACCCTTACCCGAAGCCTTACCCTCACCCGTCCCCTAATCCTATCCCGTACGCTAACACTAAACCATACCCTAACACGTACGCTCACCCTAAACCGTTGTCGTACCCTAACCTGTACCCTAAACTGTCCCCGTCCTCTGACCCTAACCCTAACCCTAACCCTAACCCTAACCCTTACCCGAAGCCTTGCCCTCACCCGTCCCCTAATCCTAACCCGTACGCTAACACTAACCCGTACCCTAACACGTACGCTCACCCTAAACCGTTGACGTACCCTAACCTGTACCCTAAACCGTCCCCGTCCCCGTCCCCTAACCCTAACCCTAACCCTAACCCTTACCCGAAACCTTACCCTCACCCGTCCCCTAATCCTAACACGTACGCTAACACTAACCCGTACCCTAACACGTACGCTCACCCTAAACCGTTTTCGTACCCTAACCTGTACCCTAAACCGTCCCCGTCCCCTAACCCTAACCCTAACCCTAACCCTAACCCTTACCCGAAACCTTACCCTCACCCGTCCCCTAATCCTAACCCGTACGCTAACACTAACCCGTACCTTAATATGTACGCTCCCCTAAACCGTTGTCGTACCCTAACCTGTACCCTAAACCGTCCCCATCCCCTAACCCTAACCCTAACCCGAAACCTAACCCTAACCCTAACCCTTACCCGAAGCCTTACCCTCACCCGTCCCCTAATCCTAACCCGTACGCTAACACTAACCCGTACCCTAACACGTACGCTCACCCTAAACCGTTGTCGTACCCTAACCTGTACCCTAAAACGTCCCCGTCCCCTAACACTAACCCTAACCCTAAACCTAACCCTTACCCGAAGCCTTACACTCACCCGGCCCCTAATCCTAACCCATAGGCTAACACTAACCCGTACCCTAACACGTATGCTCACCCTAAACCGTTGTCGTACCCTAACCTGTACCCTAAACCGTCCCCGTCCCCTAACCCTAACCCTAACCCTAACCCTAACCCTTACCCGAAGCCTTACCCTCACCCGTCCCCTAATCCTAACCCGTACGCTAACACTAACCCGTACCCTAACACGTACGCTCACCCTAAACCGTTGTCGTACCCTAACATGTACCCTAAACAGTCCCTGTCCCCGTCCCCTAACCATAACCCTAACCCTAACCCTAACCCTTACCCGAAGCCTTACCCTCACCCGTCCCCTAAACCTAAACCGTACGCTAACACTAACCCATACCCTAACACGTACGCTCACACTAAACCGTTGTCGTACCCTAACCTGTACCCTAAACCGTCCCCGTCCCGTAACCCTAACCGTAAACCTAACCCTAACCCTTACCCGAAGCCTTACCCTCACCCGTCCCCTAATCCTAACCCGTACGCTAACACTAAACCGTACCCTAACACGTACGCTCACCCTAAATCGTTGTCGTACCCTAACATGTACCCTAAACCGTCCCCGTCTCCTAACCCTAAACCTAACCCTAACCCTAACCCTAACCCTTACCTGAAGCCTTACCCTCACCCGTCCCCGAATCCTAACCCGTACGCTAACACTAACCCGTACCCTAACAAGTACGCTCACCCGAAACCGTTGTCGTACCCTAACCTGTACCCTAAACCGTCCCCGTCACCTAACCCTAACCCTACCCTAACCCTAACCCTAACCCTTACCCGAAGCCTTACCCTCACCCGTCCCCTAGTTCTAACCCGTACGCTAACACTAACCCGTACCCTAACACGTACGCTCACCCTAAACCGTTGTCGTACTCTAACCTGTACCCTAAACCGTCCCCGTGCCCGTTCCCTAACCCTAACCCTAACCCTAACCCTAACCCTAAACCTATCCCGGAATCTTACCCTCACCCGTCCCCTAATCCTAACCCGTACGCTAACACTAACCCGTACCCTAACACGTACGCTCACCCTAAACCGTTGTCGTACCCTAACCTGTACCCTAAACCGTCACTGTGCCCGTCCCGTAACCCTAACACTAACCCTAACCCTAATCCTTACCCGAAGCCTTACACTCACCCGTCCCTAATCCTAACCCATACGCTAACACTAACCCGTACCCTAACACTTACGCTCACCGTAATCCGTTGTCGTAACCTAACCTGTACCCTAAACCGTCCCTGTCCCGTAACCCTAACCCTAACCCTAACCCTAACCCTTACCCGAAGCCTTACCCTCACCCGTCCCCTAATCCTAACCCGTGCGCTAACACTAAACCGTACCCTAACATGTACGCTCACCCTAAACAATTGTCGTACCCTAACCTGTACCCTAAACCGTCCCCGTCCCCTAACCCTAACCCTAAACCTAACCCAAACCCTAACCCTTACCCGAAGCCTTACCCTCACCCTTCCCCTAATCCTAACCCATACGCTAACACTTACGGGTACCTTAACACGTATGCTCACCCTAAACCGTTGATGTACCCTAACCTGTACCTTAAACCGTCCCCGTCCCCGTCCCCTAACCCTAAACCTAAACCTAAGCCTAACCCTTACCCGAAGCCTTACCCTCACCCGTCCCATAATCCTAACCCGTACGCTAACACTAACCCGTACCCTAACACGTACGCTCACCCTAAACCGTTGTCGTACCCAAACCTGTACCCTAAACCGTCCCCGTCCCCTAACCCTAACCCTAACACTAACCCTAACCCTTACCCGAAGCCTTACCCTCACCCGTCACCTAATCCTACCCCGTTCGCTAACGCTAACCCGTACCCTAACACGTACACTCACTCTAAACCGTTGTCGTACCCTAACTTGTACCCTAAACCTTCCCCGTCCGCTAACCCTAACCATAACCATAACCCTAACCCTTACCCGAAGCCTTACCCTCACCCGTCTCCTAATCCTAACACGTACGCTAACACTAACCCGTACCCTAACACGTACGCTCAGCCTAAACCGTTGTCGTACCCTAACCTGTACCCTAAACAGTCCCCGTCCCCGTCCCCTAACCCTAACCCTAACCCTAACACTTACCCGAAGCCTTGCCCTCACCCGTCCCCTAATCCTAACCCGTACGCTAACACTAACCCGTACCCTAACACGTACGCTCAGCCTAAACCGTTGTCGTACCCTAACCTGTACCCTAAACCGTCCCCGTCCCCGTCCCCTAACCCTAACCCTAACCCTAACCCTAACCCTTACCCGAAGCCTTACCCTCACCCGTCCCCTAATCCTAACCCGTACGCCAACACTAACCCGTACACTAACACGTACGCTCAACCTAAAACGTTGTCGTACACTAACCTGTGCCCTAAACCGTCCCCGTCCCCTAACACTAACCCTAAACCTAACCCTAACCCTAACCCTTATCCGAAGCCTTACCCTCACCCGTCCCCTAATCCTAACCCGTACGCTAACACTAACCCGTACCCTAACTCGTACGCTCACCCTAAACCGTTGTCGTACCCTAACCTGTACCCTAATCCGTCTCCGTCCCCTAACCCTAACCCTAACCCTAACCCTAACCCTAACCCTAACCCTTACCCGAAGCCTTACCCTCACCCATCCCCTAATCATCACCCGTACGCTAACACTAACCCATACCCTAACACGTACGCTCACCTTAAACCGTTGTCGTACCCTAACCTGTACCCTAAACCGTCCCCGTCCCCGTCCCCTAACCCTAACCCTAACCCTAACCCTAACCGTTACCCGAAGCCTTACCCTCACCCGTCCCCTAATGATAACCCGTACGCTAACACTAACCCGTACCCTAACACGTACGCTCACCCTAAACCGTTGTCGTACCCTAACCTGTACCCTAAACCGTCCCCGTCCCCTAAACCTAACCCGAAGCCTAACCGTAACCCTAACCCTTTCCCGAAGCCTTACCCTCACCCGTCCCCAAATCCTAACCCGTACAATAACACTAACCCGTGCCTTAACACGTACGCTAACACTAAACCGTTGTCGTACCCTAACCTGTACCCTAAACCGTCCCCGTCCTCTAACCCTAACCCTAAACCTAAACCTAACCCTTACCCGAAGCCTTACCCTCACCCGTCCCCTAATCCTAACCCGTACGCTAACACTAACCCATACCCTAACACGTACGCTCACCCTAAACCGTTGTCGTACCCTAACCTGTATCCTAAACCGTCTCCGTCCCTTAACCCTCACCCTAACCCTAACCCTAACCCTTACCCGAAGCCTTACACTCAACCGTCCCCTAATCCTAACCCGTACGCTAACACTAACCCATACCCTATCACGTAAGCTCACCCTAAACCGTTGTCGTACCCTAACCTGTACCCTAAACCGTCCCCTTCCCCTAACCCTAACCCTAACCCTAACCCTAACCCTAACGCTTACCCAAAGCCTTACCCTCACCCGTCCCCTAATCCTAACCCGTACGCTAACACTAACCCATATCCTAACACGTACGCTCACCCTAAACCGTTGTCGTACCCTAACCTGTACCCTAAACCGTCCCCGTCCCCTAACCCTAACCCTAACCCTAACCCTAACCCTAAACCTTACCCGAAGCCTTACACTCACCCGTCCCCTAATCCTAACCCGTACACTAACACTAACCCGTACCCTAACACGTACGCTCACCCTAAACCGTTGTCGTACCCTAACCTGTACCGTAAACCGTCCCCGTCCCCTAATTCTAACCCTAACCCTAGCCCTAACCCTTACCCGAAGCCTTACCCTCACCCGTCCCGTATTCCTAACCCGTACGCTAACACTAACCCATACCCTAACACGTACGCTCACCCTAAACCGTTGTCGTACCCTAACCTGTACCCTAAACCGTCCCCGTCCCCGTCCCCTAACCCTAACCCTAACCCTAACCCTTACCCGAAGCCTTACCCTCACCCGTCCCCTAATCCTAACCCGTACGCTAACACTAACCCGTGCCCTAAAACATACGCTCCCCTAAACCGTTGTCATACCCTAACCTGTACCCTAAACCGTCCCCGTCCCCTAAACCTAACCCTAACCCTAACCCTAACCCTTACCCGAAGCCTTACCCTCACCCGTCCCCTAATCCTAACCCGTACGGTAACACTACCCGTACCCTAACACTTACGCTCACCATAAACCGTTGTCGAACCCTAACCTGTACCCTAAACCGTCCCCGTGGCCGTCCCCTAACCCTTACCCTAACCCTAACCCTTACCCGAAGCCTTACCCTCACCCGTCCCCTAATCCTAACCCGTACGCTAACACTAACCCGTACCTTAACACGTACGCTCACCCTAAACAGTTGTCGTACCCTATCCTGTACCCGAAACCGTCCCCGTCCCCTAACCCTAACCCTAACCCTTACCCTAACCCTTACCCGAAGCCTTACCCTCACCGGTCCCCTAATCCTAACCCGTACGCAAACAGTAACCCGTACCCTAACACGTACGCTCACCCTAAACCGTTGTCGTACCCTAACCTGTACCCTAAACCGTCCCCGTCCCCTAACCCTAACCCTAACCCTAACCCTAACCCTAACCCTAACCCTAACCCTTACCCGAAGCCTTACCCTCACCCGTCCCTTAATCCTAACCCGTACGCTAACACTAACCCGTACCCTAACACGTACGCTCACCCTAAACCGTTGTCGTACCCTAACCTGTACCTTAAACCGTCCCCGTGCCCGTCCCCTAACCCTAAACCTAACCCTAACCCTAACCCTTACCCGACGCCTTACACTCACCCTTCCCCTAATCCTATCCAGTACGCTAACACTAACCCGTACCCTAACACGTACGCTCACCCTAAACCGTTGTCGTAACCTAACCTGTACCCTAAACCGTCCCCGTCCTCTAACCCTAACCCTAACCCTAACCCTAACCCTTACCCGAAGCATAACCCTCACCTGTCCCCTAATACTAACCCGTACGCTAACACTAACCCGTACCGTAAAACGTACGCTCACACTAAACCGTTGTCGTACCCTAACCTGTACCCTAAACCGTCCCCGTCCCCTAACCCTAAACCTAACACTAACCCTAACCCTAACCCTTACCCGAAGCCTTAGCCTCAACCGTCCCCTAATCCTAACCTGTACACTAACACTAACCCGTACCCTAACACGTACGTTCACCCTAAATCGTTGTCGTACCCTAACCTGTACCCTAAACCTTCCCCGTCCCCTAACCCTAACCCTAACCCTAACCCTAACCCTAACCCTTACCCGAAGCCTTACCCTAACCCGTACCCTAATCCTAACCCGTACGCTAACACTAACACATACCCTAACACGTACGCTCACCCTAAACCGTTGTCGTACCCTAACTTGTACCCTAAACAGTCCCCGTCCCCGTCCCCTAACCCTAACCCTTACCCGAAGGCTTACCCTCACCCGTCCCTTAATCCTAAACCGTACGCTAACACTAACCCGTACCCTAACACGTACGCTCACCCTAAACCGTTGTCGTACCCTAACCTGTACCCTAAACCGTCCCCGTCGCCTAACCCTAACCCTAACACTAACCCTAACCCGAACCCTTACCCGAAGCCTTACAATCACCCGTCCCCTAATCCTAACCCGTACGCTAAAACTAACCCATACCCTAACACGTACGCTCACCCTAAACCGTTGTCGTACCCTAACCTGTACCCTAAACCGTCCCCGTCCCCTAACCCTAACCCTAACCCTAACCCTAAGCCTAACCCTTACCCGAAGCCTTACCCTCACCCGTCCCCTAATCCTAACCCGTACGCTAACACTAACCCGTACCTTAACACGTACACTCACCCTAAACAGTTGTCGTACACTAACCTGTACCCTAAACCGTCCCCGTCCCCTAACCCTAACCCTCACCCTAACCCTAACCCTTACCCAAAGCCTTACCCTCACCCGTCTCCTAATCCTAACCCGTACGCAAACACTAACCCGTACCCTAACACGTACGCTCACCCTAAACCGTTGTCGTACCCTAACCTGTACCCTAAACCGTCCCCGTCCCCTAACTCTAACCCTAAACCTAACCCTAACCCTAACCCTAACCCTAACCCTTACCCGAAGCCTTACCCTCACCCGTCCCCTAATCCTAACCCGTACGCTAACACTAACCCGTACCCTAACACGTACGCTCACCCTAAACCGTTGTCGTACCCTAACCTGTACCCTAAACCGTCACCGTGCCCGTCCCGTAACCCTAACACTAACCCTAACCCTAATCCTTACCCGAAGCGTTACACTCACCCGTCCCTAATCCTAACCCATACGCTAACACTAACCCGTACCCTAACACTTACGCTCACCCTAATCCGTTGTCGTAACCTAACCTGTACCCTAAACCGTCCCTGTCCCGTAACCCTAACCCTAACCCTAACCCTAACCCTTACCCGAAGCCTTACCCTCACCCGTCCCCTAATCCTAACCCGTGCGCTAACACTAAACCGTACCCTAACATGTACGCTCACCCTAAACAATTGTCGTACCCTAACCTGTACCCTAAACCGTCCCCGTCCCCTAACCCTAACCCTAAACCTAACCCAAACCCTAACCCTTACCCGAAGCCTTACCCTCAACCTTCCCCTAATCCTAACCCATACGCTAACACTTACCGGTACCTTAACACGTATGCTCACCCTAAACCGTTGATGTACCCTAACCTGTACCCTAAACCGTCCCCGTCCCCTAACCCTAACCCTAAACCTAACCCAAACCCTAACCCTTACCCGAAGCCTTACCCTCACCCTTCCCCTAATCCTAACCCATACGCTAACACTTACGGGTACCTTAACACGTATGCTCACCCTAAACCGTTGATGTACCCTAACCTGTACCTTAAACCGTCCCCGTCCCCGTCCCCTAACCCTAAACCTAAACCTAAGCCTAACCCTTACCCGAAGCCTTACCCTCACCCGTCCCATAATCCTAACCCGTACGCTAACACTAACCCGTACCCTAACACGTACGCTCACCCTAAACCGTTGTCGTACCCAAACCTGTACCCTAAACCGTCCCCGTCCCCTAACCCTAACCCTAACACTAACCCTAACCCTTACCCGAAGCCTTACCCTCACCCGTCACCTAATCCTACCCCGTTCGCTAACGCTAACCCGTACCCTAACACGTACACTCACTCTAAACCGTTGTCGTACCCTAACTTGTACCCTAAACCTTCCCCGTCCGCTAACCCTAACCATAACCATAACCCTAACCCTTACCCGAAGCCTTACCCTCACCCGTCTCCTAATCCTAACACGTACGCTAACACTAACCCATACCCTAACACGTACGCTCAGCCTAAACCGTTGTCGTACCCTAACCTGTACCCTAAACAGTCCCCGTCCCCGTCCCCTAACCCTAACCCTAACCCTAACACTTACCCGAAGCCTTGCCCTCACCCGTCCCCTAATCCTAACCCGTACGCTAACACTAACCCGTACCCTAACACGTACGCTCAGCCTAAACCGTTGTCGTACCCTAACCTGTACCCTAAACCGTCCCCGTCCCCGTCCCCTAACCCTAACCCTAACCCTAACCCTAACCCTTATCCGAAGCCTTACCCTCACCCGTCCCCTAATCCTAACCCGTACGCCAACACTAACCCGTACACTAACACGTACGCTCAACCTAAAACGTTGTCGTACACTAACCTGTGCCCTAAACCGTCCCCGTCCCCTAACACTAACCCTAAACCTAACCCTAACCCTAACCCTTATCCGAAGCCTTACCCTCACCCGTCCCCTAATCCTAACCCGTACGCTAACACTAACCCGTACCCTAACACGTACGCTCACCCTAAACCGTTGTCGTACCCTAACCTGTACCCTAATCCGTCTCCGTCCCCTAACCCTAACCCTAACCCTAACCCTAACCCTAACCCTAACCCTTACCCGAAGCCTTACCCTCACCCATCCCCTAATCATCACCCGTACGCTAACACTAACCCATACCCTAACACGTACGCTCACCTTAAACCGTTGTCGTACCCTAACCTGTACCCTAAACCGTCCCCGTCCCCGTCCCCTAACCCTAACCCTAACCCTAACCCTAACCGTTACCCGAAGCCTTACCCTCACCCGTCCCCTAATGATAACCCGTACGCTAACACTAACCCGTACCCTAACACGTACGCTCACCCTAAACCGTTGTCGTACCCTAACCTGTACCCTAAACCGTCCCCGTCCCCTAAACCTAACCCGAACCCTAACCGTAACCCTAACCCTTTCCCGAAGCCTTACCCTCACCCGTCCCCAAATCCTAACCCGTACAATAACACTAACCCGTGCCTTAACACGTACGCTAACACTAAACCGTTGTCGTACCCTAACCTGTACCCTAAACCGTCCCCGTCCTCTAACCCTAACCCTAAACCTAAACCTAACCCTTACCCGAAGCCTTACCCTCACCCGTCCCCTAATCCTAACCCGTACGCTAACACTAACCCATACCCTAACACGTACGCTCACCCTAAACCGTTGTCGTACCCTAACCTGTATCCTAAACCGTCTCCGTCCCTTAACCCTCACCCTAACCCTAACCCTAACCCTTACCCGAAGCCTTACACTCAACCGTCCCCTAATCCTAACCCGTACGCTAACACTAACCCATACCCTATCACGTAAGCTCACCCTAAACCGTTGTCGTACCCTAACCTGTACCCTAAACCGTCCCCTTCCCCTAACCCTAACCCTAACCCTAACCCTAACCCTAACGCTTACCCAAAGCCTTACCCTCACCCGTCCCCTAATCCTAACCCGTACGCTAACACTAACCCATATCCTAACACGTACGCTCACCCTAAACCGTTGTCGTACCCTAACCTGTACCCTAAACCGTCCCCGTCCCCTAACCCTAACCCTAACCCTAACCCTAACCCTAAACCTTACCCGAAGCCTTACACTCACCCGTCCCCTAATCCTAACCCGTACACTAACACTAACCCGTACCCTAACACGTACGCTCACCCTAAACCGTTGTCGTACCCTAACCTGTACCGTAAACCGTCCCCGTCCCCTAATTCTAACCCTAACCCTAGCCCTAACCCTTACCCGAAGCCTTACCCTCACCCGTCCCGTATTCCTAACCCGTACGCTAACACTAACCCATACCCTAACACGTACGCTCACCCTAAACCGTTGTCGTACCCTAACCTGTACCCTAAACCGTCCCCGTCCCCGTCCCCTAACCCTAACCCTAACCCTAACCCTTACCCGAAGCCTTACCCTCACCCGTCCCCTAATCCTAACCCGTACGCTAACACTAACCCGTGCCCTAAAACATACGCTCCCCTAAACCGTTGTCATACCCTAACCTGTACCCTAAACCGTCCCCGTCCCCTAAACCTAACCCTAACCCTAACCCTAACCCTTACCCGAAGCCTTACCCTCACCCGTCCCCTAATCCTAACCCGTACGGTAACACTACCCGTACCCTAACACTTACGCTCACCATAAACCGTTGTCGAACCCTAACCTGTACGCTAAACCGTCCCCGTGGCCGTCCCCTAACCCTTACCCTAACCCTAACCCTTACCCGAAGCCTTACCCTCACCCGTCCCCTAATCCTAACCCGTACGCTAACACTAACCCGTACCTTAACACGTACGCTCACCCTAAACAGTTGTCGTACCCTATCCTGTACCCGAAACCGTCCCCGTCCCCTAACCCTAACCCTAACCCTTACCCTAACCCTTACCCGAAGCCTTACCCTCACCGGTCCCCTAATCCTAACCCGTACGCAAACAGTAACCCGTACCCTAACACGTACGCTCACCCTAAACCGTTGTCGTACCCTAACCTGTACCCTAAACCGTCCCCGTCCCCTAACCCTAACCCTAACCCTAACCCTAACCCTAACCCTAACCCTAACCCTTACCCGAAGCCTTACCCTCACCCGTCCCTTAATCCTAACCCGTACGCTAACACTAACCCGTACCCTAACACGTACGCTCACCCTAAACCGTTGTCGTACCCTAACCTGTACCTTAAACCGTCCCCGTGCCCGTCCCCTAACCCTAAACCTAACCCTAACCCTAACCCTTACCCGACGCCTTACACTCACCCTTCCCCTAATCCTATCCAGTACGCTAACACTAACCCGTACCCTAACACGTACGCTCACCCTAAACCGTTGTCGTAACCTAACCTGTACCCTAAACCGTCCCCGTCCTCTAACCCTAACCCTAACCCTAACCCTAACCCTTACCCGAAGCATAACCCTCACCTGTCCCCTAATACTAACCCGTACGCTAACACTAACCCGTACCGTAAAACGTACGCTCACACTAAACCGTTGTCGTACCCTAACCTGTACCCTAAACCGTCCCCGTCCCCTAACCCTAAACCTAACACTAACCCTAACCCTAACCCTTACCCGAAGCCTTAGCCTCAACCGTCCCCTAATCCTAACCTGTACACTAACACTAACCCGTACCCTAACACGTACGTTCACCCTAAATCGTTGTCGTACCCTAACCTGTACCCTAAACCTTCCCCGTCCCCTAACCCTAACCCTAACCCTAACCCTAACCCTAACCCTTACCCGAAGCCTTACCCTAACCCGTACCCTAATCCTAACCCGTACGCTAACACTAACACATACCCTAACACGTACGCTCACCCTAAACCGTTGTCGTACCCTAACTTGTACCCTAAACAGTCCCCGTCCCCGTCCCCTAACCCTAACCCTTACCCGAAGGCTTACCCTCACCCGTCCCTTAATCCTAAACCGTACGCTAACACTAACCCGTACCCTAACACGTACGCTCACCCTAAACCGTTGTCGTACCCTAACCTGTACCCTAAACCGTCCCCGTCGCCTAACCCTAACCCTAACACTAACCCTAACCCGAACCCTTACCCGAAGCCTTACAATCACCCGTCCCCTAATCCTAACCCGTACGCTAAAACTAACCCATACCCTAACACGTACGCTCACCCTAAACCGTTGTCGTACCCTAACCTGTACCCTAAACCGTCCCCGTCCCCTAACCCTAACCCTAACCCTAACCCTAAGCCTAACCCTTACCCGAAGCCTTACCCTCACCCGTCCCCTAATCCTAACCCGTACGCTAACACTAACCCGTACCTTAACACGTACACTCACCCTAAACAGTTGTCGTACACTAACCTGTACCCTAAACCGTCCCCGTCCCCTAACCCTAACCCTCACCCTAACCCTAACCCTTACCCAAAGCCTTACCCTCACCCGTCTCCTAATCCTAACCCGTACGCAAACACTAACCCGTACCCTAACACGTACGCTCACCCTAAACCGTTGTCGTACCCTAACCTGTACCCTAAACCGTCCCCGTCCCCTAACTCTAACCCTAAACCTAACCCTAACCCTAACCCTAACCCTAACCCTTACCCGAAGCCTTACCCTCACCCGTCCCCTAATCCTAACCCGTACGCTAACACTAACCCGTACCCTAACACGTACGCTCACCCTAAACCGTTGTCGTACCCTAACCTGTACCCTAAACCGTCACCGTGCCCGTCCCGTAACCCTAACACTAACCCTAACCCTAATCCTTACCCGAAGCGTTACACTCACCCGTCCCTAATCCTAACCCATACGCTAACACTAACCCGTACCCTAACACTTACGCTCACCCTAATCCGTTGTCGTAACCTAACCTGTACCCTAAACCGTCCCTGTCCCGTAACCCTAACCCTAACCCTAACCCTAACCCTTACCCGAAGCCTTACCCTCACCCGTCCCCTAATCCTAACCCGTGCGCTAACACTAAACCGTACCCTAACATGTACGCTCACCCTAAACAATTGTCGTACCCTAACCTGTACCCTAAACCGTCCCCGTCCCCTAACCCTAACCCTAAACCTAACCCAAACCCTAACCCTTACCCGAAGCCTTACCCTCACCCTTCCCCTAATCCTAACCCATACGCTAACACTTACCGGTACCTTAACACGTATGCTCACCCTAAACCGTTGATGTACCCTAACCTGTACCCTAAACCGTCCCCGTCCCCGTCCCCTAACCCTAAACCTAAACCTAAGCCTAACCCTTACCCGAAGCCTTACCCTCACACGTCCCATAATCCTAACCCGTACGCTAACACTAACCCGTACCCTAACACGTACGCTCACCCTAAACCGTTGTCGTACCCTAACCTGTACCCTAAACCGTCCCCGTCCCCGTCCCCTAACCCTAACCCTAACACTAACCCTAACCCTTACCCGAAGCCTTACCCTCACCCGTCACCTAATCCTAACCCGTTCGCTAACGCTAACCCGTACCCTAACACGTACACTCACTCTAAACCGTTGTCGTACCCTAACTTGTACCCTAAACCGTCCCCGTCCGCTAACCCTAACCATAACCATAACCCTAACCCTTACCCGAAGCCTTACCCTCACCCGTCTCCTAATCCTAACACGTACGCTAACACTAACCCGTACCCTAACACGTACGCTCAGCCTAAACCGTTGTCGTACCCTAACCTGTACCCTAAACAGTCCCCGTCCCCGTCCCCTAACCCTAACCCTAACCCTAACACTTACCCGAAGCCTTGCCCTCACCCGTCCCCTAATCCTAACCCGTACGCTAACACTAACCCGTACCCTAACACGTACGCTCAGCCTAAACCGTTGTCGTACCCTAACCTGTACCCTAAACCGTCCCCGTCCCCGTCCCCTAACCCTAACCCTAACCCTAACCCTAACCCTTACCCGAAGCCTTACCCTCACCCGTCCCCTAATCCTAACCCGTACGCCAACACTAACCCGTACACTAACACGTACGCTCAACCTAAAACGTTGTCGTACACTAACCTGTGCCCTAAACCGTCCCCGTCCCCTAACACTAACCCTAAAACTAACCCTAACCCTAACCCTTATCCGAAGCCTTACCCTCACCCGTCCCCTAATCCTAACCCGTACGCTAACACTAACCCGTACCCTAACACGTACGCTCACCCTAAACCGTTGTCGTACCCTAACCTGTACCCTAATCCGTCTCCGTCCCCTAACCCTAACCCTAACCCTAACCCTAACCCTAACCCTAACCCTTACCCGAAGCCTTACCCTCACCCATCCCCTAATCATCACCCGTACGCTAACACTAACCCATACCCTAACACGTACGCTCACCTTAAACCGTTGTCGTACCCTAACCTGTACCCTAAACCGTCCCCGTCCCCGTCCCCTAACCCTAACCCTAACCCTAACCCTAACCGTTACCCGAAGCCTTACCCTCACCCGTCCCCTAATGATAACCCGTACGCTAACACTAACCCGTACCCTAACACGTACGCTCACCCTAAACCGTTGTCGTACCCTAACCTGTACCCTAAACCGTCCCCGTCCCCTAAACCTAACCCGAACCCTAACCCTAACCCTAACCCTTTCCCGAAGCCTTACCCTCACCCGTCCCCAAATCCTAACCCGTACAATAACACTAACCCGTGCCTTAACACGTACGCTCACACTAAACCGTTGTCGTACCCTAACCTGTACCCTAAACCGTCCCCGTCCTCTAACCCTAACCCTAAACCTAAACCTAACCCTTACCCGAAGCCTTACCCTCACCCGTCCCCTAATCCTAACCCGTACGCTAACACTAACCCATACCCTAACACGTACGCTCACCCTAAACCGTTGTCGTACCCTAACCTGTATCCTAAACCGTCTCCGTCCCTTAACCCTCACCCTAACCCTAACCCTAACCCTTACCCGAAGCCTTACACTCAACCGTCCCCTAATCCTAACCCGTACGCTAACACTAACCCATACCCTATCACGTAAGCTCACCCTAAACCGTTGTCGTACCCTAACCTGTACCCTAAACCGTCCCCTTCCCCTAACCCTAACCCTAACCCTAACCCTAACCCTAACGCTTACCCAAAGCCTTACCCTCACCCGTCCCCTAATCCTAACCCGTACACTAACACTAACCCATATCCTAACACGTACGCTCACCCTAAACCGTTGTCGTACCCTAACCTGTACCCTAAACCGTCCCCGTCCCCTAACCCTAACCCTAACCCTAACCCTAACCCTAAACCTTACCCGAAGCCTTACACTCACCCGTCCCCTAATCCTAACCCGTACACTAACACTAACCCGTACCCTAACACGTACGCTCACCCTAAACCGTTGTCGTACCCTAACCTGTACCGTAAACCGTCCCCGTCCCCTAATTCTAACCCTAACCCTAGCCCTAACCCTTAACCGAAGCCTTACCCTCACCCGTCCCGTATTCCTAACCCGTACGCTAACACTAACCCATACCCTAACACTTACGCTCACCCTAAACCGTTGTCGTACCCTAACCTGTACCCTAAACCGTCCCCGTCCCCGTCCCCTAACCCTAACCCTAACCCTAACCCTTACTCGAAGCCTTACCCTCACCCGTCCCCTAATCCTAACCCGTACGCTAACACTAACCCGTACCCTAACACGTACGCTCACCCTAATCCGTTGTCGTACACTAACCTGTACCCTAAACCGTCCCTGTCCCCATCCCCTAACCCTAACCCTAACCCTAACCCTAACCCTAACCCTAACCCTAACCCTTACCCGAAGCCTTAACCTCACCCGTCCCCTAATCCTAACCCGTACGCTAACACTAACCCATACCCTAAAACGTACGCTCACCCTAAACCGTTGTCGTACCCTAAACTGTACCCTAAATCGTCCCCGTCCCCTAACCCTAACCCTAACCCTAACCCTAACCGTAACCCTTATCCGAAGCCTTACCCTCACCCGTCCCCTAATCCTAACTCGTACGCTAACACTAACCCGTGCCTTAAAACGTACGCTCCCCTAAACCGTTGTCGTACCCTAACCTGTACCCTAAACCGTCCCCGTCCCCTAAACTTAACCCTAACCCTAACCCTAACCCTTACCCGAAGCATTACCCTCACCCGTCCCCGAATCCTAACCCGTACGCTAACACTAACCCGTACCCTAACACTTACGCTCACCATAAACCGTTGTCGTACCCTAACCTGTACCCTAAACCGTCCCCGTGCCCGTCCCCTAACCCTAACCCTAACCCTAACCCTAACCCTTGCCCGAAGCCTTACCCTCACCCGTCCCCTAATCCTAACCCGTACGCTAACACTAACCCGTACCTTAACACGTACACTCACCCTAAACAGTTGTCGTACCCTAACCTGTACCCTAAACCGTCCCCGTCCCCTAACCCTAACCCTAACCCTAACCCTTACCCAAAGCCTTACCCTCACCCGTCTCCTAATCCTAACCCGTACGCAAACAATAACCCGTACCCTAACACGTACGCTCACCCTAAACCGTTGTCGTACCCTAACCTGTACCCTAAACCGTCCCCGTCCCCTAACTCTAACCCTAACCCTAACCCTAACCCTAACCCTAACCCTAACCCTTACCCGAAGCCTTACCCTCACCCGTCCCCTAATCCTAACCCGTACGCTAACACTAACCCGTACCCTAACACGTACACTCACCCTAAAACGTTGTCGTACCCTAACCTGTACCCTAAACCGTCCCCGTGCCCGTCCCCTAACCCTAAACCTAACCCTAACCCTAACCCTAACCTGTACCCTAAACCGTCCCCGTCCTCTAACCCTAACCATAACCCTAACACTTACCCGAAGCCTTACCCTCACCCGGCCCCTAATCCTAACCTGTACGCTAACACTAACCTGTACCCTAACACGTACGCTCACCCTAAACCGTTGTCGTACCCTAAACTGTACCCTAAACCGTCCCCGTCCCCTAACCCTACCCCTATCCCTAACCCTTACCTGAAGCCTTACCCTCACACGTCCCATAATCCTCACCCGTGCGCTAACACTAAAGCGTAACCTAAAACGTACGCTCACCCTAAACCATTGTCGTACACTAACCTATACCCTAAACAGTCCCCGTCCCCTAACCCTAACCCTAACCCTAACCCTAACCCTAACCCTAACCCTTACCCGAAGCCTTACCCTCACCCGTCCCCTAATCCTAACCCGTACGCTAACACTAACCCGTACCCTAACAAGTACGCTCCCCTAAACCGTTATCGTACCCTAGCCTGTACCCTAAACCGTCCCCGTCCCCTAAACCTAACCCTAAACCTAACCCTAACCCTTACCCGAAGCCTTACCCTCACCCGTCCCCTAATCCTAACCCGTACGCTATCACCTACCCGTACCCTAACACGTACACTCAGCCTAAACCGTTGTCGTACCCTAACCTGTACCCTAAACTGTCCCCGTGCCCGTCCCCTAACCCTAAACCTAACCCTGACCCTAACCCTTACCCGAAGCCTTACCCTCACCCGACCCCTAATCCTAACCCGTACGCTAACACTAACCCGTAACCTAACACGTACGCTCATCCTAAACCGTTGTCGTACCCTAACCTGTACCCTAAACCGTCCCCGTCCTCTAACCCTAACCCTAACCCTAACCCTAAACCTTACCCGAAGCCTTACCATCACCCGTCCCCTAATCCTAACCCGTACGCTAACACTAACCCGTACCCTAACACGTACGCTCACCCTAAACCGTTGTCGTACCCTAAACTGTACCCTAAACCGTCCCCGTCCACTAACCCTAACCCTAACCCTAACCCTAACCCTAACCCTAATCCTTACCCGAAGCCTTACCGTCACCAGTCCCATAATCCTAACCCGTGCGCTAACACTAAACCGTAACCTAAACGTACGCTCACTCTAAACCGTTGTCGTACCCTAACCTGTACCCTAAACAGTCCCCGTCCCCTAACTCTAACCCTAACCCTAACCCTTACCCGAAGCCTTACCCTCACCCGTCCCCTAATCCTAACCCGTACGCTAACACTAACCCGTACCCTAACACGTACGCTCACCCTAAACTGTTGACGTACCCTAACCTGTACCCTAAACCGTCCCCGTCCCCATCCCCTAACCCTAACCCTAACCCTAAACCTAACCCTAACCCTAACCCTTACCCGAAGCCTTACCCTCACCCGTACCCTAATCCTAACCCGTATGTTAACACTAACCCGTACCCTAACACGTACGCTCACCCTAAACCGTTGTCGTACCCTAACCTGTACCCTAAACCGTCCCCGTCCCCTAACCCTAACCCTAACCCTAACCCTAACCCTAACCCTTACCCGAAGCCTTAACCTCACCCGTCCCCTAATCCTAACCCGTACGCTAACACTAACCCGTACCATAACACGTACGCTCCCCTAAACCGTTCTCGTACCCTAACCTGTACCCTAAACCGTCACCATCCCCTAACCCTAACACTAACCCTAAACCTAACCCTAACCCTAACCCTTACCCGAAGCCTTACACTCACCCGGCCCCTAATCCTAACCCATACGCTAACACTAACCCGTACCCTAACACGTATGCTCACACTAAACCATTGTCGTACCCTAACCTGTACCCTAAACCGTCCCCGTCCCCTAACCCTAACCCTAACCCTAACCCTAACCCTTACCCGAAGCCTTACCCTCACCCGTCCCCTAATCCTAACCCGTACGCTAACACTAACCCGTACCCTAACACGTACACTCACCCTAAAACGTTGTCGTACCCTAACCTGTACCCTAAACCGTCCCCGTGCCCGTCCCCTAACCCTAAACCTAACCCTAACCCTAACCCTAACCTGTACCCTAAACCGTCCCCGTCCTCTAACCCTAACCATAACCCTAACACTTACCCGAAGCCTTACCCTCACCCGGCCCCTAATCCTAACCTGTACGCTAACACTAACCTGTACCCTAACACGTACGCTCACCCTAAACCGTTGTCGTACCCTAAACTGTACCCTAAACCGTCCCCGTCCCCTAACCCTACCCCTATCCCTAACCCTTACCTGAAGCCTTACCCTCACACGTCCCATAATCCTCACCCGTGCGCTAACACTAAAGCGTAACCTAAAACGTACGCTCACCCTAAACCATTGTCGTACACTAACCTATACCCTAAACAGTCCCCGTCCCCTAACCCTAACCCTAACCCTAACCCTAACCCTAACCCTAACCCTTACCCGAAGCCTTACCCTCACCCGTCCCCTAATCCTAACCCGTACGCTAACACTAACCCGTACCCTAACAAGTACGCTCCCCTAAACCGTTATCGTACCCTAGCCTGTACCCTAAACCGTCCCCGTCCCCTAAACCTAACCCTAAACCTAACCCTAACCCTTACCCGAAGCCTTACCCTCACCCGTCCCCTAATCCTAACCCGTACGCTATCACCTACCCGTACCCTAACACGTACACTCAGCCTAAACCGTTGTCGTACCCTAACCTGTACCCTAAACTGTCCCCGTGCCCGTCCCCTAACCCTAAACCTAACCCTGACCCTAACCCTTACCCGAAGCCTTACCCTCACCCGACCCCTAATCCTAACCCGTACGCTAACACTAACCCGTAACCTAACACGTACGCTCATCCTAAACCGTTGTCGTACCCTAACCTGTACCCTAAACCGTCCCCGTCCTCTAACCCTAACCCTAACCCTAACCCTAAACCTTACCCGAAGCCTTACCATCACCCGTCCCCTAATCCTAACCCGTACGCTAACACTAACCCGTACCCTAACACGTACGCTCACCCTAAACCGTTGTCGTACCCTAAACTGTACCCTAAACCGTCCCCGTCCACTAACCCTAACCCTAACCCTAACCCTAACCCTAACCCTAATCCTTACCCGAAGCCTTACCGTCACCAGTCCCATAATCCTAACCCGTGCGCTAACACTAAACCGTAACCTAAACGTACGCTCACTCTAAACCGTTGTCGTACCCTAACCTGTACCCTAAACAGTCCCCGTCCCCTAACTCTAACCCTAACCCTAACCCTTACCCGAAGCCTTACCCTCACCCGTCCCCTAATCCTAACCCGTACGCTAACACTAACCCGTACCCTAACACGTACGCTCACCCTAAACTGTTGACGTACCCTAACCTGTACCCTAAACCGTCCCCGTCCCCATCCCCTAACCCTAACCCTAACCCTAAACCTAACCCTAACCCTAACCCTTACCCGAAGCCTTACCCTCACCCGTACCCTAATCCTAACCCGTATGTTAACACTAACCCGTACCCTAACACGTACGCTCACCCTAAACCGTTGTCGTACCCTAACCTGTACCCTAAACCGTCCCCGTCCCCTAACCCTAACCCTAACCCTAACCCTAACCCTAACCCTTACCCGAAGCCTTAACCTCACCCGTCCCCTAATCCTAACCCGTACGCTAACACTAACCCGTACCATAACACGTACGCTCCCCTAAACCGTTCTCGTACCCTAACCTGTACCCTAAACCGTCACCATCCCCTAACCCTAACACTAACCCTAAACCTAACCCTAACCCTAACCCTTACCCGAAGCCTTACACTCACCCGGCCCCTAATCCTAACCCATACGCTAACACTAACCCGTACCCTAACACGTATGCTCACACTAAACCATTGTCGTACCCTAACCTGTACCCTAAACCGTCCCCGTCCCCTAACCCTAACCCTAACCCTAACCCTAACCCTTACCCGAAGCCTTACCCTCACCCGTCCCCTAATCCTAACCCGTACGCTAACACTAACACGTACCCTAACACGTACACTCACCCTAAACCGTTGTCGTACCCTAACCTGTACCCTAAACCGTCCCTGTCCCCGTCCCCTAACCATAACCCTAACCCTAACCCTAACCCTTACCCGAAGCCTTACCCTCACCCGTGCCCTAATCCTAACCCGTACGCTAACACTAACCCGTACCCTAACACGTACGCTCACCCTAAACCGTTGTCGTACCCTAACCTGTACCCTAAACCGTCCCCGTCCCCTAACCCTAACCGTAACCCTAACCCTAACCCTTACCCGAAGCCTTACACTCACCCGTCCCCTAATCCTAACCCGTACGCTAACACTAACCGGTACCCTAACACGTACGCTCACCCTAAATCGTTGTCGTACCCTAACATGTACCCTAAACCGTCCCCGTCTCCTAACTCTAAACCTAACCCTAAACCTAACCCTAATCCTTACCCGAAGCCTTACCCTCACCCGTCCCCTAATCCTAACCCGTACGCCAACACTAACCCGTACCCTAACATGTACGCTCACCCTAAACCGTTGTCGTACACTAACCTGTACCCTAAACCGTCCCCGTCCCCTAAACTTAACCCTAACACTAACCCTAACCCTAACCCTAACCCTTACCTGAAGCCTTACCCTCACCCGTCCCCGAATCTTAACCCGTACGCTAACACAAACCCATACCCTAACAAGTACGCTCACCCTAAACCGTTGTCGTACCCTAACCTGTACCCTAAACCGTCCCCGTCACCTAACCCTAACCCTACCCTAACCCTAACCCTAACCCTTACCCGAAGCCTTACCCTCACCCGTCCCCTAATCCTAACCCGTACGCTAACACTAACACGTACCCTAACACGTACGCTCACCCTAAACCGTTGTCGTACCCTAACCTGTACCCTAAACCGTCCCTGTCCCCTAACCCTAACCCTAACACTTACCCGAAGCCTTACCCTCACCCGTCTCCTAATCCTAACCCGTACGCAAACAATAACCCGTACCCTAACACGTACGCTCACCCTAAACCGTTGTCGTACCCTAACCTGTACCCTAAACCGTCCCCGTCCCCTAACTCTAACCCTAACCCTAACCCTAACCCTAACCCTAACCCTAACCCTTACCCGAAGCCTTACCCTCACCCGTCCCCTAATCCTAACCCGTACGCTAACACTAACCCGTACCCTAACACGTACACTCACCCTAAAACGTTGTCGTACCCTAACCTGTACCCTAAACCGTCCCCGTGCCCGTCCCCTAACCCTAAACCTAACCCTAACCCTAACCCTAACCTGTACCCTAAACCGTCCCCGTCCTCTAACCCTAACCATAACCCTAACACTTACCCGAAGCCTTACCCTCACCCGGCCCCTAATCCTAACCCGTACGCTAACACTAACCTGTACCCTAACACGTACGCTCAACCTAAACCGTTGTTGTACCCTAAACTGTACCCTAAACCGTCCCCGACCCCTAACCCTACCCCTATCCCTAACCCTTACCTGAAGCCTTACCCTCACACGTCCCATAATCCTCACCCGTGCGCTAACACTAAAGCGTAACCTAAAACGTACGCTCACCCTAAACCATTGTCGTACCCTAACCTATACCCTAAACAGTCCCCGTCCCCTAACCCTAACCCTAACCCTAACCCTAACCCTTACCCGAAGCCTTACCCTCACCCGTCCCCTAATCCTAACCCGTACGCTAACACTAACCCGTACCCTAACAAGTACGTTCCCCTAAACCGTTATCGTACCCTAGCCTGTACCCTAAACCGTCCCCGTCCCCTAAACCTAACCCTAAACCTAACCCTAACCCTTACCCGAAGCCTTACCCTCACCCGTCCCCTAATCCTAACCCGTACGCTAACACTAACCCATACCCTAACACGTACACTCAGCCTAAACCGTTGTCGTACCCTAACCTTTACCCTAAACTGTCCCCGTGCCCGTCCCCTAACCCTAAACCTAACCCTGACCCTAACCCTTACCCGAAGCCTTACCCTCACCCGACCCCTAATCCTATCCCGTACGCTAACACTAACCCGTAACCTAACACGTACGCTCATCCTAAACCGTTGTCGTACCCTAACCTGTACCCTAAACCGTCCCCGTCCTCTAACCCTAACCCTAACCCTAACCCTAACCCTTACCCGAAGCCTTACCATCACCCGTCCCCTAATCCTAACCCGTACGCTAACACTAACCCGTACCCTAACACGTACGCTCACCCTAAACCGTTGTCGTACCCTAAACTGTACCCTAAACCGTCCCTGTCCACTAACCCTAACCCTAACCCTAACCCTAACCCTAATCCTTACCCGAAGCCTTACCGTCACCAGTCCCATAATCCTAACCCGTGCGCTAACACTAAACCGTAACCTAAACGTACGCTCACCCTAAACCGTTGTCGTACCCTAACCTGTACCCTAAACAGTCCCCATCCCCTAACTCTAACCCTAACCCTAACCCTTACCCGAAGCCTTACCCTCACCCGTCCCCTAATCCTAACCCGTACGCTAACACTAACCCGTACCCTAACACGTACGCTCACCCTAAACCGTTGTCGTACACTAACCTGTACCCTAAACCGTCCCCGTCCCCTAAACTTAACCCTAACACTAACCCTAACCCTAACCCTAACCCTTACCTGAAGCCTTACCCTCACCCGTCCCCGAATCTTAACCCGTACGCTAACACAAACCCATACCCTAACAAGTACGCTCACCCTAAACCGTTGTCGTACCCTAACCTGTACCCTAAACCGTCCCCGTCACCTAACACTAACCCTACCCTAACCCTAACCCTAACCCTTACCCGAAGCCTTACCCTCACCCGTCCCCTAATCCTAACCCGTACGCTAACACTAACACGTACCCTAACACGTACGCTCACACTAAACCGTTGTCGTACCCTAACCTGTACCCTAAACCGTCCCCGTCCCCTAACCCTAACCCTAACCCTAACCCTAACCCTTACCCGAAGCCTTACCCTCACCCGTCCCCTGATCCTAACCCGTACGCTAACACTAACCCATACCGTAACACGTACGCTCACCCTTAACCGTTGTCGGACCCTGATCTATACCCTAAACCGTCACCGTCCCCTAACCCTAACCTTAACCCTAACCCTAACCCTAACCCTTACCCGAAGACTTACCCTCTCCCGTCCCCTAATCCTAACCCGTACGCTAACACTAACCCGTACCCTAACACGTACGCTCACCCTAAACCGTTGTCGTAAACTAACCTGTACCCTAAACCGTCCCCGTCCCCTAACCCTAACCCTAAACCTAACCCTAAACCTAACCCTTACCCGAAGCCTTACCCTCACCCGTCCCCTAATCCTAACCCGTACGCTAACACTAACACGTACCCTAACACGTACGCTCACCCTAAACCGTTGTCGTACACTAACCTGTAGCCTAAACCGTCCCCGTCCCCGTCCCCTAACCCTAACCCTAACCCTAACCCTAACCCATACCCGAAGCCTTACCCTCACCCGTCACCTAATCCTAACCCGTACGCTAACACGAACCCATACCCTAACATGTACGCTCACCCTAAACCGTTGTCGTACCCTAACGTGTACCCTAAACCGTTCCGGTCCCCAACCCCTAACTCTGAACCTAACCCTAACCCTAACCCTAACACTTACCCGAAGCCTTACCCTCAACCATCCCCTAATACTAACCCGTACGCTAACACTAATCCGTACCCTAACACGTACGCTCACCCTAAACCGTTGTCGTAACCTAACCTGTACCCTAAACCGTCCCCGTCCCCTAACCCTAACCCTAAACCTAACCCTAAACCTAACCCTTACCCGAAGCCTTACCCTCACCCGTCCCCTAATCCTAACCCGTACGCTAACACTAACACGTACCCTAACACGTACGCTCACCCTAAACCGTTGTCGTACACTAACCTGTAGCCTAAACCGTCCCCGTTCCCGTCCCCTAACCCTAACCCTAACCCTAACCCTAACCCTAACCCATACCCGAAGCCTTACCCTCACCCGTCAACTAATCCTAACCCGTACGCTAACACTAACCCATACGCTAACATGTACGCTCACCCTAAACCGTTGTCGTACCCTAACGTGTACCCTAAACCGTCCCGGTCCCCAACCCCTAACTCTGAACTTAACCCTAACCCTAACCCTAACCCTTACCCGAAGCCTTACCCTCAACCATCCCCTAATACTAACCCGTACGCTAACACTAATCCGTACCCTAACACGTACGCTCACCCTAAACCGTTGTCGTACCCTAACCTGTACCCTAAACCGTCCCCGTCCCCTAACCCTAACCCTAACCCTAACCCTTACCCGAAGCCTTACCCTCACCCGTCCCCTAATCCTAACCCGTACGCTAACACTAACCCGTACCCTAACACGTACGCTCAACCTAAACCGTTGTCGTACCCTAACCTGTACCCTAAACCGTCCCTGTCCCCGTCCCCTAACCCTAACCCTAACCCTAACCCTTACCTGAAGCCTTACCCTCTCCCGTCCCATAATCCTAACCCGTACGCTAACACTAACCCGTACCCTAACACGTACGCTCACCCTAAATCGTTGTCGTGCCCTAAACTCTACCCTAAACCGTCCCCGTACCCTAACCCTAACACTAACCCTAACCCTAACCCTAACCCTAACCCTTACCTGAAGCCTTACCCTCACCCGTCCCCTAATCCTAACCCGTACGCTAACACTAAGCAATACCCTAACACGTACTCTCACCCTAAACCGTTGTCGTACCCTAACCTGTACCCTAAACCGTCCCCGTCCCCTAACCCTAACCCTAACCCTAAACCTAACCCTTACCCGAAGCCTTACCCGCACCCGTCCCCTAATCCTAACCCGTACGCTAACACTAAACCGTACCCTAACACGTATGCTCACCTTAAATTGTTGTCGTACCCTAACCTGTACCCTACACCGTCCTCGTCCCCTAACCCTAACCCTAACCCTAACCCTAACCCTAACCCTTACCTGTAGCCTTACCCTAACCCGTCCCCTAATCCTAACCCGTACGCTAACACTAAACCGTACCCTAACATGTACGCTCACCCTAAACCGTTGTCGTACCCTAACCTCTACCCTAAACCGTCCCCGTCCCCTAACCCTAACCCTAACCCTAACCCTAACCCTAACCCTTACCCGAAGCCTTACCCTCACCCGTCCCATAATCCTAACCCGTACCCTAACACTAATCCGTACCCTAACACGTTCGCTCACCCTAAACCGTTGTCGTACCCTAACCTGTACCCTAAACCGTCCCCGTCCCCTAACCCTAACCCTAACACTAACCCTAACCCTAATCCTTACCCGAAGCCTTACACTCTCCCTTCCCCTAAAACTAACCCGTCCGCTAACACTAAACCGTACCCTAACACGTACGCTCACCCTAAACCGTTGTCGTACCCTAACCTGTACCCTAAACCTTCCCCGTCCCCTAACCCTAACCCTAACCCTAACCCTAACCCTAACCCTTACCTGAAGCCTTACCCTCACCCGTCCCCTAATCCTAACCCGTACGCTAACTCTAACCCATACCCTAACACGTACGCTCAACCTAAACCGTTGTCCTACCCTAACCTGTACCCTAAACCGTCCCCGTCCCCTAACCCTAACCCTTACCCTAACCCTAACCCTTACCCGAAGCCTTACCCTCACCCGTCCCCTAATCCTAACCCGTACGCTAACACTAACCCGTACCCTAACACGTACGCTCACCCTAAACCGTTGTCGTACACTAACCTGTACCCGAAACCGTCCCCGTCCGCTAACCCTAACCCTAACCCTAACCCTAACCCTAACCCTTATGCGAAGCCTAACACTCACCCGTCCCCTAATCCTAACCCGTACGCTAACACTAACCCGTACCCTAACACGTACGCTCACCCTAAACCGTTGTCGTACCCTAAACTATACCCTAAACCGTCCCCGTCCCCGTCCCCTAACCCTAACCGTAACCCTAACCCTAACCTTTACCCGAAGCCTTACCCTCACCCGTCCCCTAATTCTAACCCGTACGCTAACACTAACCCGTACCCTAACACGTACACTCACCCTTAACCGTTGTCGTACACTAACCTGTACCCTAAACCGTCCCCGTCCCCGTCCCCTAACCCTAACCCTAACCCTAACCCTTACCCGAAGCCTTACCCTCACCCGTCCCCTAATACTAACCCGTACGCTAACACTAACCCGTACCCTAACACGTACGCTCACCCTAAACCGTTGTCGTACCCTAACGTGTACCCTAAACCGTCCCCGTCCCCTAACCCTAACCCTAACCCTAACCCTAACCCTAACCCTTACCCGAAGCCTTACCCTCACTCGTCCCCTAAACCTAATCCGAACGCTAACACTATCCCGTACCCTAACACGTACGCTCACCCTAAACCGTTGTCGTACCCTAACCTGTACCCTAAACCGTCCCCGTCCCCGTCCCCTAACCCTAACCCTAACCCTAACCCTAACCCTTACCCGAAGCCTTACCCTCACCCGTCCGCTAATTCTAACCCGTACGCTAACACTAACACATACCCTAACACGTACACTCACCCTAAACCGTTGTCGTACCCTAACCTTACCCTAAACCGTCCCCGTCCCCGTCCCCTATCCCTAAACCTAACCCTAACCCTTACATGATGCCTTACCCTCACCCGTCCCCTAATCCTAACCCGTACGCTAACACTAACCCGTACCCTAACACGTACGCTCACCCTAAACCGTTGTCGTACACTAACCTGTACCCTATACCGTCCCCGTCCCCTAACCCTAACCCTAACCCTAACCCTAACCCTAACCCTTACCCGAAGCCTTACACTCACCCGTCCCATAATCCTAACCCGTACGCTAACACTAACCCGTACCCTAACACGTACGCTCACCCTAAACATTTGTCGTACACTAACCTGTATCGTAAACCGTCCCCGTCCCCTAACCCTAACCCTAACTCTAACCCTGATCCTAACCCTTACCCGAAGCCTTACCCTCACCCGTCCCCTAATCCTAACCCGTACGCTAACACTAACCCGTACCCTAACACGTACGCTCACTCTAAACCGTTGTCGTACCCTAACCTGTACCCTAAACCGTCCCCGTCCCCTAACCCTAACCCTAACCCTAAACCTAACCCTAACCCTTACCCGAAGCCTTACCCTCACCCGTCCCCTAATCCTAACGCGTACGCTAACACTAACCCGTACCCTAACAGTTACGCACACCCTAAACCGTTGTCGTACACTAACCTGTACCCTAAACCGTCCCCGTCCCCGTCCCCTAACCCTAACCCTAACCCTAAACCTAACCCTAACCCTTACCCGAAGTCTTACTCTCACCCGTCCCCTAATCCTAATCCGTACGCTAACACTAACCCGTACCCTAACACGTACGCTCACCCTAAACCGTTGTCGTAAATTAACCTGTACCCTAAACCGTCCCCTAACCCTAACCCTAGCCTAACCCTAACCCTAACCCTAACCCTTACCCGAAGCCTTACCCTCACACGTCCCCTAATCCTAACCCTTACGCTAACACTAACCATTACCCGAACACGTACGCTCACACTAAACCGTTGTCGTACCCTAACCTGTATGCTAAACCGTCCCAATCCCCTAACCCTAACCCTAACCCTAACCCTAACCCTTACCGGAATCCTTACACTCACCCGTCCCCTAATCCTAACCCGTACGCTAACACTAACCCGTACCCTAACACGTACGCTCAACCTAAACCGTTGTCGTACCCTAACCTGTACCCTAAACGGTCCCCGTCCCCAAACCCTAACCCTAACCCTAACCGTAACCCTAACCCTTACCCGAAGCCTTACCCTCACCCGTCCCCTAATCCTAACCCGTACGCTAACACTAACCCGTACCCTAACACGTACGCTCACCCTAAACCGTTGTCGTACCCTAACCTGTACCCTAAACCGTCCCCGTCCCCTAACCCTAACCCTAAACCTAACCCTAACCCTAACCCTTACCCGAAGCCTTACCCTCACCCATCCCCTAATCCTAACGCGTACGCTAACACTAACCCTTACCCTAACACGTACGCTCACCCTAAACCGTTGTCGTACCCTAACCTGTACCCTAAACCGTCCCCGTCCCCTAACCCTAACCCTAACCCTATCCCTAACCCTTACCCGAAGCCTTACCCTCACCTGTCCCCTAATCCTAACCCGTACGCTAACACTAACCCGTACCGTAACACGTACGCTCACACTAAACTGTTGTCGTTCATTAACCTGTACCCTAAACCGTCCCCGTCCCCTAACCCTAAACCTAACCCTAAACCTAACCCTTACCCGAAGCCTTACCCTCACCCGTCCCCTAATCCTAACCCATACACTAACACTAACCGTACCCTAACACGTACGCTCACCCTAAATCGTTGTCGTAACCTAACCTGTACCCTAAACCTTCCCCGTCCCCTAACTCTAACCCTAACCCTAACCCTAACCCTAACACTTACCCGAAGCCTTACTCCCACCCGTCCCCTAATCCTAACCCGTAGGCTAACACTAACCCGTACGCTAACACGTACGCTCACCCTAAACCATTGTCGTACCCTAACCTGTACCCTAAACCGTCCCCTAACCCTAACCCTAACCCTAAACCTAACCCTAACCCTTACCCGAAGCCTTACCCTCACCCGTCCCCTAATCCTAACCCGTACGCTAACACTAACCCGTACCCTAACACGTACTCTCACCCTAAACCGTTGACGTACCCTAACCTGTACCCTAAACCGTCCCCGTCCCCGTCACCTAACCCTAACCCTAAACCTAACCCTAACCCTTACCCGAAGCCTTACACTCACCCGTCCCCTAATCCTAACCCGTACGCTAACACTAAACCGTACCCTAACACGTACGCTCACCCTAAACCGTTGTCGTACCCTAAACTGTACCCTAAAACGTCCCCGTCCCCTAACCCTAACCCTAACCCTATCACTAACCCTAACCCTTACCCGAAGCCTTACCCTCACGCGTCCCCTAATCCTAACCCGTACGCTAACACTAACCCGTACCCTAACACGTACGCTCACTCTAAACCGTTGTCGTACCCTAACTTGTACCCTAAACCGTCCCCGTCCGCTAACCCTAACCCTAACCATAACCCTAACCCTTACCCGAAGCCTTACACTCACCCGTCTCCTAATCCTAACCCGTACGCTAACACTAACCCGTACCCTAACATGTACGCTCACCCTTAACCGTTGTCGTACCCTAACCTGTACCCTAAACCGTCCCCGTCCCCTAACCCTAACCCTAACCCTAACCCTAACCCTAACCCTTACCCGAAGCCTTACCCTCACCCGTCCCCTAATCCTAACCCGTACGCTAACACTAACCCGTACCTTAACACGTACGCTCACCCTAAACCGTTGTCGTAACCTAACCTGTACCCTAAACCGTCCCCATCGCCTAACCCTAACCCTAACCGTAACCCTAACCCGAACACTTACCCGAAGCATTACCATCACCCGTCCCCTTATCCTAACCCGTACGCTAAAACTAACCCGTAACCTAACACGTACGCTCACCCTAAACCGTTGTCGTACCCTAACCTGTACCCTAAACCGTCCACATCTCCTAACCCTAACCCTAACCCTAACCCTAACCCTAACCCTAACCCTTACCCGAAGCCTTACCCTCACCCGTCCCCTAATCCTAACCCGTACGCTAACACTAACACGTACCTTAACACGTACGCTCACCCTAAACCGTTGTCGTACCCTAACCTGTACCCTAAACAGTCCCCGTCCCCGTCCCCTAACCCTAAACCTAAACCTAACCCTAACCCTTACCCGAAGCCTTACCCTTTTCCGTCCCCTAATCCTAACCCGTACGCTAACACTAACCCGTACCCTAACACATACGCTCACCCTAAACCGTTGTCGTACCCTAACCTGTACACTAAACCGTCCCCGTCCCCAAACCCTAACCCTAACCCTAACCCTAACCCTAACCCTAACCCTTACCCGAAGCCTTACCCTCACCCGTCCCCTAATCCTAACCCGTACGCTAACACTAACCCGTACCCTAACACGTACGCTCACCCTAAACCGTTGTCATACCCTATCCTTTACCCTAAACCGTCCCCGTCCCCTAACCCTAACCCTAACCCTAACCCTAACCCTAAGCCTTACCCGAAGCCTTACCCTCACCCGTCCCATAATCTTAACCCGTACGCTAACACTAACCCGTACCCTAAAACATATGCTCACCCTAAACCGTTGTCGTACACTAACCTGTACCCTAAACCGTCCCCGTCCCCGTCCCCTAACCCTAACCCTAACCCTAACCCTACCCTAACCCTTACCCGAAACCTTACCCTCACCCGTCCCCTAATCCTAACCAGTACGCTAACACTAAACCGTACCCTAACACGTACGCTAACCCTAAACCATTGTCGTACCCTAACCTGTACCCTAAACCGTCCCCGTGCCCGTCCCCTAAACCTAAACCGAACCCTAACCCTAACCCTTACCCGAAGCCTTACCCTCACCCGTCCCCTAATCCTATCCCGTACGCTAACACTAACCCGTACCCTAACATGTACGCTCACCCTAAACCGTTGTCGTACCCTAACCTGTACCCTAAACCGTCCCCGTCCACTAACCCTAACCCTAACCCTGACCCTAACCCTAACCCTTACCCGAAGCCTTACCCTCACCCGTCCCCTAATCCTAACCCGTACGATAACACTAACCCGTACCCTAACACGTACGCTCACCCTAAACCGTTGTCGTACCCTAACCTGTACCCTAAACCGTCCCCGTCCCCGAACCCTAACCCTAACCCTAACCCTAACCCTTACCCGAAGCCTTACCCTCACCCGTCCCATAATCCTAACCCGTGCGCTAACACTAAACCATACCCTAAAACGAACGCTCCCCCTAAACCGTTGTCGTACCATAACCTGTACCCTAAACCGTCCCCGTCCCCTAACCCTAACCCTAACACTAACCCTAACCCTAACCCTTACCCGAAGCCTTACCCTCACCCGTCCCCTAATCCTAACCCGTACGCTAACACTAAACCGTACCCTAATAGGTACGCTCACCCTAAACCGTTGACGTATCCTAACCTGTACCCGAAACCGTCCCCGTCCCCGTCCCCTAACCCTAACCCTAACCCTAACCCTTACCCGAAGCCTTACCCTCACCCGTCCTCTAATCCTAACCCGTACGCTCACACTAACCTGTACCCTAACACGTACGCTCACCCTAAAACGTTGTCGTACCCTAACCTGTACCCTAAACAGTCCCCATCCCCTAACCCTAACCCTAACCCTAACCCTAACCCTCCCATACCCGAAGCCTTACCCTCACCCGTCCCCTAATCCTAACACGTACGCTAACAATAACACGTACTCTAAAAAGTACGCTCACCCTAAAACGTTGTCGTACCCTAACCTGTACCCTAAACCGTCCCCGTCCCCTAACCCTAACCCTAACCCTAACCCTAACCCTAACCCTAACCCTTACCCGAAGCCTTACCCTCACCCGTCCCCTAATCCTAACCCGTACGCTAACACTAAACCGTACCCTAACACATACGCTAACCCTAAACCGTTGTCGTACCCTAACATGTACCCTAAACCGTCCCCGTGCCCGTCCCCTAAACCTAAACCGAACCCTAACCCTAACCCTTACCCTAAGTCTTACCCTCACCCTTCCCCTAATCCTATCCCGTACGCTAACACTAACCCGTACCCTAACACGTACGCTCACCCTAAACCGTTGTCGTACCCTAACCTGTACCCTAAACCGTCCGCGTCCTCTAACCCTAACCCTAACCCTGACCCTAACCCTAACCCTTACCCGAAGCCTTACCCTCACCCGTCCCCTAATCCTAACCCGTACGATAACACTAACCCGTACCCTAACACGTACGCTCACCCTAAACCGTTGTCTTACCCTAACCTCTACCCTAAACCGTCCCCGTCCCCAAAACCTAACCCTAACCCTAACCCTAACCCTTACCCGAAGCCTTACCCTCACCCGTCCCATAATCCTAACCCGTGCGCTAACACTAAACCATACCCTAACAGGTACGCTCACCCTAAACCGTTGACGTACCCTAACCTGTACCCGAAACCCTCCCCGTCCCCGTCCCCTAACCCTAACCCTAACCCTAACCCTTACCCTTACCCGAAGACTTACCCTCACCCGTCCCCTAATCCTAACCCGTACGCTAACACTAACCCGTACCCTAACACGTACGCTCCCCTAAACCGTTGTCGTACCCTAACCTGTACCCTAAAACATCCCCGTCCCCTAACCCTAACCCTAACCCTAACCCTAACCCTTACCCGAAGCCTTACCCTCACACGTCCCCTAATCCTAACCCATACACTAACACTAACCCGTACCCTAACACGTACGCTCACCCTAAATCGTTGTCGTACCCTAACCTGTACACTAAACCTTCCCCGTCCGCTAACCCTAACCCTAACCCTAACCCTAACCCTAACACTTACCCGAAGCCTTACCCTCACCCGTCCCCTTAACCTAACCCGTACGCTAACACTAACCCGTACCCTAACACGTACGCTCACCCTAAACCGTTGTCGTACCCTAACCTGTACCCTAAACCGTCCCCGTCCCCTAACCCTAACTCTAACCCTAACCCTAACCCTTACCCGAAGCCTTACCCTCACCCGTCCCCTATTCCTAACCCGTACGCTAACACTAACCCGTACCCTAACACCTACTCTCACCCTAAACCGTTGACGTACCCTAACCTGTACCCTAAACCATCCCCGTCCCCGACACCTAACCCTAACGCTAAGCCTAACCCTAACCCTTACCCGAAGCCTTACACTCACCCGTCCCCTAATCCTAACCCGTATGCTAACACTAACCCGTACCCTAACACGTACGCTCACCCTAAACCGTTGTCGTACCCTAACCTGTACCCTAAACCGTTCCTGTCCCCTAACCCTAACCCTAACCCTATCACTAACCCTAACCCTTACCCGAAGCCTTAACCTCACGCGTCACCTAATCCTAACCCGTACGCTAAGACTAACCCGTACCCTAACACGTACGCTCACTCTAAACCGTTGTCGTACCCTAACTTGTACCCTAAACCGTCCCCGTCCGCTAACCCTAACCCTAACCATAACCCTAACCCTTACCCGAAGAGTTACCCTCACCCGTCTCCTAATCCTAACCCGTACGCTAACACTAACCCATACCCTAACATGTACGCTCAACATAAACCGTTGTCGGACCCTAACCTCTACCCTAAACCGTCCCCGTCCCCTAACACTAACCCTAACCCTAACCCTAACCCTAACCCTTACCCGAAGCCTTACACTCACCCATCCCCTAATCCTAACCCGTACGCTAACACTAACCCGTACCCTAACACGTACGCTCACCCTAAACCGTTGTCGTACCCTAACCTGTACCCTAAACCGTCCCCGTCCCCTAACCCTAACCCTGACCCTAACCCTAACCCTTACCGGAATCCTTACAATCACCCGTCCCCTAAACCTAACCCGTACGCTAACACTAACCCGTACCCTAACACGTACGCTCACCCTAAACCGTTGTCGTACCCTAACCTGTACCCTAAACGGTCCCCGTCCCCGAACCCTAACCCTAACCCTAAGCCTAACCCTAACCCTTACCCGAAGCCTTACACTCACCCGTCCCCTAATCCTAACCCGTACGCTAACACTAACCCGTACCCTAACACGTACGCTCACTCTAAACCGTTGTCGTACCCTAACCTGTACCCTAAACCGTCCCCGTCCCCTAACCCTAACCCTAAACCTAACTCTAACCCTAACCCTTACCCGAAGCATTACCCTCACCCATCCCCTAATCCTAACGCGTACGCTAACACTAACCCGTACTCTAACACGTACGCTCATCCTAAACTGTTGTCGTACCCTAACCTGTACCCTAAACCGTCCCCGTCCCCTAACCCTAACCCTAACCCTAACCCTAATACTTACCCGAAGCCTTACCCTCACCCGTCCCCTAACCCTAACCCGTACGCTAACACTAACCCGTACCCTAACACGTACGCTCACCCTAAACCGTTGTCGTACCCTAACCTGTACCCTAAACCGTCCCCGTCCCCTAACCCTAACCCTAACCCTAAGCCTATCCCTAACCCTTACCCGAAGCCTTACCCTCACCTGTCCCCTAAATGTAACCCGTACGCTAACACTAACCCGTACTCTAACACGTACGCTCACCCTAAACTGTTGTCGTGCACTAACCTGTAACCTAAACCGTCCCCGTCCCCTAACCCTAAACCTAACCCTAACCCTAACCCTAACCCTTACCCGAAGCCTTACCCTCACCCGTCCCCTAATCCTAACCCATACACTAACACTAACCGTGCCCTAACACGTACGCTCACCCTAAATCGTTGTCGTACCCTAACCTGTACCTTAAACCTTCCCCGTTCCCTAACCCTAACCCTAACCCTAACCATAACCCTAACACTTACCCGAAGCCTTACTCTCACCCGTCCCCTAATCCTAACCCGTACGCTAACACTAACCCGTACCCTAACACGTACGCTCACCCTAAACCATTGTCGTACCCTAACCTGTACCCTAAACCGTCCCCTAACCCTAACCCTAACCCTAACCCTAACCCTAACCCTAACCCTTACCCGAAGCCTTACCATCACCCGTCCCCTAATCCTAACCCGTACGCTAAAACTAACCCGTAACCTAACACGTACTCTCACCCTAAACCGTTGACATACCCTAACCTGTACCCTAAACCGTCCCCGTCCCCGTCACCTAACCCTAACCCTAAACCTAACCCTAACCCTTACCCGAAGCCTTACACTCACCCGTCCCCTAATCCTAACCCGTACGCTAACACTAACCCGTACCCTAACACGTACGCTCACCCTAAACCGTTGTCGTACCCTAAACTGTACCCTAAACCGTCCCTGTCCCCTAACCCTAACCCTAACCCTATCACTAACCCTAACCCTTACCCGAAGCCTTAACCTCACGTGTCCCCTAATCCTAACCCGTACGCTAACACTAACCCGTACCCTAACACGTACGCTCACTCTAAACCGTTGTCGTACCCTAACTTGTACCCTAAACCGTCCCCGTCCGCTAACCCTAACCCTAACCATAACCCTAACCCTTACCCGAAGCCTTACACTCACCCGTCTCCTAATCCTCACCCGTACGCTAACACTAAACCATACCCTAACATGTACGCTCACCATAAACCGTTGTCGGACCCTAACCTCTACCCTAAACTGTTCCCGTCCCCTAACACTAACCCTAACCCTAACCCTAACCCTAACCCTTACCCGAAGCCTTACCCTCACCCGTCCCCTAATCCTAACCCGTACGCTAACACTAACCGTACCCTAACACGTACGCTCACCCTAAACCGTTGTCGTACCCTAACCTGTACCCTAAACCGTCCCCGTCCCCTAACCCTAACCCTAACCCTAACCCTATCCCTAACCCTTACCCGAAGCCTTACCCTCACCTGTCCCCTAATCCTAACCCGTACGCTAACACTAACCCGTACCCTAACACGTACGCTCACCCTAAACTGTTGTCGTTCACTAACCTGTACCCTAAACCGTCCCCGTCCCCTAACCCTAAACCTAACCCTAACCCTAACCCTAACCCTTACCCGAAGCCTTACCCTCACCCGTCCCCTAATCCTAACCCATACACTAACACTAACCGTACCCTAAGACGTACGCTCACCCTAAATCGTTGTCGTAACCTAACCTGTATCCTAAACCTTCCCCGTCCCCTAACTCTAACCCTAACCCTAACCCTAACCCTAACACTTACCCGAAGCCTTACTCTCACCCGTCCCATAATCCTAACCCGTAGGCTAACACTAACCCGTACTCTAAAACGTACGCTCACCCTAAACCATTGTCGTACCCTAACCTGTACCCTAAACCGTCCCCTAACCCTACCCCTAACCCTAACCCTAACCCTAACCCTTACCCGAAGCCTTACCCTCACCCGTCCCCTAATCCTAACCCGTACGCTAACACTAACCCGTACCCTAACACGTACTCTCACCCTAAACCGTTGACGTACCCTAACCTGTACCCTAAACCGTCCCCGTCCCCGTCACCTAACCCTAACCCTAAACCTAACCCTAACCCTTACCCGAAGCTTTACACTCACCCGTCCCCTAATCCTAACCCGTACGCTAACACTAACCCGTACCCTAACACGTACGCTCACCCTAAACCGTTGTCGTACCCTAAACTGTACCCTAAAACGTCCCTGTCCCCTAACCCTAACCCTAACCCTATCACTAACCCTAACCCTTACCCGAAGCCTTACCCTCAGGCGTCCCCTAATCGTAACCCGTACGCTAACTCTAACCCGTACCCTAACACGTACGCTCATTCTAAACCGTTGTCGTACCCTAACTTGTACCCTAAACCGTCCCCGTCCGCTAACCCTAACCCTAACCATAACCCTAACCCTTACCCGAAGCCTTACACTCACCCGTCCCCTAATCCTAACCCGTACGCTAACACTAACCCATACCCTAACATGTACGCTCACCCTAAACCGTTGTCGTACCCTAACCTGTACCCTAAACCGTCCCCGTCCCCTAACCCTAACCCTAACCCTAACCCTAACCCTAACCCTTACCCGAAGCCTTACCCTCACCCGTCCCCTAATCCTAACCCGTACGCTAACACTAACCCGTACCTTAACACGTACGCTCACCCTAAACCGTTGTCGTACCCTAACCTGTACCCTAAACCGTCCCCATCGCCTAACCCTAACCCTAACCGTAACCCTAACCCGAACCCTTACCCGAAGCATTACCCTCACCCGTCCCCTAATCCTAACCCGTACGCTAAAACTAACCCGTACCCTAACACGTACGCTCACCCTAAACCGTTGTCGTACCCTAACCTGTACCCTAAAACGTCCCCGTCCCCTAACCCTAACCCTAACTCTAACCCTAACCCGAACCCTTACCCGAAGCCTTACCCTCACCCGTCCCCTAATCATAACCCATACGCTAACACTAACCCGTACCCTAACACGTACGCTCCCCTAAACCGTTGTCGTACCCTAACCTGTACCCTAAACCGTCCCCGTCCCCTAACCCTAACCCTAACCCTAACCCTAACCCTTACCCGAAGCCTTACCCTCACCCGTCCCCTAATCCTAAACCGTACGCTAACACTAAACCGTACTCTAAAACGTACGCTCACCCTAAACCGTTCTCGTACCCTAACCTGTACCCTAAACCGTCCCCGTCCCCTAACCCTAACCCTAACCCTAACCCTAACCCGAACCCTTACCCGAAGCCTTACCCTCACCCGTCCCCTAATCCTAACCCGTACGCTAACACTAACCCGTACCCTAACACGTACGCTCACCCTAAATCGTTGTCGTACCCTAACCTGTACCCTAAACCGTCCCCGTCCCCTAACCCTAACCCTAACCGTAACCCTAACCCTAACCCTTACCCGAAGCCTTACCCTCACCCGTCCCCTAATCCTAACCCGTACGCTAACACTAACCCGTACCCTAACATGTACGCTCAACCTAAAACGTTGTCGTACCCTAAACTGTACCCTAAACCGTCCCCGTCCCCTAACCCTAACCCTAACCCTAACCCTAACCCTTACCGGAAGCCTTACCCTCACCCGTCTCCTAATCCTAACCCGTACGCTAACACTAACCCGTACCCTAACACGTACGCTCACCCTAAACCGTTGTCGTACCCTAACCTCTACACTAAACCGTCCCCGTCCCCAAACCCTAACCCTAACCCTAACCCTAACCCTAACCCTTACCCGAAGCCTTACCCTCACCCGTCCCCTAATCCTAACCCGTACGCTAACACTAACCCGTACCCTAACACGTACGCTCACCCTAAACCGTTGTCGTACACTATACTGTACCCTAAACCGTCCCCGCCCCCTAACCCTAACCCTAACCCTAACCCTTACCCGAAGCCTTACCCTCACCCGTCCACTAATCCTAACCCGTACGCTAACACTAACCCGTACCCTAACACGTACACTCACCCTAAACCGTTGACGTACCCTAACCTGTACCCTAAACCGTCCCCGTCCCCGTCCCCTAACACTAACCCTAACCCTAACCCTTACCCGAAGCCTTACCCTCACCCGTCCCCTAATCCTAACCCGTACGCTAACACTAACCCGTACCCTAACACGTACGCTCACCCTAAACCGTTGTCGTACCCTAACCTGTACCCTAAACCGTCCCCGTCCCCTAACCCGAACCCTAACCCTAACACTTACCCGAAGCCTTACCCTCACCCGTCCCCTAATCCTAACCCGTACGCTAACACTAACCCGTACCCTAACACGTACGCTCCCTTAAACCGTTGTCGTACCCTAACCTGTACCCTAAACCGTCCCCGTCCCCTAACCCTAACCCTAACCCTAACCCTAACCCTAACCCTAACCGTTACCCGAAGCCTTACCCTCACCCATCCCCTAATCCTAACCCGTACGCTAACACTAACCCGTACCCTAACACGTACGCTCACCCTAAACCGTTGTCGTACACTAACCTGTACCCTAAACTGTCCCCGTCCCCTAACCCTAACCCAAACCCTAACCCTAACCCTTACCCGAAGCCTTACACTCACCAGTCCCCTAATCCTAACCCGTACGCTAACACTAAACCGTACCCTAAAACGTACGTTCACCCTAAATCGTTGTCGTACCCTAACCTGTACCCTAAACCGTCCCCGTCCCCTATCCCTAAACCTAACCCTAACCCTAACCCTTTCCCGAAGCCTTACCCTCACCCGTCCCCTAATCCTAACCCGTACGCTAACAATAACCCGTACCCTAACACGTACGCTCACCCTAAACCGTTGTCGTACCCTAACCTGTACCCTAAACCTTCCCCGTCCCCTAACACTAACCCTAATCCTACCCCTAACCCTAACCCTTACCTGAAGCCTTACCCTCACCCGTCCCCTAATCCTAACACCTACGCTAACACTAACCCGTACCCTAACACGTATGCTCCCCCTAAACCTTTGTCGTACCCTAACCTGTACCCTAAACCGTCCCCGTCCCCTAACCCTAACCCTAACCCTAACACTTACCCGAAGCCTTACCCTCACCCGTCCCCTAATCCTAACCCGTACGCTAACACTAACCCGTACCCTAACACGTACGCTCACCCTAAACCGTTGACGTACCCTAACCTGTACTCTAAACCGTCCCCGTCCCCTAAACCTAACCCTAACCCTAACCCTAACCCTAACCCTTACCCGAAGCCTTACACTCAACCGGCCCCTAATCCTAACCCATACGCTAACAGTAACCCTTACCCTAACATGTACGCTCACCCTAAACCGTTGTCGTACCCTAACCTGTACCCTAAACCATCCCCGTCCCCTAACCCTAACTCTAAACCTAACCCTTACCCTTACCCGAAGCCTTACCCTCACCCGTCCCCTAATCCTAAACCGTACGCTAACACTAACACGTACCCTAACACATACGCTCACCCTAAACCGTTGTCGTACCCTAACCTGTACCCTAAACCTTCCCCGTCCCCGTCCCCTAACCCTAACCCTAACCCTTACCAGAAGCGTTACACTCACCCATCCCCTAATCCTAACCCGTACGCTAACACTAACCCGTACCCTAACACGTACGCTCACCGTAAACCGTTGTCGTACCCTAACCTGTACCCTAAACCATCCCTGTCCCCGTCCCCTAACCATAACCCTAAACCTAACCCTAACCCTTACCCGAACCCTTACCCTCACCCGTGCCCTAATCCTAAACCGTACGCTAACACTAACCCATACCCTAACACGTACGCTCACCCTAAACCGTTGTCGTACCCTAACCTGTACCCTAAACCGTCCCTGTACCCTAACCTTAACCGTAACCCTAACACTAACCCTTACCCGAAGCCTTACCCTCACCCGTCCCCTAATCCTAACCCGTATGCTAACACTAACCCGTACCCTAACACTTACGCTCACCCTAAACCGTTGTCGTACACTAACCTGAACCCTAAACCGTCCCCGTCACCTAACACTAACCCTAACCCTAACCCTAACCCTTACCTGAAGCCTTCCCCTCACCCGTCCCCTAATCCTAACCCGTACGCTAACACTAACCCGTACCCTAACACGTACGCTCACACTAAACAGTTGTCGTACCGTAACCTGTACCCTAAACCGTCCCCGTCACCTAACCCTAACCCTACCCTAACCCTAACCCTAACCCTTACCCGAAGCCTTACCCACACACGTCCCCTAATCCTAACCCGTACGCTAACACTAACCCGTACCCTAACACGTACACTACCCTAAACCGTTGTCGTACCCTAACCTGTACCCTAAACCGTCCCCGTCCCCTAAACCTAACCCTAACCCTAACCTTAACCCTTACCCGAAGCCTTACCCTCAACCGTCCCCTAATCCTAACCCGTATGCTAACACTAAACCGTACCCTAACACGTACGCTCACCATAAACTGTTGTCGTACACTAACCTGTACCCTAAACCGTCTCCGTGCCCGTCCCCTAACCCTAACCCTAACCCTAACCCTAACACTTACCCGAAGCCTTACCCTCACCCGTCCCCTAATCCTAACCCGTACGCTAATACTAACCCGTACCCTAACACGTACGCTCACCCTAAACCGTTGTCGTACCCTAACCTGTACCCTAAACCGTCCCCGTCCCCTAACCCTAACCCTAACCCTAACTCTAACCCTAACCCTAACCCTAACCCTAACCCTTACCCGAAGCCTTACCCTCACCCGTCCCCTAATCCTATCCCGTACGCTAACACTAACCCGTAGCCTAACATGTACGCTCACCCTAAACCGTTGTCGTACCCTAACCTGTAGCCTAAACCGTCCCCGTCCCCTAACCCTAACCCTAACCCTGACCCTAACCCTAACCCTTACCCGAAGCCTTACCCTCACCCGTCCCCTAATCCTAACCCGTACGATAACACTAACCCGTACCCTAACATGTATGCTCACCCTAAACCGTTGTCGTACCCTAACCTGTACCCTAAACCGTCCCCGTCCCCGAACCCTAACCCTAACCCTAACCCTAACCCTTACCCGAAGCCTTACCCTCACCCGTCCCATAATCCTAACCCGTGCGCTAACACTAAACCATACCCTAAAAGGAACGCTCCCCCTAAACCGTTGTCGTACCCTAACCTGTACCCTAAACAGTCCCCGTCCCCTAACCCTAACTCTAACACTAACCCTAACCCTAACCCTTACCCGAAGCCTTACCCTCACCCGTCCCCTAATCCTAACCCGTACGCTAACACTAAACCGTACCCTAATAGGTACGCTCACCCTAAACCGTTGACGTATCCTAACCTGTACCCGAAACCGTCCCCGTCCCCGTCCCCTAACCCTAACCCTAACCCTAACCCTTACCCGAAGCCTTACCCTCACCCGTCCTCTAATCCTAACCCGTACGCTCACACTAACCCGTACCCTAACACGTACGCTCACCCTAAACCGTTGTCGTACCCTAACCTGTACCCTAAACGGTCCCCGTCCCCTAACCCTAACCCTAACCCTAACCCTAACCCTAACCCTTACCCGAAGCCTTACCCTCACCCGTCACCTATTCCTAACCCGTACGATAACACTAACCCGTACCCTAACACGTACGCTCACCCTAAACCGTTGTCGTACCCTAACCTGTACCCTAAACCGTCCCCGTCCCCTAACCCTAACCCTAACCCTAACACTTACCCGAAGCCTTACCCTCACCCGTCCCCTAATCCTAACCCGTACGCTAACACTAACCCGTACCCTAACACGTACGCTCCCTTAAACCGTTGTCGTACCCTAACCTGTACCCTAAACCGTCCCCGTCCCCTAACCCTAACCCTAACCCTAACCCTAACCCTAACCCTTACCCGAAGCCTTACCCTCACCCGTCCCCTAATCCTAACCCGTACGCTAACACTAACCCGTACCCTAACACGTACGCTCACCCTAAATCGTTGTCGTACCCTAACCTGTACCCTAAACCGTCCCCGTCCCCTAACCCTAACCCTAACCGTAACCCTAACCCTAACCCTTACCCGAAGCCTTACCCTCACCCGTCCCCTAATCCTAACCCGTACGCTAACACTAACCCGTACCCTAACACGTACGCTCAACCTAAAACGTTGTCGTACCCTAAACTGTACCCTAAACCGTCCCCGTCCCCTAACCCTAACCCTAACCCTAACCCTAACCCTTACCGGAAGCCTTACCCTCACCCGTCTCCTAATCCTAACCCGTACGCTAACACTAACCCGTACCCTAACACGTACGCTCACCCTAAACCGTTGTCGTACCCTAACCTGTACACTAAACCGTCCCCGTCCCCAAACCCTAACCCTAACCCTAACCCTAACCCTAACCCTTACCCGAAGCCTTACCCTCACCCGTCCCCTAATCCTAACCCGTACGCTAACACTAACCCGTACCCTAACACGTACGCTCACCCTAAACCGTTGTCGTACACTATACTGTACCCTAAACCGTCTCCGTCCCCTAACCCTAACCCTAACCCTAACCCTAACCCTAACCCTTACCCGAAGCCTTACCCTCACCCGTCCCATAATCTTAACCCGTACGCTAACACTAACCCGTACCCTAAAACATACGCTCACCCTAAACAGTTGTCGTACACTAAACTGTACCCTAAACCGTCCCCGCCCCCTAACCCTAACCCTAACCCTAACCCTTACCCGAAGCCTTACCCTCACCCGTCCACTAATCCTAACCCGTACGCTAACACTAACCCGTACCCTAACACGTACACTCACCCTAAACCGTTGACGTACCCTAACCTGTACCCTAAACCGTCCCCGTCCCCGTCCCCTAACACTAACCCTAACCCTAACCCTTACCCGAAGCCTTACCCTCACCCGTCCCCTAATCCTAACCCGTACGCTAACACTAACCCGTACCCTAACACGTACGCTCACCCTAAACCGTTGTCGTACCCTAACCTGTACCCTAAACCGTCCCCGTCCCCTAACCCTAACCCTAACCCTAACACTTACCCGAAGCCTTACCCTCACCCGTCCCCTAATCCTAACCCGTACGCTAACACTAACCCGTACCCTAACACGTACGCTCCCTTAAACCGTTGTCGTACCCTAACCTGTACCCTAAACCGTCCCCGTCCCCTAACCCTAACCCTAACCCTAACCCTAACCCTAACCCTAACCGTTACCCGAAGCCTTACCCTCACCCATCCCCTAATCCTAACCCGTATGCTAACACTAACCCGTACCCTAACACGTACGCTCACCCTAAACCGTTGTCGTACACTAACCTGTACCCTAAACCGTCCCCGTCCCCTAACCCTAACCCAAACCCTAACCCTAACCCTTACCCGAAGCCTTACACTCACCAGTCCCCTAATCCTAACCCGTACGCTAACACTAAACCGTACCCTAAAACGTACGTTCACCCTAAATCGTTGTCGTACCCTAACCTGTACCCTAAACCGTCCCCGTCCCCTATCCCTAAACCTAACCCTAACCCTAACCCTTTCCCGAAGCCTTACCCTCACCCGTCCCCTAATCCTAACCCGTACGCTAACAATAACCCGTACCCTAACACGTACGCTCACCCTAAACCGTTGTCGTACCCTAACCTGTACCCTAAACCTTCCCCGTCCCCTAACACTAACCCTAATCCTACCCCTAACCCTAACCCTTACCTGAAGCCTTACCCTCACCCGTCCCCTAATCCTAACACCTACGCTAACACTAACCCGTACCCTAACACGTATGCTCCCCCTAAACCTTTGTCGTACCCTAACCTGTACCCTAAACCGTCCCCGTCCCCTAACCCTAACCCTAACCCTAACACTTACCCGAAGCCTTACCCTCACCCGTCCCCTAATCCTAACCCGTACGCTAACACTAACCCGTACCCTAACACGTACGCTCACCCTAAACCGTTGACGTACCCTAACCTGTACTCTAAACCGTCCCCGTCCCCTAAACCTAACCCTAACCCTAACCCTAACCCTAACCCTTACCCGAAGCCTTACACTCAACCGGCCCCTAATCCTAACCCATACGCTAACACTAACCGTTACCCTAACATGTACGCTCACCCTAAACCGTTGTCGTACCCTAACCTGTACCCTAAACCATCCCCGTCCCCTAACCCTAACTCTAAACCTAACCCTTACCCTTACCCGAAGCCTTACCCTCACCCGTCCCCTAATCCTAAACCGTACGCTAACACTAACACGTACCCTAACACATACGCTCACCCTAAACCGTTGTCGTACCCTAACCTGTACCCTAAACCTTCCCCGTCCCCGTCCCCTAACCCTAACCCTAACCCTTACCAGAAGCGTTACACTCACCCATCCCCTAATCCTAACCCGTACGCTAACACTAACCCGTACCCTAACACGTACGCTCACCGTAAACCGTTGTCGTACCCTAACCTGTACCCTAAACCGTCCCTGTCCCCGTCCCCTAACCATAACCCTAAACCTAACCCTAACCCTTACCCGAAACCTTACCCTCACCCGTGCCCTAATCCTAAACCGTACGCTAACACTAACCCATACCCTAACACGTACGCTCACCCTAAACCGTTGTCGTACCCTAACCTGTACCCTAAACCGTCCCTGTCCCCTAACCTTAACCGTAACCCTAACACTAACCCTTACCCGAATCCTTACCCTCACCCGTCCCCTAATCCTAACCCGTATGCTAACACTAACCCGTACCCTAACACGTACGCTCACCCTAAACCGTTGTCGTACACTAACCTGAACCCTAAACCGTCCCCGTCACCTAACACTAACCCTAACCCTAACCCTAACCCTTACCTGAAGCCTTCCCCTCACCCGTCCCCTAATCCTAACCCGTACGCTAACACTAACCCGTACCCTAACACGTACGCTCACACTAAACAGTTGTCGTACCCTAACCTGTACCCTAAACCGTCCCCGTCACCTAACCCTAACCCTACCCTAACCCTAACCCTAACCCTTACCCGAAGCCTTACCCTCACACGTCCCCTAATCCTAACCCGTACGCTAACACTAACCCGTACCCTAACACGTACACTACCCTAAACCGTTGTCGTACCCTAACCTGTACCCTAAACCGTCCCCGTCCCCTAAACCTAACCCTAACCCTAACCTTAACCCTTACCCGAAGCCTTACCCTCAACCGTCCCCTAATCCTAACCCGTATGCTAACACTAAACCGTACCCTAACACGTACGCTCACCATAAACTGTTGTCGTACACTAACCTGTACCCTAAACCGTCTCCGTGCCCGTCCCCTAACCCTAACCCTAACCCTAACCCTAACACTTACCCGAAGCCTTACCCTCACCCGTCCCCTAATCCTAACCCGTACGCTAATACTAACCCGTACCCTAACACGTACGCTCACCCTAAACCGTTGTCGTACCCTAACCTGTACCCTAAACCGTCCCCGTCCCCTAACCCTAACCCTAACCCTAACTCTAACCCTAACCCTAACCCTAACCCTAACCCTTACCCGAAGCCTTACCCTCACCCGTCCCCTAATCCTATCCCGTACGCTAACACTAACCCGTAGCCTAACATGTACGCTCACCCTAAACCGTTGTCGTACCCTAACCTGTAGCCTAAACCGTCCCCGTCCCCTAACCCTAACCCTAACCCTGACCCTAACCCTAACTCTTACCCGAAGCCTTACGCTCACCCGTCCCCTAATCCTAACCCGTACGATAACACTAACCCGTACCCTAACATGTATGCTCACCCTAAACCGTTGTCGTACCCTAACCTGTACCCTAAACCGTCCCCGTCCCCGAACCCTAACCCTAACCCTAACCCTAACCCTTACCCGAAGCCTTACCCTCACCCGTCCCATAATCCTAACCCGTGCGCTAACACTAAACCATACCCTAAAACGAACGCTCCCCCTAAACCGTTGTCGTACCCTAACCTGTACCCTAAACAGTCCCCGTCCCCTAACCCTAACCCTAACACTAACCCTAACCCTAACCCTTACCCGAAGCCTTACCCTCACCCGTCCCCTAATCCTAACCCGTACGCTAACACTAAACCGTACCCTAATAGGTACGCTCACCCTAAACCGTTGACGTATCCTAACCTGTACCCGAAACCGTCCCCGTCCCCGTCCCCTAACCCTAACCCTAACCCTAACCCTTACCCGAAGCCTTACCCTCACCCGTCCTCTAATCCTAACCCGTACGCTCACACTAACCTGTACCCTAACACGTACGCTCACCCTAAACCGTTGTCGTACCCTAACCTGTACCCTAAACGGTCCCCGTCCCCTAACCCTAACCCTAACCCTAACCCTAACCCTAACCCTTACCCGAAGCCTTACCCTCACCCGTCCTCTAATCCTAACCCGTACGCTAACACTAAACCGTACCCTAACACATACGCTAACCCTAAACCGTTGTCGTACCCTAACATGTACCCTAAACCGTCCCCGTGCCCGTCCCCTAAACCTAAACCGAACCCTAACCCTAACCCTTACCCGAAGCCTTACCCTCACCCGTCCCCTAATCCTATCTCGTACGCTAACACTAACCCGTACCCTAACATGTACGCTCACCCTAAACCGTTGTCGTACCCTAACCTGTACCCTAAACCGTCCGCGTCCTCTAACCCTAACCCTAACCCTGACCCTAACCCTAACCCTTACCCGAAGCCTTACCCTCACCCGTCACCTATTCCTAACCCGTACGATAACACTAACCCGTACCCTAACACGTACGCTCACCCTAAACCGTTGTCGTACCCTAACCTCTACCCTAAACCGTCCCCATCCCCGAAACCTAACCCTAACCCTAACCCTAACCCTTACCCGAAGCCTTACCCTCACCCGTCCCATAATCCTAACCCGTGCGCTAACACTAAACCATACCCTAAAAGGAACGCTCTCCTTAAACCGTTGTCGTACCCTAACCTGTACCCTAAACAGTCCCCGTACCCTAACCCTAACCCTAACACTAACCCTAACCCTAACCCTTACCCGAAGCCTTACCCTCACCCGTCCCCTAATCCTAACCCGTACGCTAACACTAAACAGTACCCTAACAGGTACGCTCACCCTAAACCGTTGACGTATCCTAACCTGTACCCGAAACCGTCCCCGTCCCCGTCCCCTAACCCTAACCCTAACCCTAACCCTTACCCGAAGCCTTACCCTCACCCGTCCCCTAATCCTAACCCGTACGCTAGCACTAACCCGTACCCTAACACGTACGCTCACCCTAAACCGTTGTCGTACCCTAACCTGTACCCTAAACCGTCCCCGTCCCCTAACCCTAACCCTAACCCTAACACTTACCCGAAGCCTTACCCTCACCCGTCCCCTAATCCTAACCCGTACGCTAACACTAACCCGTACCCTAAAACGTACGCTCCCTTAAACCGTTGTCGTACCCTAACCTGTACCCTAAACCGTCCCCGTCCCCTAACCCTAACCCTAACCCTAACCCTAACCCTAACCCTAACCGTTACCCGAAGCCTTACCCTCACCCATCCCCTAATCCTAACCCGTACGCTAACACTAACCCGTACCCTAACACGTACGCTCACCCTAAACCGTTGTCGTACACTAACCTGTACCCTAAACCGTCCCCGTCCCCTAACCCTAACCCAAACCCTAACCCTAACCCTTACCCGAAGCCTTACACTCACCAGTCCCCTAATCCTAACCCGTACGCTAACACTAAACCGTACCCTAAAACGTACGTTCACCCTAAATCGTTGTCGTACCCTAACCTGTACCCTAAACCGTCCCCGTCCCCTATCCCTAAACCTAACCCTAACCCTAACCCTTTCCCGAAGCCTTACCCTCACCCGTCCCCTAATCCTAACCCGTACGCTAACAATAACCCGTACCCTAACACGTACGCTCACCCTAAACCGTTGTCGTACCCTAACCTGTACCCTAAACCTTCCCCGTCCCCTAACACTAACCCTAATCCTACCCCTAACCCTAACCCTTACCTGAAGCCTTACCCTCACCCGTCCCCTAATCCTAACACCTACGCTAACACTAACCCGTACGCTAACACGTATGCTCCCCCTAAACCTTTGTCGTACCCTAACCTGTACCCTAAACCGTCCCCGTCCCCTAACCCTAACCCTAACCCTAACACTTACCCGAAGCCTTACCCTCACCCGTCCCCTAATCCTAACCCGTACGCTAACACTAACCCGTACCCTAACACGTACGCTCACCCTAAACCGTTGACGTACCCTAACCTGTACTCTAAACCGTCCCCGTCCCCTAAACCTAACCCTAACCCTAACCCTAACCCTAACCCTTACCCGAAGCCTTACACTCAACCGGCCCCTAATCCTAACCCATACGCTAACACTAACCCTTACCCTAACATGTACGCTCACCCTAAACCGTTGTCGTACCCTAACCTGTACCCTAAACCATCCCCGTCCCCTAACCCTAACTCTAAACCTAACCCTTACCCTTACCCGAAGCCTTACCCTCACCCGTCCCCTAATCCTAAACCGTACGCTAACACTAACACGTGCCCTAACACATACGCTCACCCTAAACCGTTGTCGTACCCTAACCTGTACCCTAAACCTTCCCCGTCCCCGTCCCCTAACCCTAACCCTAACCCTTACCAGAAGCGTTACACTCACCCATCCCCTAATCCTAACCCGTACGCTAACACTAACCCGTACCCTAACACGTACGCTCACCGTAAACCGTTGTCGTACCCTAACCTGTACCCTAAACCGTCCCTGTCCCCGTCCCCTAACCATAACCCTAAACCTAACCCTAACCCTTACCCGAACCCTTACCCTCACCCGTGCCCTAATCCTAAACCGTACGCTAACACTAACCCATACCCTAACACGTACGCTCACCCTAAACCGTTGTCGTACCCTAACCTGTACCCTAAACCGTCCCTGTCCCCTAACCTTAACCGTAACCCTAACACTAACCCTTACCCGAATCCTTACCCTCACCCGTCCCCTAATCCTAACCCGTATGCTAACACTAACCCGTACCCTAACACGTACACTCACCCTAAACCGTTGTCGTACTCTAACCTGAACCCTAAACCGTCCCCGTCACCTAACACTAACCCTAACCCTAACCCTAACCCTTACCTGAAGCCTTCCCCTCACCCGTCCCCTAATCCTAACCCGTACGCTAACACTAACCCGTACCCTAACACGTACGCTCACACTAAACAGTTGTCGTACCCTAACCTGTACCCTAAACCGTCCCCGTCACCTAACCCTAACCCTACCCTAACCCTAACCCTAACCCTTACCCGAAGCCTTACCCTCACACGTCCCCTAATCCTAACCCGTACGCTAACACTAACCCGTACCCTAACACGTACACTACCCTAAACCGTTGTCGTACCCTAACCTGTACCCTAAACCGTCCCCGTCCCCTAAACCTAACCCTAACCCTAACCTTAACCCTTACCCGAAGCCTTACCCTCAACCGTCCCCTAATCCTAACCCGTATGCTAACACTAAACCGTACCCTAACACGTACGCTCACCATAAACTGTTGTCGTACACTAACCTGTACCCTAAACCGTCTCCGTGCCCGTCCCCTAACCCTAACCCTAACCCTAACCCTAACACTTACCCGAAGCCTTACCCTCAACCGTCCCCTAATCCTAACCCGTACGCTAATACTAACCCGTACCCTAACACGTACGCTCACCCTAAACCGTTGTCGTACCCTAACCTGTACCCTAAACCGTCCCCGTCCCCTAACCCTAACCCTAACCCTAACCCTAACCCTAACCCTAACCCTTACCCGAAGCCTTACCCTCACCCGTCCCATAATCCTAACCCGTGCGCTAACACTAAACCATACCCTAAAAGGAACGCTCTCCTTAAACCGTTGTCGTACCCTAACCTGTACCCTAAACAGTCCCCGAACCCTAACCCTAACCCTAACACTAACCCTAACCCTAACCCTTACCCGAAGCCTTACCCTCACCCGTCCCCTAATCCTAACCCGTACGCTAACACTAAACCGTACCCTAACAGATACGCTCACCCTAAACCGTTGACGTATCCTAACCTGTACCCGAAACCGTCCCCGTCCCCGTCCCCTAACCCTAACCCTAACCCTAACCCTTACCCGAAGCCTTACCCTCACCCGTCCTCTAATCCTAACCCGTACGCTCACACTAACCTGTACCCTAACACGTACGCTCACCCTAAACCATTGTCGTACCCTAACCTGTACCCTAAACAGTCCCCGTCCCCTAACCCTAACCCTAACCCTAACCCTAACCCTAACCCTAACCCTTACCCGAAGCCTTACCCTCACCCGTCCCCTAATCCTAACACGTACGCTAACAATAACACGTACCCTAAAAAGTACGCTCACCCTAAAACGTTGTCGTACCCTAAACTGTACACTAAACCGTCCCCGTCCCCTAACCCTAAACCTAACCCTAACCCTAACCCTAACCCTAACCCTAACCCTTACCCGAAGCCTTACCCTCATCCGTCCCCTAATCCTAACCCGTACGCTAACACTAAACCGTACCCTAACACATACGCTCACCCTAAACCGTGGTCGTACCCTAACCTGTACCCTAAACCGTCCCCGTGCCCGTCCCCTAAACCTAAACCGAACCCTATCCCTAACCCTTACCCGAAGCCTTACCCTCACCCGTCCCCTAATCCTATCCCGTACGCTAACACTAACCCGTACCCTAACGCGTACGCTCAACCTAAACCGTTGTCGTACCCTAACCTGTACCCTAAACAGTCCCCATCCCCTAACCCTAACCCTAACACTAACCCTAACCCTAACCCTTACCCGAAGCCTTAACCTCACCCGTCCCCTAATCCTAACCCGTACGCTAACACTAAACCGTACCCTAACACGTACGCTCACCCTAAACCGTTGACGTACCCTAACCTGTTCCCGAAACCCTCCCCGTCCCCGTCCCCTAACCCTAACCCTAACCCTAACCCTTACCCGAAGCCTTACCCTCACCCGTCCTCTAATCCTAACCCGTACGCTCACACTAACCTGTACCCTAACACGTACGCTCACCCTATACCGTTGTCGTACCCTAACCTGTACCCTAAACAGTCCCCGTCCCCTAACCCTAACCCTAACCCTAACCCTAACCCTTACCCGAATCCTTACCCTCACCCGTCGCCTAATCCTAACCCGTACGCTAACACTAACCCGTACCCTAACACGTACGCTCCCCTAAACCGTTGTCGTACCCTAACCTGTACCCTAAACCGTCCCCATCCCCTAACCCTAAGCCTAACCCTAAACCTAACCCTAACCCTAACCCTTACCCGAAGCCTTACCCTCACCCGTCCCCTAATCCTAACCCGTACGCTAACACTAACCCGTACCCTAACACGTACGCTCACCCTAAATCGATGTCGTACCCTAACATGTACCCTAAACCGTCCCCGTCTCCTAACCCTAAACCTAACCCTAAACCTAACCCTAATCCTTACCCGAAGCCTTACCCTACCCCGTCCCCTAATCCTAACCCGTACGCTAACACTAACCCGTACCCTAACACGTACGCTCACCCTAAACCGTTGTCGTACACTAACCTGAACCCTAAACCGTCCCCGTCACCTAACACTAACCCTAACCCTAACCCTAACCCTTACCTGAAGCCTTCCATTCACCCGTCCCCTAATCCTAACCCGTACGCTAACACTAACCCGTACCCTAACACGTACGCTCACCCTAAACAGTTGTTGTACCCTAACCTGTACCCTAAACCGTCCCCGTCACCTAACCCTAACCCTACCCTAACCCTAACCCTAACCCTTACCCGAAGCCTTACCCTCACCCGTCCCCTAATCCTAACCCGTACGCTAAAACTAACCCGTACCCTAACACGTACACTACCCTAAACCGTTGTCGTACCCTAACCTGTACCCTAAACCGTCCCCGTCCCCTAAACCTAACCCTAAACCTAACCCTAACCCTTACCCGAAGCGTTACCCTCAACCGTCCCCTAATCCTAACCCGTATGCTAACACTAACCCGTACCCTAACACGTACGCTCACCATAAACTGTTGTCGTACACTAACCTGTACCCTAAACCGTCTCCGTGCCCGTCCACTAACCCTAACCCTAACCCTAACCCTAACACTTACCCGAAGCCTTACACTCACCCGTCCCCTAATCCTAACCCGTACGCTAATACTAACCCGTACCCTAACACGTACGCTCAACCTAAACCGTTGTCGTACCCTAACCTGTACCCTAAACCGTCCCCGTTCCCTAACCCTAAACCTAACCCTAACCCTAACCCTAACCTTTACCCGAAGCCTTACCCTCACCCGTCCCCTAATCCTAACCCGTACGCTAACAATAACACGTACCCTAAAAAGTACGCTCACCCTAAAACTTTTTCGTACCCTAACCTGTACCCTAAACCGTCCCCGTCCCCTAACCCTAACCTTAACCCTAACCCTAACCCTAACCCTTACCCGAAGCCTTACCCTCACCCGTCCCCTAATCCTAACCCGTACGCTAACACTAAACCGTACCCTAACACGTACGCTAACCCTAAACCGTTGTCGTACCCTAACCTGTACCCTAAACCGTCCCCGTGCCCGTCCCCTAAACCTAAACTGAACCCTAACCCTAACACTTACCCGAAGCCTTACCCTCACCCGTCCCCTAATCCTAACCCGTACGATAACACTAACCCGTACCCTAACACGTACGCTCACCCTAAACCGTTGTCGTACCCTAACCTGTACCATAAACCGTCCCCGTCCCCGAACCCTAACCCTAACCCTAACCCTAACACTTACCCGAAGCCTTACCCTCACCCGTCCCCTAATCCTAACCCGTACGCTAACACTAACATGTACCCTAACACGTACGCTCCCCTAAACCGTTGTCGTACCCTAACCTGTACCCTAAACCGTCCCCATCCCCTAACCCTAAACCTAAACCTAAACCTAACCCTAACCCTAACACTTACCCGAAGCCTTACCCTCACCCGTCCCCTAATCCTAACCCGTACGCTAACACTAACCCGTACCCTAACACGTACGCTCACCCTAAACCATTGTCGTACCCTAACCTGTACCCTAAACCGTCCCCGTCCCCTAACCCTAACCCTAACCCTAACCCTAACCCTAACCCTTACCGGAAGCCTTACCCTCACACGTCTCCTAATCCTAACCCGTACGCTAACACTAACCTGTACCCTTACACGTACCCTCACCCTAAACCGTTGTCGTACCCTAACTTGTACCCTAAACCGTCCCCGTGCCCGTCCCCTAACCCTAACCCTAACCCTAACCCTAACCCTATCCCGAAGCCTTACCCTCACCCGTCCCCTAATCCTAACCCGTACGCTAACACTAACCCGTACCATAACACGTACACTCACCCTAAACCGTTGTCGTACCCTAACCTGTACCGTAAACCGTCCCCGTCCCCAAACCCTAACCCTAACCCTAACCCTAACCCTTACCCGAAGCCTTACCCTCACCCGTCCCCTAATCCTAACCGGTACGCTAACACTAACCCGTACCTTAACACGTACGCTCACCCTAAACCGTTGTCGTACACTAACCTGTACCCTAAGCCGTCCCCGTCGCCTAACCCTAGCCCTAAACCTAACCCTAACACGAACCCGTACCCGAAGCCTTACCCTCACCCGTCCCCTAATCCTAACCCGTACGCTAAAACTAACCCGTACCCTAAAACGTACGCTCACCCTAAACCGTTGTCGTACCCTAACCTGTACCCTAAACCGTTCCCGTCCCCTAACACTAACCCTAAACCTAACCCTAACCCTAACCCTTACCAGAAGCCTTACCCTCATCCGTCCCCTAATCCTAACCCGTACGCTAAAACTAACCCGTACCCTAACACGTACGCTCCCCTAAACAGTTGTCGTACCCTAACCTGTACCCTAAACCGTCCCCGTCCCCTAAACCTAACCCTAACCCTAACCCTAACCCTTACCCGAAGCCTTACCCACACCCGTCCCCTAATCCTAACACGTATGCTAACACTAACCCGTACCCTAACACGTACGCTCACCCTAAACCGTTGTCGTACCCTAACCTGTACCCTAAACCGTCCCCGTCCCCTAACCCTAAACCAAACCCTAACCCTAACCCTAACCCTTACCCGAAGCCTTACCCTCACCCGTCCCCTAATCCTAACCCGTACGCTAACAATAACCCGTACCCTAACAAGTACGCTCACCATAAAACGTTGTCGTACCCTAACCTGTACCCTAAACCGTCCCCGTCCCCTAACCTTAACCCTAACCCTAACCCTAACCCTAACCCTTACCCGAAGCCTTACCCTCACCAGTCCCCTAATCCTAACCCGTACGCTAACACTAACCCGTACCCTAACACGTACACTCACCCTAAACCGTTGTCGTACCCTAACCTGTACCCTAAACCGTCCCCGTGCCCGTCCCCTAAACCTAAACCGAACCCTAACCCTAACCCTTACCCGAAGCCTTACCCTCACCGTCCCCTAATCCTATCCCGTACGCTAACACTAACCCGTACCCTAACACGTACGCTCACCCTAAACCGTTGTCGTACCCTAACCTGTACCCTAAACCGTCCCCGTCCTCTAACCCAACCCTAACCCTAACCCTAACCCTTACCCGAAGCCTTACCCTCACCCGTCCCCTAATCCTAACCCGTACGCTAACACTAACCCGTACCCTAACACGTACTCTCACCCTAAACCGTTGTCATACCCTAACCTGTACCCTAAATCGTCCCCGTCCCCGAACCCTAACCCTAACCCTAACCCTAACCCTAACCCTTACCCGAAGCCTTACCCTCACCCGTCCCATAATCCTAACCCGTGCGCTAACACTAAAACATACCCTAAAACGTACACTCACCCTAAACCGTTGTCGTACCCTAACCTGTACCCTAAACAGTCACCGTCTACCTAACCCTAACCCTAACACTAACACTAACCCTAACCCTTACCCGAAGTCTTACCCTCACCCGTCCCCTAATCCTAACCCGTACGCTAACACTAAACCGTACCCTAACACGTACGCTCACCCTAAACCGTTGACGTACCCTAACCTGTACCTGAAACCGTCCCCGTCCCCGTCCCCTAACCCTAACCCTAACCCTAACCCTTACCTGAAGCCTTAACCTCACCCGTCCTCTAATCCTAACCCGTACGCTAACACTAACCTGTACCCTAACACGTACGCTCACCCTAAACCGTTGTCATACCCTAACCTGTACCCTAAACAGTCCCCGTCCCCGTCCCCTAACCCTAACCCTAAACCTAACCCTAACCCTTACCCGAAGCCTTACCCTCACCCGTCCCCTAATCCTAACCCGTACGCTAAAACTAACCCGTACCCTAACACGTACGCTCCCATAAACCGTTGTCATACCCTAACCTGTACCCTAAACCGTCCCCATCCCCTAACCCTAACCCTAACCCTAAACCTAACCCTATCCCTAACCCTTACCCGAAGCCTTACCCTCACCCGTCCCCTAATCCTAACCCGTACGCTAACACTAACCCGTACCTTAACACTTAAGCTCACCCTAAACCGTTGTCGTACCCTAACCTGTACCCTAAACCGTCCCCGTCCCCTAACCCTAACCCTAACCCTAACCCTAACCCTAACCCTTACCGGTAGCCTTACCCTCACAGGTCTCCTAATCCTAACCCGTACGCTAACACTAACCCGTACCCTAACACGTACCCTCACCCTAAACCGTTGTCGTACCCTAACCTGTACCCTAAAGCGTCCCCGTGCCCGTCCCCTAACCCTAACCCTAACCCTAACCCTAACCCTATCCCGAAGCCTTACCCACACCCGTCCCCTAATCCTAACCCGTACGCTAACACTAACCCGTACCCTAACACGTACGCTCACCCTAAACCGTTGTCGTACCCTAACCTGTACCCTAAACCGTCCCCGTCCCCTAACCCTAACCCTAAGCCTAATCCTAACCCTAACCCTTACCCGAAGCCTTAGCCACACCCGTCCCCTAACCCTAACCCTTACGCTAACACTAACCCGTACCCTAACACGTACGCTCACCCTAAACCGTTGTCGTCCCTAAACTGTACCCTAAACCGCCCCCGTCCCCTAACCCTAACCCTAACCCTAACCCTAACCCTTACCCTTACCCGAAGCCTTACCCTCACCCGTCCCCTAATCTTAACACGTACGCTAACAATAACACGTACCCTAAAAAGTACGCTCACCCTAAAACGTTGTCGTACCCTAACCTGTACACTAAACCGTCCCCGTCCCCTAACCCTAAACCTAACCCTAACCCTAACCCTAACCCTAACCCTAACCCTTACCCGAAGCCTTACCCTCATCCGTCCCCTAATCCTAACCCGTACGCTAACACTAAACCGTACCCTTACACATACGCTCACCCTAAACCGTGGTCGTACCCTAACCTGTACCCTAAACCGTCCCCGTGCCCGTCCCCTAAACCTAAACCGAACCCTAACCCTAACCCTTACCCGAAGCCTTACCCTCACCCGTCCTCTAATCCTAACCCGTACGCTCACACTAACCTGTACCCTAACACGTACGCTCACCCTATACCGTTGTCGTACCCTAACCTGTACCCTAAACAGTCCCCGTCCCCTAACCCTAACCCTAACCCTAACCCTAACCCTAACCCTTACCCGAAGCCTTACCCTCACCCGTCCCCTAATCCTACCCCGTACGCTAACACTAACCCGTACCCTAACACGTACGCTCACCCTAAACCGTTGTCGTACCCTAACCTGTACCCTAAACCGTCCCCATCCCCTAACCCTAACCCTAACCCTAAACCTAACCCTAACCCTAACCCTTACCCGAAGCCTTACCCTCACCCGTCCCCTAATCCTAACCCGTACGCTAACACTAACCCGTACCCTAACACGTACGCTCACCCTAAATCGATGTCGTACCCTAACATGTACCCTAAACCGTCCCCGTCTCCTAACCCTAAACCTAACCCTAAACCTAACCCTAATCCTTACCCGAAGCCTTACCCTAACCCGTCCCCTAATCCTAACCCGTACGCTAACACTAACCCGTTCCCTAACACGTACGCTCACCCTAAACCGTTGTCGTACACTAACCTGAACCCTAAACCGTCCCCGTCACCTAACACTAACCCTAACCCTAACCCTAACCCTTACCTGAAGCCTTCCACTCACCCGTCCCCTAATCCTAACCCGTACGCTAACACTAACCCGTACCCTAACACGTACGCTCACCCTAAACAGTTGTTGTACCCTAACCTGTACCCTAAACCGTCCCCGTCACCTAACCCTAACCCTACCCTAACCCTAACCCTAACCCTTAACCGAAGCCTTACCCTCACCCGTCCCCTAATCCTAACCCGTACGCTAAAACTAACCCGTACCCTAACACGTACACTACCCTAAACCGTTGTCGTAACCTAACCTGTACCCTAAACCGTCCCCGTCCCCTAAACCTAACCCTAAACCTAACCCTAACCCTTACCCGAAGCCTTACCCTCAACCGTCCCCTAATCCTAACGCGTATGCTAACACTAACCCGTACCCTAACACGTACGCTCACCATAAACTGTTGTCGTACACTAACCTGTACCTTAAACCGTCTCCGTGCCCGTCCCCTAACCCTAACCCTAACCCTAACCCTAACCCTAACACTTACCCGAAGCCTTACACTCACCCGTCCCCTAATCCTAACCCGTACGCTAATACTAACCCGTACCCAGACACGTACGCTCACCCTAAACCGTTGTCGTACCCTAACCTGTACCCTAAACCGTCCCCGTCCCCTAACCCTAAACCTAACCCTAACCCTAACCCTAACCCTTACCCGAAGCCTTACCCTCACCCGTCCCCTAATCCTAACCCGTACGCTAACAATAACACGTAGCCTAAAAAGTACGCTCACCCTAAAACGTTGTCGTACCCTAACCTGTACCCTAAACCGTCCCCGTCCCCTAACCCTAAACCTAACCCTAACCCTAACCCTAACCCTAATCCTAACCCTTACCCGAAGCCTTACCCTCATCCGTCCCCTAATCCTAACCCGTACGCTAACACTAAACCGTACACTAACACGTACGCTCACCCTAAACCGTGGTCGTACCCTAACCTGTACCCTAAACCGTCCCCGTGCCCGTCCCCTAAACCTAAACCGAACCCTAACCCTAACCCTTACCCGAAGCCTTACCCTCACCCGTCCCCTAATCCTATCCCGTACGCTAACACTAACCCGTACCCTAACACGTACTCTCAACCTAAACCGTTGTCGTACCCTAACCTGTACCCTAAACAGTCCCCGTCCCCTAACCCTAACCCTAACACTAACCCTAACCCTAACCCTTACCCGAAGCCTTACCCTCACCCGTCCCCTAATCCTAACCCGTACGCTAACACTAAACCGTACCCTAACACGTACGCTCACCCTAAACCGTTGACGTACACTAACCTGTACCCGAAACCCTCCCCGTCCCCGTCCCCTAACCCTAACCCTAACCCTTACCCGAAGCCTTACACTCACCCGTCCTCTAATCCTAACCCGTAGGCTCACACTAAACTGTACCCTAACATGTACGCTCACCCTAAACCGTTGTCGTACCCTAACCTGTACCCTAAACCGTCCCCATCCCCTAACCCTAAACCTAACCCTAAACCTAACCCTAACCCTAACACTTACCCGAAGCCTTACCCTCACCCGTCCCCTAATCCTAACCCGTACGCTAACACTAACCCGTACCCTAACACGTACGCTCACCCTAAACCATTGTCGTACCCTAACCTGTACCCTAAACCGTCCCCGTCCCCTAACCCTAACCCTAACCCTAACCCTAACCCTAACACTTACCGGAAGCCTTACCCTCCCACGTCTCCTAATCCTAACCCGTACGCTAACACTAACCTGTACCCTAACACGTACCCTCACCCTAAACCGTTGTCGTACCCTAACTTGTATCCTAAACCGTCCCCGTGCCCGTCCCCTAACCCTAACCCTAACCCTAACCCTAACCTTATCCCGAAGCCTTACCCTCACCCGTCCCCTAATCCTAACCCGTACGCTAACACTAACCCGTACCATAACACGTACACTCACCCTAAACCGTTGTCGTACCCTAACCTGTACCCTAAACCGTCCCCGTCCCCAAACCCTAACCCTAACCCTAACCCTAACCCTAACCCTAACCCTTACCCGAAGCCTTACCCTCACCCGTCCCCTAATGCTAACCCGTACGCTAACACTAACCCGTACCCTAACACGTACGCTCACACTAAACCGTTGTCGTACCCTAACCTGTACCCTAACGGTCCCCGTCCCCTAACCCTAACCCTAAACCTAACCCTAACCCTAACCCTTACCCGAAGCCTTACCCTCACCCGTCCCCTAATCCTAACCCATACGCTAACAATAACCAGTACCCTAACACGTACGCTCACCCTAAAACGTTGTCGTACACTAACCTGTACCCTAAACCGTCCCCGTCCCCTAACCCTAACCCTAACCCTAACCCTAAACCTAACCCTTACCCGAAGCCTTACCCTCACCCGTCCCCTAATCCTAACCGGTACGCTAACACTAACCCGTACCTTAACACGTACGCTCACCCTAAACCGTTGTCGTACACTAACCTGTACCCTAAGCCGTCCCCGTCGCCTAACCCTAACCCTAAACCTAACCCTAACACGAACCCGTACCCGAAGCCTTACCCTCACCCGTCCCCTAATCCTAACCCGTACGCTAAAACTAACCCGTACCCTAACACGTACGCTCACCCTAAACCGTTGTCGTACCCTAACCTGTACCCTAAACCGTCCCCGTCCCCTAACCCTAACCTAAACCTAACCCTATCCCTAACCCTTACCCGAAGCCTTACCCTCACCCGTCCCCTAATCCTAACCCGTACGCTAAAACTAACCCGTACCCTAACACGTACGCTCCCCTAAACAGTTGTCGTACCCTAACCTGTACCCTAAACCGTCCCCGTCCCCTAAACCTAACCCTAACCCTAACCCTAACCCTTACCCGAAGCCTTACACACACCCGTCCCCTAATCCTAACCCGTATGCTAACACTAACCCGTACCCTAACACGTACGCTAACCCTAAACCGTTGTCGTACCCTAACCTGTACCCTAAACCGTCCCCGTCCCCTAACCCTAAACCAAACCCTAACCCTAACCCTAACCCTTACCCGAAGCCTTACCCTCACCCGTCCCCTAATCCTAACCTGTACGCTAACAATAACCCGTACCCTAAAAAGTACGCTCAGCATAAAACGTTGTCGTACCCTAACCTGTACCCTAAACCGTCCCCGTCCCCTAACCTTAACCCTAAACATAACCCTAACCCTAACCCTTACCCGAAGCCTTACCCTCACCCGTCCCCTAATCCTAACCCGTACGCTAACACTAACCCGTACCCTAACACGTACACTCACCCTAAACCGTTGTCGTACCCTAACCTGTACCCTAAACCGTCCCCGTGCCCGTCCCCTAAACCTAAACCGAACCCTAACCCTAACCCTGACCCGAAGCCTTACCCTCACCCGTCCCCTAATCCTATCCCGTACGCTAACACTAACCCGTACCCTAACACGTACGCTCACCCTAAACCGTTGTCGTACCCTAACCTGTACCCTAAACCGTCCCCGTCCTCTAACCCAACCCTAACCCTAACCCTAACCCTTACCCGAAGCCTTACCCTCACCGTCCCCTAATCCTAACCCGTACGCTAACACTAACCCGTACCCTAACACGTACTCTCACCCTAAACCGTTGTCGTACCCTAATCTGTACCCTAAACCGTCCCCATCCCCGAACCCTAACCCTAACCCTAACCCTAACCCTAACCCTTACCCGAAGCCTTACCCTCACCCGTCCCATAATCCTAACCCGTGCGCTAACACTAAAACATACCCTAAAACGTACACTCACCCTAAACCTTTGTCGTACCCTAACCTGTACCCTAAACAGTCACCGTCACCTAACCCTAACCCTAACACTAACACTAACCCTAACCCTTACCCGAAGTCTTACCCTCACCCGTCCCCTAATCCTAACCCGTACGCTAACACTAAACCGTACCCTAACACGTACGCTCACCCTAAACCGTTGACGTACCCTAACCTGTACCTGAAACCGTCCCCGTCCCCGTCCCCTAACCCTAACCCTAACCCTTACCTGAAGCCTTAACCTCACCCGTCCTCTAATCCTAACCCGTACGCTAACACTAACCTGTACCCTAACACGTACGCTCACCCTAAACCGTTGTCATACCCTAACCTGTACCCTAAACAGTCCCCGTCCCCTAACCCTAACCCTAACCCTAAACCTAACCCTAACCCTTACCCGAAGCCTTACCCTCACCCGTCCCCTAATCGTAACCCGTACGCTAAAACTAACCCGTACCCTAACACGTACGCTCCCATAAACCGTTGTCGTACCCTAACCTGTACCCTAAACCGTCCCCATCCCCTAACCTTAACCCTAACCCTAAACCTAACCCTATCCCTAACCCTTACCCGAAGCCTTACCCTCACCCGTCCCCTAATCCTAACCCGTACGCTAACACTAACCCGTACCTTAACACTTAAGCTCACCCTAAACCGTGGTCGTACCCTAACCTGTACCCTAAACCGTCCCCGTCCCCTAACCCTAACCCTAACCCTAACCCTAACCCTTACCGGTAGCCTTACCCTCACACGTCTCCTAATCCTAACCCGTACGCTAACACTAACCCGTACCCTAACACGTACCCTCACCCTAAACCGTTGTCGTACCCTAACCTGTACCCTAAAGCGTCCCCGTGCCGTCCCCTAACCCTAACCCTAACCCTAACCCTAACCCTATCCCGAAGCCTTACCCTCACCCGTCCCCTAATCCTAACCCGTACGCTAACACTAACCCGTACCCTAACACGTACGCTCACCCTAAACCGTTGTCGTACCCTAACCTGTACCCTAAACCGTCCCCGTCCCCTAACCCTAACCCTAAGCCTAATCCTAACCCTAACCCTTACCCGAAGCCTTACCCACACCCGTCCCCTAACCCTAACCCTTACGCTAACACTAACCCGTACCCTAACACGTACGCTCACCCTAAACTGTTGTCGTCCCTAAACTGTACCCTAAACCGCCCCCGTCCCCTAACCCTAAACCTAACCCTAACCCTAACCCTACCCTTACCCGAAGGCTTACACTCACCCGTCCCCTAATCCTAACCCGTACGCTAAAACTAACCCATACCCTAACACGTACACTCACCCTAAACGGTTGTCGTACCCTAACCTGTACCCTAAACCGTCCCCGTCCCCTAACCCTAACCCTAACCCTAACCCTAACCCTTACCGGAAGCCTTACACTCACCCGTCCCCTAATCCTAACCCGTACGCTAACACTAACCCGTACCCTAACACGTACGCTCACCCTAAAACGTTGTCGTACCATAACCTGTACCCTAAACCATCCCCGTCCCCAAACCCTAATCCTAACCCTAACCCTAACCCTAACCCTTACCCGAAGCCTTACCCTCACCCGTCCCCTAATCCTAACCCGTACGCTAACACTAACCCGTACCTTAACACTTAAGCTCACCCTAAACCGTTGTCGTACCCTAACCTGTACCCTAAACCGTCCCCGTCCCCTAACCCTAACCCTAACACTAACCCTAACACTTACCGGTAGCCTTACCCTCACACGTCTCCTAATCCTAACCCGTACGCTAACACTAACCCGTACCCTAACACGTACCCTCACCCTAAACCGTTGTCGTACCCTAACCTGTACCCTAAAGCGTCCCCGTGCCCGTCCCCTAACCCTAACCCTAACCCTAACCCTATCCCGAAGCCTTACCCTCACCCGTCCCCTAATCCTAACCCGTACGCTAACACTAACCCGTACCCTTACACGTACGCTCACCCTAAACCGTTGTCGTACCCTAACCTGTACCCTAAACCGTCCCCGTCCCCTAACCCTAACCCTAAGCCTAATCCTAACCCTAACCCTTACCCGAAGCCTTACCCTCACCCGTTCCCTAACCCTAACCCTAACGCTAACACTAACCCGTACCCTAACACGTAGGCTCACCCTAAACCGTTGTCGTCCCTAACCTGTACCCTAAACCGCCCCCGTCCCCTAACCCTAAACCTAACCCTAACCCTAACCCTACCCTTACCCGAAGGCTTACACTCACCCGTCCCCTAATCCTAACCCGTACGCTAAAACTAACCCATACCCTAACACGTACGCTCAACCTAAACGGTTGTCGTACCCTAACCTGTACCCTAAACCGTCCCCGTCCCCTAAACCTAACCCTAACCCTAACCCTAACCCTAACCCTAACCCTAACCCTAACCCTAACCCTTACCCGAAGCCTTACCCTCACCCGTCCCCTAATCCTAACCCGTACGCTAACACTAACCCGTACCCTAACACGTACGCTCACCCTAAACCGTTGTCGTACCCTAACCTGTACCCTAAACCGTCCCCGTCCCCTAACCCTAACCCTAACCCTAACCCTTACCCGAAGCCTTACCCTCACCCATCCCCTAATCCTAACCCGTACGCTAACAATAACCCGTACCCTAACATGTACGCTCACCCTAAAACGTTGTCGTACCCTAACCTGTACCCTAAACCGTCCCCGTCCTCTAACCCTAACCCTAACCCTAACCCTAACCCTTACCCGAAGCCTTACCCTCACCCGTCCCCTAATCCTAACCCGTACGCTAACACTAACCCGTACCCTAACACGTACTCTCACCCTAAACCGTTGTCGTACCCTAACTTGTACCCTAAACCGTCCCCGTCCCCAAACCTTCAACCCTAACCCTAACCCTAACCCTAACCCTTACCCGAAGCCTTACCCTCACCCGTCCCATAATCCTAACCCATGCGCTAACACTAAAACATACCCTAAAACGTACACTCACCCTAAACCGTTGTCGTACCCTAACCTGTACCCTAAACAGTCACCGTCCCCTAACCCTAACCCTAACACTAACCCTAACCCTAACCCATACCCGAAGTCTTACCCTCACCCGTCCCCTAATCCTAACCCGTACGCTAACACTAAACCGTTCCCTAACATGTACGCTCACCCTAAACCGTTGACGTACCCTAACCTGTACCCGAAACCGTCCCCGTCACCGTCCCCTAACCCTAACCCTAACCCTAACCCTTACCTGAAGCCTTACCCTCACCCGTCCTCTAATCCTACCCCGTACGCTAACACTAACCTGTACCCTAACACGTACGCTCACCCTAAACCGTTGTCGTACCCTAAGCTGTACCCTAAACAGTCCCCGTCCCCTAACCCTAACCCTAACCCTAAACCTAACCCTAACCCTTACCCGAAGCCTTACCCTCACCCGTCCCCTAATCCTAAACCGTACGCTAACACTAACCCGTACCCTAACACGTACGCTCCCCTAAACCGTTGTCGTACCCTAACCTGTACCCTAAACCGTCCCCAACCCCTAACCCTAACCCTAACCCTAAACCTAACCCTAACCCTAACCCTTACCCGAAGCCTTACCCTCACCCGTCCCCTAATCCTAACCCGTACGCTAACACTAACCCGTACCTTAACACTTAAGCTCACCCTAAACCGTTGTCGTACCCTAACCTGTACCCTAAACCGTCCCCGTCCCCTAACCCTAACCCTAACACTAACCCTAACCCTTACCGGTAGCCTTACCCTCACACGTCTCCTAATCCTAACCCGTACGCTAACACTAACCCGTACCCTAACACGTACCCTCACCCTAAACCGTTGTCGTACCCTAACCTGTACCCGAAAGCGTCCCCGTGCCCGTCCCCTAACCCTAACCCTAACCCTAACCCTATCCCGAAGCCTTACCCTCACCCGTCCCCTAATCCTAACCCGTACGCTAACACTAACCCGTACCCTAACACGTACGCTCACCCTAAACCGTTGTCGTACCCTAACCTGTACCCTAAACCGTCCCCGTCCCCTAACCCTAACCCTAAGCCTAATCCTAACCCTAACCCTTACCCGAAGCCTTACCCTCACCCGTTCCCTAACCCTAACCCTAACGCTAACACTAACCCGTACCCTAACACGTAGGCTCACCCTAAACCGTTGTCGTCCCTAACCTGTACCCTAAACCGCCCCCGTCCCCTAACCCTAAACCTAACCCTAACCCTAACCCTACCCTTACCCGAAGGCTTACACTCACCCGTCCCCTAATCCTAACCCGTACGCTAAAACTAACCCATACCCTAACACGTACGCTCAACCTAAACGGTTGTCGTACCCTAACCTGTACCCTAAACCGTCCCCGTCCCCTAAACCTAACCCTAACCCTAACCCTAACCCTTACCGGAAGCCTTACACTCACCCGTCCCCTAATCCTAACCCGTACGCTAACACTAACCCGTACCCTAACACGTACGCTCACCCTAAAACGTTGTCGTACCCTAACCTGTACCCTAAACCGTCCCCGTCCCCAAACCCTAATCCTAACCCTAACCCTAACCCTAACCCTTACCCGAAGCCTTACCCTTACCCGTCCCCTAATCCTAACCCGTACGCTAACACTAACCCGTACCTTAACACGTACGCTCACCCTAATCCGTTGTCGTACCCTAACCTGTACCCTACACCGTCCCCGTCGCCTAACCCTAACCCTAACCCTAACACTAACCCGAACACTTACCCGAAGCCTTACCCTCACCCGTCCCCTAATCCTAACCCGTACGCTAAAAGTAACCCGTACCCTAACACGTACGCTCACCCTAAAGCGTTGTCGTACCCTAACCTGTACCCTAAACCGTCCCCGTCCCCTAACCCTAACCGTAACCCTAACCCTAACCCTAAACCTTACCCGAAGCCTTACCTTCACCCGTCCCCTAATCCTAACCCGTACGCTAACACTAACCCGTACCCTAACACGTACGCTCCCCTAAACCGTTGTCGTACCCTAACCTGTACCCTAAACCGTCCCCGTCCCCTAAACCTAACCCTAACCCTAACCCTAACCCTTACCCGAAGCCTTACCCTCACCCGTCCCCTAATCCTAACCCGTAGGCTAACACTAACCCGTACCCTAACACGTACGCTCACCATAAACCGTTGTCGTACCCTAACCTGTACCCTATACCGTCCCCGTGCCCGTCCCCAACCCTAACCTTAACCCTAACATTAACCCTCACCCGAAGCCTTACCCTCACCCGTCCCGTAATCCTAACCCGTACGCTAACACTAACCCGTACCCTAACACGTACGCTCACCGTAAACCGTTGTCGTACCCTAAACTGTACCCTAAACCGTCCCCGTCCCCTAACCCTAACCCTAACCCTAACCCTTACCCGAAGCCTTACCCTCACCCGTCCCCTAATCCTAACCCGTACGCTAACAATAACCCGTACCCTAACACATACGCTCACCCTAAACCGTTGACGTACCCTAACCTGTACCCTAAACCGTCCCCGTCCCCTAACCCTAACCCTAACCCTAACCCTTACACTTACCCAAAGCCTTACCCTCACCCGTCCCCTAATCCTAAACCGTACGCTAACACTAACACGTACCCTAACACGTACGCTCACCCTAAACAGTTGTCGTACCCTAACCTGTACCCTAAACCTTCCCCGTCCCCGTCCCCGTCCCCTAACCCTAACCCTAACCCTAACCCTTACCCGAAGCCTTACCCACACCCGTCCCCTAATCCTAACCCGTACGCTAACACTAACCCGTACCCTACCACGTACGCTCACCCTAAACCGTTGTCGTACCCTAACCTGTACCCTAAACCGTCCCTGTCCCCGTCCCCTAACCATAACAGTAAACCTAACCCTAACCCTTACCCGAAGCCTTACCCTCACCCGTGCCCTAATCCTAAACCGTACGCTAACACTAACCCGTACCCTAACACGTACGCTCACCCTAAACCGTTGTCGTACCCTAACCTGTACCCTAAACCGTCCCCGTCCCCTAACCCTAACCCTAACCCTAACCCTTACCCGAAGCCTTACCCTCACCCGTCCCCTAATCCTAACCCGTACGCTAACAATAACCCTTACCCTAACACGTACGCTCACCCTAAATCGTTGTCATACCCTAACATGTACCCTAAACCGTCCCCGTCTCCTAACCCTAAACCTAACCCTAAACCTAACCCTAATCCTTACCCCAAGCCTTACCCTCACCCGTCCCCTAATCCTAACACGTACGCTAACACTAACCCGTACCCTAACACGTACGCTCACCCAAAACCTTTGTCGTACACTAACCTGTACCCTAAACCGTCCCCGTCCCCTAACCCTAACCCTAACCCTAACCCTGACCCTACCTGAAGCCTTACCCTCACCCGTCCCCTAATCCTAACCCGTACGCTAACACTAACCCGTACCCTAACACGTATGCTCACCCTAAACCGTTGTCGTACCCTAACCTGTACCCTAAACCGTCCCCGTGCCCGTCCCCTAACCCTAAAGCTAACCCTAAACCTAACCCTTACCCGAAGCCTTACTCTCACCTGTCCCCTAATCCTATCCCGTACGCTAACTCTAACCCGTACCCTAACACGTACGCTCACCCTAAACCGTTGTCGTACCCTAAACTGTACCCTAAACCGTCCGCGTCCTCTAACCCTAACCCTAACCCTAACCCTAACCCTAACCCTTACCCGAAGCCTTACCCTCACCCGTCCCCTAATCCTAACCCGTACGCTAACACTAAGCCGTACCCTAACACGTACGCTCACCCTAAACCGTTGTCGTACCCTAAACTGTACCCTAAACCTTCCCCGTCCCCTAACCCTAACTCTAACCCTATCCCTAACCATAACCCTTACCCGAAGCCTTACCCTCACCCCTCCCATAATCCTAACCCGTGCGCTAACACTAAACCGTACCCTAAAACGTACGCTCACCCTAAACCGTTGTCGTACCCTAACCTGTACCCTAAACAGTCCCCGTCCCCTAACCCTAACCCTAACCCTAACCCTAACCCTAAACCTTACCCGAAGCCTTACCCTCACCCGTCCCCTAATCCTAACCCGTACGCTAACACTAACCCGTACCCTAACACGTACGCTCCCCTAAACCGTTATCGTACCCTAACCTGTACCCTAAACCGTCCCCGCCCCCTAACAATAACCCTAACCCTAACCCTTACCCGAAGCATTACCCTCACCCGTCCCCTAATCCTAACCCGTACGCTAACACTAACCCGTATCCTAACACGTACGCTCACCCTAAACCGTTGACGTACCCTAACCTGTACCCTAAACCGTCCCCGTCCCCGTCCCCTAACCCTAACCCTAACCCTTACCCGAAGCCTTACCCTCACCCGTCCCCTAATCCTAACCCGTACGCTAACACTAACCCGTACCCTAACACGTACGCTCACCCTAAACCGTTGACGTACCCTAACCTGTACCCTAAACCGTCCCCGTCCCCTAACCCTAACCCTAACCCTAACCCTTACCCGAAGCCTTACCCTCACCCTTCCCCTAATCCTAACCCGTACGCTAACAATAACCCGTACCCTAACAAGTACGCTCACCCTAAAACGTTGTCGCACCCTAACCTGTACCCTAAACCGTCCCCGTCCTATAACCCTAACCCTAACCCTAACCCTAACCCTTACCCGAAGCCTTACCCTCACCCGTCCCCTAATCCTAACCCGTACGCTAACACTAACCCGTACCCTAACACGTACTCTCACCCTAAACGGTTGTCGTGCCGTAACTTGTACCCTAAACCGTCCCCGTCCCCAAACCTTCAACCCTAACCCTAACCCTAACCCTAACCCTTACCCGAAGCCTTACCCTCACCCGTCCCATAATCCTAACCCGTGCGCTAACACTAAAACATACCCTAAAACGTACACTCACCCTAAACCGATGTCGTACCCTAACCTGTACCCTAAACAGTCACCGTCCCCTAACCCTAACCCTAACACTAACCCTAACCCTAACCCATACCCGAAGTCTTACCCTCACCCGTCCCCTAATCCTAACCCGTACGCTAACACTAAACCGTACCCTAAAAAGTACGCTCACCCTAAACCGTTGACGTACCCTAACCTGTACCCGAAACCGTCCCCGTCACCGTCCCCTAACCCTAACCCTAACCCTAACCCTTACCTGAAGCCTTACCCTCACCCGTCCTCTAATCCTACCCCGTACGCTAACACTAACCTGTACCCTAACACGTACGCTCACCCTAAACCGTTGTCGTACCCTAACCTGTACCCTAAACAGTCCCCGTCCCCTAACCCTAACCCTAACCCTAAACCTAACCCTAACCCTTACCCGAAGCCTTACCCTCACCCGTCCCCTAATCCTAACCCGTACGCTAACACTAACCCGTACCCTAACACGTACGCTCCCCTAAACCGTTGTCGTACCCTAACCTGTACCCTAAACCGTCCCCAACCCCTAACCCTAACCCTAACCCTAAACCTAACCCTAACCCTAACCCTTACCCGAAGCCTTACCCTCACCCGTCCCCTAATCCTAACCCGTACGCTAACACTAACCCGTACCTTAACACTTAAGCTCACCCTAAACCGTTGTCGTACCCTAACCTGTACCCTAAACCGTCCCCGTCCCCTAACCCTAACCCTAACACTAAACCTAACCCTTACCGGTAGTCTTACCCTCACACGTCTCCTAATCCTAACCCGTACGCTAACACTAACCCGTACCCTAACACGTACCCTCACCCTAAACCGTTGTCGTACCCTAACCTGTACCCTAAAGCGTCCCCGTGCCCGTCCCCTAACCCTAACCCTAACCCTAACCCTAACCCTATCCCGAAGCCTTACCCTCACCCGTCCCCTAATCCTAACCCGTACGCTAACACTAACCCGTACCCTAACACGTACGCTCACCCTAAACCGTTGTCGTACCCTAACCTGTACCCTAAACCGTCCTCGTCCCCTAACCCTAACCCTAAGCCTAATCCTAACCCTAACCCTTACCCGAAGCCTTACCCTCACCCGTACCCTAACCCTAACCCTAACGCTAACACTAACCCGTACCCTAACACGTAGGCTCACCCTAAACCGTTGTCGTCCCTAACCTGTACCCTAAACCGCCCCCGTCCCCTAACCCTAAACCTAACCCTAACCCTAACCCTACCCTTACCCGAAGGCTTACACTCACCCGTCCCCTAATCCTAACCCGTACGCTAAAACTAACCCATACCCTAACACGTACGCACAACCTAAACGGTTGTCGTACCCTAACATGTACCCTAAACCGTCCCCGTCCCCTAAACCTAACCCTAACCCTAACCCTAACCCTTACCGGAAGCCTTACACTCACCCGTCCCCTAATCCTAACCCGTACGCTAACACTAACCCGTACCCTAACACGTACGCTCACCCTAAAACGTTGTCGTACCCTAACCTGTACCCTAAACCGTCCCCGTCCCCAAACCCTAATCCTAACCCTAACCCTAACCCTAACCCTTACCCGAAGCCTTACCCTTACCCGTCCCCTAATCCTAACCCGTACGCTAACACTAACCCGTACCTTAACACGTACGCTTACCCTAATCCGTTGTCGTACCCTAACCTGTACCCTACACCGTCCCCGTCGCCTAACCCTAACCCTAACCCTAACACTAACCCGAACACTTACCCGAAGCCTTACCCTCACCCGTCCCCTAATCCTAACCCGTACGCTAACACTAACCCATACCCTAACACGTACGCTCACCATAAACCGTTTTCGTACCCTAACCTGTACCCTAAACCGTCCCCGTGCCCGTCCCCTAACCCTAACCCTAACCCTAATCCTAACCCTCACCCGAAGCCTTACCCTCACCCGTCCCCAATCCTAACATGTACGCTAACACTAACCCGTACCCTAACACGTACGCTCACCGTAAACCGTTGTCGTACCCTAACCTGTACCCTAAACCGTCCCCGTCCCCTAACCCTAACCCTAACCCTAACCCTAACCCTTACCCGAAGCCTTACCCTCACCCGTCCCCTAATCCTAACCCGTACGCTAACAATAACCCATACCCTAACACGTACGCTCACCCTAAACCGTTGTCGTACCCTAACCTTTACCCTAAACCGTCCCCGTCCCCGAACCCTAACCCTAACCCTAACCCTAACCCTAAATTTTACCCGAACCCTTACCCTCACCCGTCCCCTAATCCTAACCCGTACGCTAACACTAACCTGTACCCTAAAACGTATGCTCACCCTAAACCGTTGTCGTACCCTAACCTGTACCCTAAACCGTCCCCGTGCCCGTCCCCTAAACCTAAAGCTAACCCTAACCCTAACACTTACCCGAAGCCTTACACTCACCCGTCCCCTAATCCTATCCCGTATGCTAACACTAACCCGTACCCTAACATGTACGCTCACCCTAAACCGTTGTCGTACCCTAACCTGTACCCTAAACCGTCCACGTCCTCTAACCCTAACCCTAACCCTAACCCTTACCCGAAGCCTTACCCTCACCCGTCCCCTAATCCTAACCCGTACGCTAACACTAACCCGTACCCTAACACGTACGCTCACCCTAAACCGTTGTCGTACCCTAAACTGTACCCTAAACCGTCCCCGTCCCCTAACCCTAACCCTAACCCTAACCCTAACCCTAACCCTTACCCGAAGCCTTACCCTCACCCGTCCCATAATCCTAACCCGTGCGCTAACGCTAAACCGTACCCTAAAACGTACGCTCACCCTAAAACGTTGTCGTACCCTAACCTGTACCCTAAACCTTCCCCGTCCCCTAACCCTAACCCTAATCCTAACCCTAACCCTAACCCTTACCTGAAGCCTTACCCTCACCCGTCCCCTAATCCTAACCCGTACGCTAACACTAACCCGTACCCTAACACGTACGCTCACCCTAAACCGTTGTCGTACCCTAACCTGTACCCTAAACCGTCCCCGTCCCCTAACCCTAACCCTAACCCTAACACTTACCCGAAGCCTTACACTGACCCGTCCCCTAATCCTAACCCGTACGCTAACACTAACCCGTACCCTAACACGTACGCTCACCCTAAACCGTTGACGTACACTAACCTGTACCCTAAACCGTCCCCATCCCCTAAACCTAATCCTAACCCTAACCCTAACCCTAACCCTTACCCGAAGCCTTACACTCACCCGGCCCCTAATCCTAACCCATACGCTAACACTAACCCGTACCCTAACACGTACGCTCACCCTAAAGCATTGTCGTACCCTAAACCGTCCCCGGCCCCTAACCCTAACCCTAACCCTAACCCTAACCCTAACCCTTACCCGAAGCCTTACCCTCACCCGTCCCATAATCCTAACCCGTGCGCTAACACTAAACCGTACCCTAAAACGTACGCTCACCCTAAACCGTTGTCGTACCCTAACCTGTACCCTAAAGAGTCCCCGTCCCCTAAACCTAACCCTAACCCTAACCCTAACCCTAAACCTTACCCGAAGCCTTACCCACCCGTCCCCTCTTCCTAACCCGTACGCTAACACTAACCCGTACCCTAACACGTACGCTCCCCTAAACCGTTATCGTACCCTAACCTGTACCCTAAACCGTTCCCGCCCCCTAACAATAACCCTAACCCTAACCCTTACCCCAAGCATTACCCTCACCCGTCCCCTTATCCTAACCCGTACGCTAACACTAACCCGTATCCTAACACGTACGCTCACCCTAATCCGTTGACGTACCCTAACCTGTACCCTAAACCGTTCCCGCCCCCTAACAATAACCCTAACCCTAACCCTTACCCGAAGCATTACCCTCACCCGTCCCCTTATCCTAACCCGTACGCTAACACTAACCCGTACCCTAACACGTAGGCTCACCCTAAACCGTTGTCGTCCCTAACCTGTACCCTAAACCGCCCCCGTCCCCTAACCCTAAACCTAACCCTAACCCTAACCCTACCCTTACCCGAAGGCTTACACTCACCCGTCCCCTAATCCTAACCCGTACGCTAAAACTAACCCATACCCTAACACGTACGCTCAACCTAAACGGTTGTCGTACCCTAACCTGTACCCTAAACCGTCCCCGTCCCCTAAACCTAACCCTAAACCTAACCCTAACCCTAACCCTAACCCTAACCCTAACCCTTACCCGAAGCCTTACCCTCACCCGTCCCCTAATCCTAACCCGTACGCTAACACTAACCCGTACCCTAACACGTACGCTCACCCTAAACCGTTGTCGTACCCTAACCTGTACCCTAAACCGTCCCCGTCCCCTAACCCTAACCCTAACCCTAACCCTTACCCGAAGCCTTACCCTCACCCATCCCCTAATCCTAACCCGTACGCTAACAATAACCCGTACCCTAACATGTATGCTCACCCTAAAACGTTGTCGTACCCTAACCTGTACCCTAAACCGTCCCCGTCCTCTAACCCTAACCCTAACCCTAACCCTAACCCTTACCCGAAGCCTTACCCTCACCCGTCCCCTAATCCTAACCCGTACGCTAACACTAACCCGTACCCTAACACGTACTCTCACCCTAAACCGTTGTCGTACCCTAACTTGTACCCTAAACCGTCCCCGTCCCCAAACCTTCAACCCTAACCCTAACCCTAACCCTAACCCTTACCCGAAGCCTTACCCTCACCCGTCCCATAATCCTAACCCATGCGCTAACACTAAAACATACCCTAAAACGTACACTCACCCTAAACCGTTGTCGTACCCTAACCTGTACCCTAAACAGTCACCGTCCCCTAACCCTAACCCTAACACTAACCCTAACCCTAACCCATACCCGAAGTCTTACCCTCACCCGTCCCCTAATCCTAACCCGTACGCTAACACTAAACCGTACCCTAACATGTACGCTCACCCTAAACCGTTGACGTACCCTAACCTGTACCCGAAACCGTCCCCGTCACCGTCCCCTAACCCTAACCCTAACCCTAACCCTTACCTGAAGCCTTACCCTCACCCGTCCTCTAATCCTACCCCGTACGCTAACACTAACCTGTACCCTAACACGTACGCTCACCCTAAACCGTTGTCGTACCCTAAGCTGTACCCTAAACAGTCCCCGTCCCCTAACCCTAACCCTAACCCTAAACCTAACCCTAACCCTTACCCGAAGCCTTACCCTCACCCGTCCCCTAATCCTAAACCGTACGCTAACACTAACCCGTACCCTAACACGTACGCTCCCCTAAACCGTTGTCGTACCCTAACCTGTACCCTAAACCGTCCCCAACCCCTAACCCTAACCCTAACCCTAAACCTAACCCTAACCCTAACCCTTACCCGAAGCCTTACCCTCACCCGTCCCCTAATCCTAACCCGTACGCTAACACTAACCCGTACCTTAACACTTAAGCTCACCCTAAACCGTTGTCGTACCCTAACCTGTACCCTAAACCGTCCCCGTCCCCTAACCCTAACCCTAACACTAACCCTAACCCTTACCGGTAGCCTTACCCTCACACGTCTCCTAATCCTAACCCGTACGCTAACACTAACCCGTACCCTAACACGTACCCTCACCCTAAACCGTTGTCGTACCCTAACCTGTACCCTAAAGCGTCCCCGTGCCCGTCCCCTAACCCTAACCCTAACCCTAACCCTATCCCGAAGCCTTACCCTCACCCGTCCCCTAATCCTAACCCGTACGCTAACACTAACCCGTACCCTAACACGTACGCTCACCCTAAACCGTTGTCGTACCCTAACCTGTACCCTAAACCGTCCCCGTCCCCTAACCCTAACCCTAAGCCTAATCCTAACCCTAACCCTTACCCGAAGCCTTACCCTCACCCGTTCCCTAACCCTAACCCTAACGCTAACACTAACCCGTACCCTAACACGTAGGCTCACCCTAAACCGTTGTCGTCCCTAACCTGTACCCTAAACCGCCCCCGTCCCCTAACCCTAAACCTAACCCTAACCCTAACCCTACCCTTACCCGAAGGCTTACACTCACCCGTCCCCTAATCCTAACCCGTACGCTAAAACTAACCCATACCCTAACACGTACGCTCAACCTAAACGGTTGTCGTACCCTAACCTGTACCCTAAAATGTCCCCGTCCCCTAAACCTAACCCTAACCCTAACCCTAACCCTTACCGGAAGCCTTACACTCACCCGTCCCCTAATCCTAACCCGTACGCTAACACTAACCCGTACCCTAACACGTACGCTCACCCTAAAACGTTGTCGTACCCTAACCTGTACCCTAAACCGTCCCCGTCCCCAAACCCTAATCCTAACCCTAACCCTAACCCTAACCCTTACCCGAAGCCTTACCCTTACCCGTCCCCTAATCCTAACCCGTACGCTAACACTAACCCGTACCTTAACACGTACGCTCACCCTAATCCGTTGTCGTACCCTAACCTGTACCCTACACCGTCCCCGTCGCCTAACCCTAACCCTAACCCTAACACTAACCCGAACACTTACCCGAAGCCTTACCCTCACCCGTCCCCTAATCCTAACCCGTACGCTAAAAGTAACCCGTACCCTAACACGTACGCTCACCCTAAAGCGTTGTCGTACCCTAACCTGTACCCTAAACCGTCCCCGTCCCCTAACCCTAACCCTAACCCTAACCCTAACCCTAAACCTTACCCGAAGCCTTACCTTCACCCGTCCCCTAATCCTAACCCGTACGCTAACACTAACCCGTACCCTAACACGTACGCTCCCCTAAACCGTTGTCGTACCCTAACCTGTACCCTAAACCGTCCCCGTCCCCTAAACCTAACCCTAACCCTAACCCTAACCCTTACCCGAAGCCTTACCCTCACCCGTCCCCTAATCCTAACCCGTAGGCTAACACTAACCCGTACCCTAACACGTACGCTCACCATAAACCGTTGTCGTACCCTAACCTGTACCCTATACCGTCCCCGTGCCCGTCCCCAACCCTAACCTTAACCCTAACATTAACCCTCACCCGAAGCCTTACCCTCACCCGTCCCTTAATCCTAACCCGTACGCTAACACTAACCCGTACCCTAACACGTACGCTCACCGTAAACCGTTGTCGTACCCTAAACTGTACCCTAAACCGTCCCCGTCCCCTAACCCTAACCCTAACCCTAACCCTTACCCGAAGCCTTACCCTCACCCGTCCCCTAATCCTAACCCGTACGCTAACAATAACCCGTACCCTAACACATACGCTCACCCTAAACCGTTGACGTACCCTAACCTGTACCCTAAACCGTCCCCGTCCCCTAACCCTAACCCTAACCCTAACCCTTACACTTACCCAAAGCCTTACCCTCACCCGTCCCCTAATCCTAAACCGTACGCTAACACTAACACGTACCCTAACACGTACGCTCACCCTAAACAGTTGTCGTACCCTAACCTGTACCCTAAACCTTTCCCGTCCCCGTCCCCGTCCCCTAACCCTAACCCTAACCCTAACCCTTACCCGAAGCCTTACCCACACCCGTCCCCTAATCCTAACCCGTACGCTAACACAAACCCGTACCCTACCACGTACGCTCACCCTAAACCGTTGTCGTACCCTAACCTGTACCCTAAACCGTCCCTGTCCCCGTCCCCTAACCATAACAGTAAACCTAACCCTAACCCTTACCCGAAGCCTTACCCTCACCCGTGCCCTAATCCTAAACCGTACGCTAACACTAACCCGTACCCTAACACGTACGCTCACCCTAAACCGTTGTCGTACCCTAACCTGTACCCTAAACCGTCCCCGTCCCCTAACCCTAACCCTAACCCTAACCCTTACCCGAAGCCTTACCCTCACCCGTCCCCTAATCCTAACCCGTACGCTAACACTAACCCTTACCCTAACACGTACGCTCACCCTAAATCGTTGTCATACCCTAACATGTACCCTAAACCGTCCCCGTCTCCTAACCCTAAAGCTAACCCTAAACCTAACCCTAATCCTTACCCGAAGCCTTACCCTCACCCGTCCCCTAATCCTAACACGTACGCTAACACTAACCCGTACCCTAACACGTACGCTCACCCAAAACCTTTGTCGTACACTAACCTGTACCCTAAACCGTCCCCGTCCCCTAACCCTAACCCTAACCCTAACCCTGACCCTACCTGAAGCCTTACCCTCACCCGTCCCCTAATCCTAACCCGTACGCTAACACTAACCCGTACCCTTACACGTACGCTCACCCTAAACCGTTGACGTACCCTAACCTGTACCCTAAACCGTTCCCGTCCCTGTCCCCTAACCCTAAGCCTAACTCTAACCCTTACCCGAAGCCTTACCCTCACCCGTCCCCTAATCCTAACCCGTACGCTAACACTAACCCGTACCCTAACACGTACGCTCACCCTAAACAGTTGTCGTACCCTAACCTGTAACCTAAACCGTCCCCGTCCCCGTCCCCTAACCCTAACCCTAACCCTAACCCTAACCCTTACCCGAAGCCTTACACTCACACATCCCCTAATCCTAACCCGTACGCTAACACTAACCCGTACCCTAACACGTACGCTCACCCTAAACCGTTGTCGTACCCTAACCTGTACCCTAAACCGTCCCCGTCCCCGTGCCCTAACCCTAACCCTAACCCTAACACTAACCCTAACCCTTACCCGAAGCCTTACCCTCACCCGTCCCCTAATCCTAACCCGTACGCTAACACTAAACCGTACGCAAACACGTACGCTCACCCTAAACCGTTGTCGTACCCTAACCTGTACCCTAAACCGTCAACGTCCCCTAACCCTAAACCTAACCCTAACCCTAACCCTAACCCTAACCCTTACCCGAAAGCTTACCCTCACCCGTCCCCTAATCCTAACCCGTACGCTAACACTAACCCGTACCCCAACACGTACGCTCACCCTAAACCGTTGTCGTACACTAACCTGTACCCTAATCCGTCCCCGTCCCCTAACCCTAACCCTAACCCTAACCCTAACCCTAACCCTTACCCGAAGCCTTACCCTCACCCGTCCCATAATCCTAACGCGTACGCTAACACTAACCCGTACCCTAACACGTACGCTCACCCTAAACCGTTGTAGTACACTAACCTGTACCCTAAACCGTCCCCGTCCCCGTACCCTAACTCTAACCCTAACCCTAACCCTTACCCGAAACCTTACACTCACCCGTCCCATAATCCTAACCCGTACGCTAACACTAACCCGTACCCTAACACGTACGCTCACCCTAAACCGTTGTCGTACCCTAACCTGTACCCTAAACCGTCCCCGTCCCCTGACACTAACCCTAACCCTAACCCTAACCCTACCCCTTACCCGAAGCCTTACCCTCACCCGTCCCCTAATCCTAACCCGTACGCTAACACTAACCCGTACCCTAACACGTACGCTCACCCTAAACCGTGGTCGTACCCTAACCTGTACCCTAAACCGTCCCCGTGCCCGTCCCCTAACCCTAAAACTAACCCTAACCCTAACCCTTACCCGAAGCCTTACCCTCACCCGTCCCCTAATCCGAACCCGTACGCTAAGACTAACCCGTACCCTAACACGTACGCTCACCCTAAACCGTTTTCGTACCCTAACCTGTACCCTAAACCATCCCCGTCCCCTAACCCTAACCCTAACCCTAACCCTAACCCTTACCCGAAGCCTTACCCTCACCCGTCCCCTAATCCTAACCCGTACGCTAACACTAACCCTTACCCTAACACGTACGCTCACCCTAAATCGTTGTCGTACCCTAACCTGTACCTTAAACCGTCCCCGTCCCCTAACCCTAACCCTAACCCTAACCCTAACCCTAACCCTTACCCGAAGCCTTACCCTCATCCGTCCTCTAATCCTAACCCGTACGCTAACAATAACCCGTACCCTAACACGTACGCTCACCCTAAACCGTTGTCGTACCCTAACCTGTACCCTAAACCGTCCCCGTCACCTAACCCTAACCCTAACCCTAACCCTTACCCAAAGCCTTACCCTCACCCGTCCCCGATTCCTAACCCGTACGCTAACACTAACCCTTACCCTAACATGTACGCTCACCCTAAACCGTTGAGGTACCCTAACCTGTACCCTAAACCGTCCCCGTTCCCGTCCCCTAACCCTAACCCTAACCCTAACCCTTACCCGAAGCCTTACCCTCACCCGACCCCTAATCCTAACCAGTACGCTAACACTAACCCGTACCCTAACACGTACGCTCACCCTAAACCGTTGTGGTACCCTAACCTGTACCCTAAACCGTCCCCGTCCCCTAACCCTAACCCTAACCCTAATCCTAACCCTAACCCTTACCCGAAGCCTTACCCTCACCCTTCCCCTAATCCTAAACCGTACGCTAACACTAACCCGTACCCTAACACGTACGCTCCCCTAAACCATTGTCGTACCCTAACCTGTACCCTAAACCTTCCCCGTCCCCTAACCCTAACCCTAACCCTAACCCTAACCCTAACCATTACCCGAAGCCTTACCCTCGCCCGTCCCCTAATTCTAACCCGTACGCTAACACTATCCCGTACCCTAACACGTATGCTCACCCTAAACCGTTGTCGTACCCTAACCTGTACGCTAAACCGTCCCCATCCCCTAACCCTAACCCTAACCCTAACCCTAACCCTTACCCGAAGCCTTACCCTCACCCGTCCCCTAATCCTAACCCGTACGCTAACACTAACCCGTACCTTAACACGTACGCTCACCCTAAACCGTTGTCGTACCCTAACCTGTACCCTAAACCGTCCCCGTCCCCGTCCCCTAACCCTAACCCTAACCCTAACACTTACCCGAAGCCTTACCCTCACCCGTCCCCTAATCCTAAACTTTACAATAACACAAACCCGTACCCTAACACGTACGCTCACCCTAAACCGTTGTCGTACCCTAACCTGTACCCTAAACCGTCCCCGTCCCTTACCCTAACCCTAACCCTAACCCTAACACTTACCCGAAGCCTTAACCTCACCCGTCCCATAATCCTAACCCGTACGCTAACACTAACCCGTAACCTAAAACGTACTCTCACCCTAAACCGTTGTCGTACCCTAACCTGTACCCTAAACCGTCTCCGTCCCCTAACACTAACCCTAACCTTAACCCTAACCCTAACTCTTACCCGAAGCCTTACCCTCCCCCGTCCCCTAATCCTAACCAGTACGCTAACACTAACCCGTACCCTAACAGGTACGCTCACCCTAAACCGTTGACGTACCCTAACCTGTACCCTAAACCGTCCCCGTCCCCGTCCCCTAACCATAACCCTAACCCTAACCCTTACCCGAAGCCTTACCCTCACCCGTCCCCTAATCCTAACCCGTACGCTAACACTAACCCGTACCCTAAAACGTACGCTCCCCTAAACCGTTGTCGTACCCTAACCTGTACGCTAATACGTCCCCGTCCCCTAACCCTAACCCTAACCCTAACCCTAACCCTAACCCTAACACTAAACCTTACCCGAAGCCTTACCCTCACCCGTCCCCTAATCCTAACACGTACGCTAACACTAACCCGTACCCTAACACGTACGCTCACCCTAAACCGTTGTCGTACCCTAACCTGTACCCTAAACCATCCCGGTCCCCGTCCCCTAACCCTAACCCAACCCTAAACCTAACCATTACCCGAAGCCTTACCCTCACCCGTTCCCTAATCCTAACTCGTATGCTAACACTAACCCGTACCCTAACACGTAAGCTCACCGTAAACCGTTGTCGTACACTAACCTGTAACCTAAACCATCCCCGTCCCCTAACCCTAACCCTAACCCTAACCCAAACCTTACCCGAAGCGTTACCCTCACCCGTCCCCTAATCCTAACCCGTACGCTAACACTAAGCCGTACCCTAACACGTACGCTCACCCTAAATCGTTGTCGTACCCTAACCTGTACCCTAAACCGTCCCCGTCCCCTAACCCTAAACCTAACACTACCCCTAACCGTAATCCTTATCCGAAGCCTTACACTCACCCGTCCCCTAATCCTAAGCCGTACGCTAACACTAACCCGTACCCTAACACGTACGCTCACCCTAAACCGTTGTCGTACCCTAACCTGTACCCAAAACCGTCCCCGTCCCCTAACCCTAACCCTAACCCTTACCCGAAGCCTTACACTCACCCGTACCCTAATCCTAAACCGTACGCTAACACTAACCCGTACCCTAATACGTACGGTGACCCTAAACCGTTGTCGTACCCTAACCTGTACCCTAAACCGTCCCCGTCCCCGTCCCCTAACCTAACCCTAACCCTAACCCTAACCCTAACCCTAACCCTTACCCGAAGCCTTACCCTCACCCGTCCCCTAATCCTAACCCGTACGCTAACACTAACCCGTACCCTAACACGTACGCTCACCCTAAACCGTTGTCGTACCCTAACCTGTACCCTAAACCGTCCCCGTCCCCTAACCCTAACCCTAACCCGAACCCTAACCCTAACCCTTACCCGAAGCCTTACCCTCACCCGTCCCCTAATCCTAACCCGTACGCTAATACTAACCCGTACCCTAACACATACACTCACCGTAAACCGTTGTCGTACCCTAACCTGTACCCTAAACCGTCCCCGTCCCCTAACCCTAACCCTAACCCTAAACCTTACGCGAAGCCTAACCCTCACCCGTCCCCTAATCCTAACCCGTACGCTAACACTAACCCGTACCCTAAGACGTACGCTCACCTTAAACCGTTGTCGTACCATAACCTGTACCCTAAACCGTCCCCGCCCCTAACCCTAACCCTAACCCTAACCCTAATCCTAACACTTACCCGAAGCCTTACCCTCATCCGTCCCCTAATGCTAACCCGTACGCTAACACTAACCCATACCCTAACACGTACGCTCACCCTAAACCGTTGTCGTACCCTAACCTGTACCCTAAACCGTCCCCGTCCCCTAACCCTAACCCTAACCCTAACTCTAACCCTAACCCTAACCCTTACCCGAAGCCTTAACCTCACCCTTCCCCTAATCCTAAACCGTACGCTAACACTAACCCGTACCCTAACACATACGGTCACCCTAAACCGTTGTCGTACCATAACCTGTACCCTAAACCGTCCCCGTCCCCTAACCCTAACCCTAACCCTAACCTTATCCCTAACCCTTACACGAAGCCTTACCCTCACCCGTACCCTAATCCTAACCCGTACGCTAACACTAACCCGTACCCTAACACGTACGCTCACCCTAAACCGTTGTCGTACACTAACCTGTACTCTAAACCGTCCCCGTCCCCTAACCCTAACCCCAAGCCTAACCCTAACCCTTACCCGAAGCCTTACCCTCACCCGTCCCCTAATCCTAACACGTACGCTAACACTAACCCGAACCCTAACACTTACGCTCACACTAAACCGTTGTCGTACCCTAACCTGTACCCTAAACCGTCCACGTACCCTAACCCTAACCCTAACCCTAACACTAACCCTAAACCTTACCCGAAGCCTTACCCTCACCCGTCCCCTAATCATAACCCGTACGGTAACACTAACCCATACCCTAACACGTACGCTCACCCTAAACCGTTGTCGTACCCTAACCTGTACCCTAAACCGTCCCCGTCCCCTAACCTTAACCCTAACCCTAACCCTAACACTTAACCGAAGCCTTACCCTCACCCGTCCCCTAATCCTAACCCGTACGCTAACACTAACCCGTACCCTAACACGTACGCTCACCCTAAACCGTTGTCGTACCATAAGCTGTACCCTAAACCGTCCCCGTCCCCGTCCCCTAACCCTAACCCTAACCCTTAACCGAAGCCTTAAACTCACCCGTACCCTAATCCTAATCCATACGCTAACACTAACCCGTACCCTAACACGTACGCTCACGCTAAACTGTTGTCGTACGCTAACCTGTACCCTAAACCGTCCCCGTCACCTAACCCTAACCCTAACCCTAACCCTAAACCTTACCCGAAACCTTACACTCAGCCGTCCCCTAATCCTAACCCGTACGCTAACACTAACCCGTACCCTAACACGTACGCTCACCCTAAACCGTTGTCGTACCCTAACCTGTACCCTAAACCGTCCCCGTCCCCTAACCTTAACCCTAACCCTAACCCTAACCCTTACCCGAAGCCTTACCCTCACCCGTCCCCTAATCCTAACCCGTACGCTAACACTAACCCGTACCCTAACACGTACGCTCACCCTAAACCGTTGTCGTACCATAAGCTGTACCCTAAACCGTCCCCGTCCCCTAACCCTAACCCTAACCCTAACCCTTAACCGAAGCTTTAAACTCACCCGTACCCTAATCCTAATCCGTACGTTAACACTAACTCGTACCCTAACACGTACGCTCACCCTAAACCGTTGTCGTACCCTAACCTCTAGTTTAAACCGTCCCCGTACCCTAACCCTAACCCTAACCCTTACCCTAACCCTAACCCTTACCCGAAGCCTTACCCTCACCCGTCCCCTAATCCTAACCTGTACGCTAACACTAACCTGTACCCTAACACGTACGCTCACCCTAAACCGTTGTCGTACCCTAACCTGTACCCTAAACCATCCCCGTATCCTAACCCTAACCCTAACCCTAACCCTAACCCTAACCCTTACCCGAAGCCTTACACTCACCCGTCCCCTAATCCTAACCCGTACGCTAACACTAACCCGTACCCTTACACGTACGCTCACCCTAAACCGTTGACGTACCCTAACCTGTACCCTCAACCGTCCCCGTCCCCGTCCCCTAACCCTAACCCTAACCCTAACCCTTACCCGAAGCCTTACCCTCACCCGTCCCCTAATCCTAACCCGTACGCTAACACTAACCCGTACCCTAACACGTACGCTCACCCTAAACCGTTGTCGTACCCTAACCTGTACCCTAAACCGTCCCCGTCACCGTCCCCTAAGCCTAACCCTAACTCTAACCCTAACCCTAACCCTTACCCGAAGCCTTACCCTCACCCGTCACCTAATCCTAACCCGTACGCAAACACTAACCCATACCCTAACACGTACGCTCACCCTAAACCGTTGTCGTACCCTAACCTGTACCCTAAACCGTTCCCGTCCCCTAACCCTAACCCTAAACCTAACCCTAACCCTTACCCGAAGCCTTACCCTCACCCGTCCCCTAATCCTAAACCGTACGCTAACACTAACCCGTACCCTAACCCGTATGCTCACCCTAAACCGTTGTCGTACCCTAACCTGTACCCTAAACCATTCCCGTCCCCTAACCCTAACCCTAACCCTAACCCTAACCGTAACCCTTACCCGAAGCCTTACCCTCAACCGTCCCCTAATCCTAACCCGTACGCTAACACTAACCCGTAACCTAACACTTACACTCACCCTAAATCGTTGTCGTACCCTAACCTGTACCCCAAACCGTCCCCGTCCCCTAACCCTAACCCTAACCCTAACCCTAACCCTAACCCTTACCCGAAGCCTTACCCTCACCCGTCCCCTAATCCTAACCCGTACGCTAACAATAACCCGTACCCTAACACGTACGCTCACCCTAAAACGTTGTCGTACCCTAACCTGTACCCGAAACCGTCCCCGTCCCCTAACCCTAACCCTAACCCTAACCCTTACCCGAAGCCTTATCCTCACCCGTCCCCTAATCCTAAACCGTACGCTAACACTAACCCGTACCCTAACACGTACGCTCACCCTAAACCGTTGTCGTACCCTAAACTGTACCCTAAACCGTCCCCGTCCCCTAACCCTAACCCTAACCCTAATCCTAACCCTAACCCTTACCCGAAGCCTTACCCATACCCTTCCCCTAATCCTAACCCGTACGCTAACACTAACCCGTACCCTAACATGTACGCTCACCCTAAACCGTTGTCGTACACTAACCTGTACCCTAAACCATCCTCGTACCCTAACCCTACCCTAACCCTAACCCTTACCCGAAGCCTTACACTCACCCGTCCCCTAATCCTAACCCGTACGCTAACACTAACCCGTACCCTTACACCTACGCTCACCCTAAACCGTTGACGTACCCTAACCTGTACCCTAAACCGTCCCCGTCCCCATCCCCTAACCCTAACCCTTACCCGAAGCCTTACCCTCACCCGTCCCCTAATCCTAACCCGTACGCTAACACTAACCCGTACCCTAACACGTACGCTCAACATAAACCTTTGTCGTACCCTAACCTGTAACCTAAACCGTCCCCGTCCCCGTCCCCTAAGCCTAACCCTAACTCTAACCCTAAGCCTAACCCTTACCCGAAGCCTTACCCTCACCCTTCCCCTAATCCTAACCCGAACGCTAACACTAACCCGTACCCTAACACGTACGCTCCCCTAAACCATGGTCGTACCCTAACCTGTACCCTAAACCGTCCCCGTGCCTTAACCCTAACCCTAACCCTAACCCTAACCCTAACCCTAACTCTTACCCGAAGCCTTACCCTCACCCGTCCCCTAATCCTAACCCGTACGCTAACACTAACCTGTACCCTAACACGTATGCTCACCCTAAACCGTTGTCGTACCCTAACCTGTACCCTAAACCGTCCCCGTCCCCGTCCCCGTCCCCTAACCCTAACCCTAACCCTAACACTTACCCGAAGCCTTACCCTCACCCGTCCCCTAATCCTAAACTGTACGCTAACACTAACCCGTACCCTAACACGTACGCTCACCCTAAACCGTTGTCATACCCTAACCTGTACCCTAAAACGTCCCCGTCCCCTAACCCTAACCCTAACCCTAACCCTAACCCTAACCCTTACCCGAAGCCTTACCCTCACCCGTCCCATAATCCTAACCCGTACGCTAACACTAACACGTACCCTAAAACGTACTCTCACCCTAAACCGTTGTCGTACCCTAACCTGTACCCTAAACCGTCCCCGTCTCCTAACCCTAAACCTAACCCTAAACCTAACCCTAATCCTTACCCGAATCCTTACCCTCACCCGTCCCCTAATCCTAACCTGTACGCTAACACTAACCTGTACCCTAACACGTACGCTCACCCTAAACCGTTGTCGTACCCTAACCTGTAACCTAAACCATCCCCGACCCCTAACCCTAACCCTAACCCTAACCCTAAACCTTACCCGAAGCCTTACCCTCACACGTACCCTAATCCTAACCCGTACGCTAACACTAACCCGTACCCTAACACGTACGCTCACCCTAAACCGTTGTCGTACACTAACCTGTACCCTAAACCGTCCCCGTACCCTAACCCTAACCCTAACCCTAACCCTAACACTTACCCGAAGCCTTACCCTCACCCGTCCCCTAATCCTAACCCGTACGCTAACACTAACCCATACCCTAACACGTACGGTCACCCTAAACCGTTGTCGTACCCTAACCTGTACCCTAAACCGTCACCGTCCCCTAACCCTAACCCTAACCCTAACCCTTACCCGAAACCTTACCCTCACCCGTCCCCTAATCCTAACCCGTACGCTAACACTACCCCGTACCCTAACACGTACGCTCACCCTAAACCGTTGACGTACCCTAACCTGTACCCTAAACCGTCCCCGTCCCCTAACCCTAACCCTAACCCTAGCCCTAACCCTTACCCGAAGCCTTCCCCTCACCCGTCCCCTAATCCTAACCCGTACGCTAACACTAACCCGTACCCTAACACGTACGCTCAACCTAAACCGTTGTAGTACCATAAGCTGTACCCTAAACCGACCCCGTCCCCTAACCCTAACCCTAACCCTAACCCTTACCTGAAGCCTTAAACTCACCCATACCCTAATCCTAACCCGTACGCTAACACTAACCCGTACCCGAACACGTACGCTCACGCTAAACCGTTGTCGTACGCTAACCTGTACCCTAAACCGTCCCCGTCACCTAACCCTAACCCTAACCCTAACCCTAAACCTTACCCGAAGCCTTACCCTCAGCCGTCCCCTAATCCTAACCCGTACGCTAACACTAACCCGTACCCTAACACGTACGCTCACCCTAAACTGTTGTCGTACCCTAACCTCTACCCTAAACCGTCCCCGTACCCTAACCCTAACCCTAACCCTAACCCTAACCCTAACCCTAACCCTTAGCCGAAGCCTTACCCTCACACGTCCCCTAATCCTAACACGTACGCTAACACTAAGCCGTACCCTAACACGTACGCTCACCGTAAACCGTTGTCGTACCATAACCTGTACCCTAAACCGTCACCGTCCCCTAACCCTAACCCTAACCCTAACCCTAACCCTTACCCGAAGCCTTACCCTCACCCGTCCCCTAATCCTAACCCCTACGCTAACACTAACCCGTACCCTAACACGTACGCTCACCCTAAACTGTTGTCGTACACTAACCTATACCCTAAACCGTCCCCGTCCCCTATCCCTAACCCTAACCCTAACCCTAACCCTAACCCTAAACCTATCCCGAAGCCTTACCCTCACCCATCCCCTAATCCTAACCCGTACGCTAACACTAACCCGTACCCTAACACGTACGCTCACCCTAAATCTTTGTCGTACCCTAACCTGTAGCCTAAACCGTCCCCGTCCCCTAAGCCTTACCCTAACCCTAACCCTAACCCTAACCCTTACCCGAAGCCTTACCCTCACCCGTCCCCTAATCCTAACCCGTACGCTAACACTAAGCCGTACCCTAACACGTACGCTCACCCTAAAACGTTTTCGTACCCTAACCTGTACCCTAAACCGTCCCCGTCCCCTAACCCTAACCCTAACCCTAACCCTAACCCTAACCCTTACCCGAAGCCTTACCCTCACCCCTCCCCTAATCCTAACCCGTACACTAACACTAACCCGTACCCTAACACGTACGCTCACCCTAAATCGTTGTCGTACCCTAACCTGTACCCTAAACCGTCCCCGTCCCCTAACCCTAACCCTAATCCTAACCCTAACCCTAACCATTACCCGAAACCTTACCCTCACCCGTCCCCTAATCCTAACCCGTACGCTAACACTAACCCGTACCCTAACACGTACGCTCACCCTAAACTGTTGTCGTACCCTAACCTGTAACCTAAACCATCCCCGTCCCCTAACCCTAACCCTAACCCTAACCGTAACACGTACCCGAAGCCTTCCCCTCACCAGTCCCCTCATCCTAACCCGTACGCTAAAACTAACCCGTCCCCTAACACGTACGCTGACCCTAAACCGTTGTCGTACCCTAACCTGTACCCTAAACCGTCCCCGGGCCCGCCCCCTAACCCTTACCCTAATCCTAACCCTAACCCTTACCCGAAGCCTTACCCTCACCCATCTCCTAATCCTAAACCGTACGCGAACACTAACCCGTAACCTAACACGTACGCTCACCCTAAACCGTTGTCGTACCCTAACCAGTACCCTAAACTGTCCCCGTCCCCTAACCCTAACCCTAACCCTAACCCTAAACCTTACCCGAAGCCTTAACCTCAACCGTCCCCTAATCCTAACCCGTACGCTAACACTAACCCGTACCCTAACATGTACGCTCACCCTAAACCGTTGTCGTACCCTAAACTGTACCCTAAACCGTCCCCGTCCCCTAACCCTAACCCTAACTCTAACCCTAACCCTAACCCTTGCCCGAAGCCTTACCCTCACCCGTCCCCTAATCCTAACCCGTACGCTAACAGTAACCCGTACCCTAACACGTACGCTCACCCTAAACCGTTGACGTACCCTAACCTGTACCCTAAACCGTCCCCGTCCCGTCCCCTAACCCTAACACTAAACCTAACCCTAACCCTTACCCGAAGCCTTACCCTCACCCGTCCCCTATTCCTAACCCGTACGCTAATACTAACCCGTACCCTAAAACGTACGCTCACCCTAAACCGTTGTCGTTCCCTAACCTGTACCCTAAACCGTCCCCGTCCCCTAACCCTAACCCTTACCCTAACACTAACCCTAACCCTTACCCGTAGCCTTACCCTCACCCGTCCCCTATTCCTAACCCGTACGCTAACACTAACCCGTACCCTAACACGTACACTCACTCTAAACCGTTGTCGTACCCTAACTTGTACCCTAAACCGTCCCCGTCCGCTAACCCTAACACTAACCATAACCCTAACCCTTACCCGAAGCCTTACCCTCACCCGTCTGCTAATCCTAACCCGTACGCTAACACTAACCCGTACCCTAACACGTACGCTCACCCTAAACCGTTGTCGTACCCTAACCTGTACCCTAAACCGTCTCCGTCACCTAACCCTAACCTTAACCCTAACCCTAACCCTTACCCGAAGCCTTACCCTCACCCGTCCCCTAATCCTAACCCGTACACTAACACTAACCTGTACCCTAACACTTACGCTCACCCTAAACCGTTGTCGTACCCTAAACTGTACCCTAAACCGTCCCCGTCCCCGTCCCCTAACACTAACCCTAACCCTAACCCTAACCCTAACCCTTACCCGAAGCCTCACTCTCACCCGTCCCCTAATCCTAACCCGTACGCTATCACCTACCCGTACCCTAACACGTACGCTCACCCTAAACCGTTGTCGTACCCTAAACTGTACCCTAAACCGTCCCTGTCCCCGTCCCCTAACCCTAACCCTAACCCTAACACTAACCCTAACCCTTACCCGAAGCCTTACCCTCACACGCCCCTAATCCTAACCCGTACGCTAACACTAACCCGTACCCTAACACGTACGCTCACCCTAAACCGTTGTCGTACCCTAACCTGTACCCTAAACCGTCCCTGTCCCCTAACCCTAACCCTAACCCTAACCCTTACCCGAAGCCTTACCCTCACCCGTCCCCTAATCCTAACCCGTACGCTAACAGTAACCCGTACCCTAACACATAAGCTCACCCTAAACCGTTATCGTACACTAACCTGTACCCTAAACCGTCCCCGTCCCCGCCCCCTAACCCTAACCCTAACCCTAAACCTAACCGTTACCCGAAGCCTTACACTCACCCGTCCCCTAATCCTAACGCATACGCTAACACTAACCCGTACCCTAACACGTACGCTCACCCTAAACCGTTGTCGTACCCTAACCTGTACCCTAAACGGTCCCCATCCCCTAACCCTAACCCTAACCCTAACTCTAACCTGTACCCGAAGCCTTACCCTCACCCATCCCCTAATCCTAACCCGTACGCTAACACTAACCCGTACCCTAAAACGTACGTTCACACTAAACCGCTGTCGTACCCTAATCTGTACCCGAAACCGTCACCGTCCCCGTCCCCGTCCCCTAACCCTAACCCTAACCCTAACCCTTACCGGAAGCCTTACCCTCACCCGTCCCCTAATCCTAACCCGTACGCTAACACTAACACATACCCTAACATGTACGCTCACCCTAATCTGTTGCCGTACACTAACATGTACCCTAAACCTTCCCTGTCCCCGTCCCCTAAACCTAACCCTAACCCAAACCCTAACCCTAACCCGAAGCCTTACCCTCACCTGTCCCCTAATCCTAACCCGTACGCTAACACTAACACGTACCCTAACACGTACGCTCACCCTAAACCGTTGTCGTACCCTAACCTGTACCCTAAACCGTCCCCGTCCCCTCACCCGAACCCTAACCCTAACCCTAACCCTAACCCTTACCCGAAGCCTTACCCTCACCCGTCCCCTAAACCTAATCCGTTCGCTAACACTAACCCGTACCCTAACACTTACGCTCACCCTAAACCGTTGTCGTACATTAACCTGTACCGTAAACCGTCCCCGTCCCCTAACCCTAACCCTAACCCTAACCCTAACCATTACCCGAAGCCTTACCCTCACCCGTCCCCTAATCCTAACCCGTACGCTAACACTAACCCATACCCTAAAACGTACGGTCACCCTAAACCGTTGTCGTACCCTAACCTGTACCCTAAACCGTCCCCGTCCCCTAACCCTAACCCTAACCCTAGCCCTAACCCTTACCCGAAGCCTTCCCCTCACCCGTCCCCTAATCCTAACCCGTACGCTAACTCTAACCCGTACCCTAACACGTACGCTCACCCTAAACCGTTGTAGTACCATAAGCTGTACCCTAAACCGACCCCGTCCCCTAACCCTAACCCTAAACCTAACCCTTACCTGAAGCCTTAAACTCACCCGTACCCTAATCCTAACCCGTACGCTAACACTAACCCGTACCCTAACACGTACGCTCACCCTAAACCGTTGTCGTACGCTAACCTGTACCCTAAACCGTCCCCGTCACCTAACCCTAGCCCTAACCCTAACCCTAAACCTTACCCGAAGCCTTACCCTCAGCCGTCCCCTAATCCTAACCCGTACGCTAACACTAACCCGTACCCTAACACGTACGCTCACCCTAAACTGTTGTCGTACCCTAACCTCTACCCTAAACCGTCCCCGTACCCTAACCCTAACCCTAACCCTAACCCTAACCTTAACCCTTACCCGAAGCCTTACCCTCACCCGTCCCCTAATCCTAAACCATACGCTAACACTAACCCGTACCCTAACACGTACGCTCACCCTAAACCGTTGTCGTACCCTAACCTGTACCCTAAACCATCCCCGTACCCTAACCCTAACCTTAACCCTAACCCTAACCCTAACCCTTAGCCGAAGCCTTACCCTCACACGTCCCCTAATCCTAACACGTACGCTAACACTAAGCCGTACCCTAACACGTACGCTCACCCTAAACCGTTGTCGTACCATAACCTGTACCCTAAACCGTCACCGTCCCCTAACCCTAACCCTAACCCTAACCCTTACCCGAAGCCTTACCCTCACCCGTCCCCTAATCCTAACCCGTACGCTAACACTAACCCGTACCCTAACACGTACGTTCACCCTAAACCGTTGTCGTACACTAACCTGTACCCTAAACCGTCCCCGTCCCCTATCGCTAAACCTAACCCTAACCCTAACCCTAACCCTTACCCGAAGCCTTACCCTCACCCGTCCCCTAATCCCAACCCGTACGCTAACACTAACCCGTACCCTAACACGTACGCTCACCCTAAACCGTTTTCGTACCCTAACCTGTACCCTAAACCGTCCCCGTCCCCTAACCCTAACCCTAACCCTAACCCTAAACCTTACCCAAAGCCTTACACTCACCCGTCCCCTAATCCTAACCCGTACGCTAACACTAACCCGTACCCTAACACGTACGCTCACCCTAAACCGTTGTCGTACCCTAACCTGTACCCTAAACCGTCCCCGTCCCCTAACCCTAACCCTAACAGTAACCCTAACCGTAATCCTTACCCGAAGCCTTACACTCACCCGTCCCCTAATCCTAACCCGTACGCTAACACTAACCCGTACCCTAACACGTACGCTCACCATAAACCGTTGTCGTACACTAACCTGTAGCCTAAACCGTCCCCGTCCCCTAACCCTAACCCTAACCTTAACCCTAACCGTAACACGTACCCGAAGCCTTACCCTCACCAGTCCCCTCATCCTAACCCGTACGCTAACACTAACCCGTACCCTAACACGTACGCTGACCCTAAACCGTTGTCGTACCCTAAACTGTACCCTAAACCGTCCCCGGGCCCGTCCCCTAACCCTAACCCTAATCCTAACCCTAACCCTTACCCGAAGCCTTACCCTCACCCATCCCCTAATCCTAAACCGTACGCTAACACTAACCCGTAACCTAACACGTACGCTCACCCTAAACCGTTGTCGTACCCTAACCTGTACCCTAAACTGTCCCCGTCCCCTAACCCTAACCCTAACCCTAACCCTAAACCTAACCCTTAGCCGAAGCCTTACCCTCACACGTCCCCTAATCCTAACACGTACGCTAACACTAAGCCATACCCTAACACGTACGCTCACCCTAAACCGTTGTCGTACCATAACCTGTACCCTAAACCGTCACCGTCCCCTAACCCTAACCCTAACCCTAACCCTAACCCTTACCCGAAGCCTTACCCTCACCCGTCCCCTAATCCTAACCCCTACGCTAACACTAACCCGTACCCTAACACGTACGCTCAACCTAAACTGTTGTCGTACACTAACCTATACCCTAAACCGTCCCCGTCCCCTATCCCTAACCCTAACCCTAACCCTAACCCTAACCCTAAACCTATCCCGAAGCCTTACTCTCACCCATCCCCTAATCCTAACCCGTACGCTAACACTAACCCGTACCCTAACACGTACGCTCACCCTAAATCTTTGTCGTACCCTAACCTGTAGCCTAAACCGTCCCCGTCCCCTAAGCCTTACCCTAACCCTAACCCTAACCCTAACCCTTACCCGAAGCCTTACCCTCACCCGTCCCCTAATCCTAACCCGTACGCTAACACTAAGCCGTACCCTAACACGTACGCTCACCCTAAACCGTTTTCGTACCCTAACCTGTACCCTAAACCGTCCCCGTCCCCTAACCCTAACCCTAACCCTAACCCTAACCCTAACCTTAACCCTTACTCGAAGCCTTACCCTCACCCCTCCCCTAATCCTAACCCGTACACTAACACTAACCCGTACCCTAACACGTACGCTCACCCTAAATCGTTGTCGTACCCTAACCTGTACCCTAAACCGTCCCCGTCCCCTAACCCTAATCCTAACCCTAACCCTAACCCTTACCCGAAACCTTACCCTCACCCGTCCCCTAATCCTAACCCGTACGCTAACACTAACCCGTACCCTAACACGTACGCTCACCATAAACCGTTGTCGTACACTAACCTGTAGCCTAAACCGTCCCCGTCCCCTAACCCTAACCCTAACCCTAACCCTAACCGTAACACGTACCCGAAGCCTTACCCTCACCAGTCCCCTCATCCTAATCCGTACGCTAAAACTAACCCGTACCCTAACACGTACGCTGACCCTAAACCGTTGTCGTACCCTAACCTGTACCCTAAACCGTCCCCGGGCCCGCCCCCTAACCCTAACCCTAATCCTAACCCTAACCCTTACCCGAAGCCTTACTCTCACCCATCTCCTAATCCTAAACCGTACGCTAACACTAACACGTAACCTAACACGTACGCTCACCCTAAACCGTTGTCGTACCCTAACCTGTACCCTAAACTGTCCCCGTCCCCTAACCCTAACCCTAACCCTAACCCTAACCCTAAACCTTACCCGAAGCCTTAACCTCAACCGTCCCCTAATCCTAACCCGTACGCTAACACTAACCCGTACCCTAACACGTACGCTCACCCTAAACCGTTGTCGTACCCTAAACTGTACCCTAAACCGTCCCCTTCCCCTAACCCTAACCCTAACTCTAACCCTAACCCTAACCCTTACCCGAAGCCTTACCCTCACCCGTCCCCTAATCCTAACCCGTACGCTAACAGTAACCCGTACCCTAACACGTACACTCACCCTAAACCGTTGACGTACCCTAACCTGTACCCTAAACCGTCCCCGTCCCGTCCCCTAACCCTAACACTAAACCTAACCCTTACCCTTACCCGAAGCCTTACCCTCACCCGTCCCCTATTCCTAACCCGTACGCTAATACTAACCCGTACCCTAATACGTACGCTCACCCTAAACCGTTGTCGTACCCTAACCTGTACCCTAAACCGTCCCCGTCCCCTAACCCTAACCCTTACCCTAACACTAACCCTAACCCTTACCCGTAGCCTTACCCTCACCCGTCCCCTAATCCTAACCCGTACACTAACACTAACCCGTAGCCTAACACGTACACTCACTCTAAACCGTTGTCGTACCCTAACTTGTACCCTAAACCGTCCCCGTCCGCTAACCCTAACACTAACCATAACCCTAACCCTTACCCGAAGCCTTACCCTCACCCGTCTGCTAATCCTAACTCGTACGCTAACACTAACCCGTACCCTAACACGTACGCTCACCCTAAACCGTTGTCGTACCCTAACCTGTACCCTAAACCGTCTCCGTCACCTAACCCTAACCTTAACCCTAACCCTAACCCTTACCCGAAGCCTTACCCTCACCCGTCCCCTAATCCTAACCCGTACACTAACACTAACCCGTACCCTAACACTTACGCTCACCCTAAACCGTTGTCGTACCCTAAACTGTACCCTAAACCGTCCCCGTCCCCGTCCCCTAACACTAACCCTAACCCTAACCCTAACCCTAACCCTTACCCGAAGCCTCACTCTCACCTGTCCCCTAATCCTAACCCGTACGCTATCACCTACCCGTACCCTAACACGTACGCTCACCCTAAACCGTTGTCGTACCCTAACCTGTACCCTAAACCGTCCCCGTCCCCTAACCCTAACCCTAACCCTAACCCTTACCCGAAGCCTTACCCTCACCCGTCCCCTAATCCTAACCCGTACGCTAACAGTAACCCGTACCCTAACACATAAGCTCACCCTAAATCGTTGTCGTACACTAACCTGTACCCTAAACCATCCCCGTCCCCGCCCCCTAACCCTAACCCTAACCCTAACCGTTACCCGAAGCCTTACACTCACCCGTCCCCTAATCCTAACGCATACGCTAACACTAACTCGTACCCTAACACGTACGCTCACCCTAAACCGTTGTCGTACCCTAACCTGTACCCTAAACGGTCCCCATCCCCTAACCCTAACCCTAACCCTAACTCTAACCTTTACCCGAAGCCTTACCCTCACCCATCCCCTAATCCTAACCCGTACGCTAACACTAACCCGTACCCTAAAACGTACGTTCACACTAAACCGCTGTCGTACCCTAATCTGTACCCGAAACCGTCCCCGTCCCCGTCCCCGTCCCCTAACCCTAACCCTAACCCTAACCCTTACCGGAAGCCTTACCCTCACCCGTCCCCTAATCCTAACCCGTACGCTAACACTAACCCATACCCTAACATGTACGCTCACCCTAAAATGTTGCCGTACACTAACATGTACCCTAAACCTTCCCTGTCCCCGTCCCCTAAACCTAACCCTAACCCTAACCCTAACCCTAACCCGAAGCCTTACCCTCACCTGTCCCCTAATCCTAACCCGTACGCTAACACTAAACCGTTGTCGTACCCCAACCTGTAACCTAAACCATCCCCGTCATGTCCCCTAACCCTAACCCTAACCCTAACCCTAACCCTTACCCGAAGCCTTACCCTCACCCGTCCCCTAATCCTAACCCGTACGCTAACACTAACCCGTACCCTAACACGTACGCTCACCCTAAACCATTCTCGTACACTAACCTGTACCCTAAACCGTCCCCGTGCCCGTCCCCTAACCCTAAGCGTAATCCTAACCCTAACCCTTACCCGAAGCCTTACCCTCACCCGTCCCCTAATCCTAACCCGTACGCTAACACTAACACGTACCCTAACACGTACGCTCACCCTAAACCGTTGTCGTACCCTAACCTGTACCCTAAACCGTCCCCGTCCCCTCACCCGAACCCTAACCCTAACCCTAACCCTAACCCTTACCCGAAGCCTTACCCTCACCCGTCCCCTAAACCTAATCCGTTCGCTAACACTAACCCGTACCCTAACACTTACGCTCACCCTAAACCGTTGTCGTACATTAACCTGTACCGTAAACCGTCCCCGTCCCCTAACCCTAACCCTAACCCTAACCCTAAACCTTACCCGAAGCCTTACCCTCACCCGTCCCCTAATCCTAACCCGTACGCTAACACTAACCCATACCCTAACACGTACGGTCACCCTAAACCGTTGTCGTACTCTAACCTGTACCCTAAACCGTCCCCGTCCCCTAACCCTAACCCTAACCCTAGCCCTAACACTTACCCGAAGCCTTCCCCTCACCCGTCCCCTAATCCTAACTCGTACGCTAACTCTAACCAGTACCCTAACACGTACGCTCACCCTAAACCGTTGTAGTACCATAAGCTGTACCCTAAACCGACCCCGTCCCCTAACCCTAACCCTAACCCTAACCCTTACCTGAAGCCTTAAACTCACCCGTAACCTAATCCTAACCCGTACGCTAACACTAACCCGTACCCTAACACGTACGCTCACCCTAAACCGTTGTCGTACGCTAACCTGTACCCTAAACCGTCCCCGTCACCTAACCCTAACCCTAACCCTAACCCTAAACCTTACCCGAAGCCTTACCCTCAGCCGTCCCCTAATCCTAAGCCGTACGCTAACACTAACCCGTACCCTAACACGTACGCTCACCCTAAACTGTTGTCGTACCCTAACCTCTACACTAAACCGTCCCCGTACCCTAACCCTAACCCTAACCCTAACCCTAACCTTAACCCTTACCCGAAGCCTTACCCTCACCCGTCCCCTAATCCTAACCCGTACGCTAACACTAACCCGTACCCTAACACGTACGCTCACCCTAAACCGTTGTCGTACCCTAACCTGTACCCTAAACCATCCCCGTACCCTAACCCTAACCTTAACCCTAACCCTAACCCTAACCCTAACCCTTAGCCGAAGCCTTACCCTCACACGTCCCCTAATCCTTACACGTACGCTAACACTAAGCCGTACCCTAACACGTACGCTCACCCTAAACCGTTGTCGTACCATAACCTGTACCCTAAACCGTCACCGTCCCCTAACCCTAACCCTAACCCTAACCCTAACCCTTACCCGAAGCCTTACCCTCACCCGTCCCCTAATCCTAACCCGTACGCTAACACTAACCCGTACCCTAACACGTACGCTCACCCTAAACCGTTGTCGTACACTAACCTGTACCCTAAACCGTCCCCGTCCCCTATCCCTAAACCTAACCCTAACCCTAACCCTAACCCTTACCCGAAGCCTTCCCCTCACCCGTCCCCTAATCCTAACCCGTACGCTAACACTAATCCGTACCCTAACACGTACGCTCACCCTAAACCGTTGTCGTACCCTAACCTGTACCCTAAACCATCCCCGTCAACGTCCCCTAACCCTAACCCTAACCCTAACCCTAACCCTTACCCGAAGCCTTACCCTCACCCGTCCCCTAATCCTAACCCGTACGCTAACACTAACCCGTACCCTAACACGTACGCTCACCCTAAACCGTTCTCGTACACTAACCTGTACCCTAAACCGTCCCCGTGCCCGTCCCCTAACCCTAAGCCTAATCCTAACCCTAACCCTTACCCGAAGCCTTACTCTCACCCTTCCCCTAATCCTAACCCGTACGCTAACACTAACACGTACCCTAACACGTACGCTCACCCTAAACCGTTGTCGTACCCTAACCTGTACCCTAAACCGTCCCCGTCCCCTAACCCGAACCCTAACCCTAACCCTAACCCTAACCCTTACCCGAAGCCTTACCCTCACCCGTCCCCTAAACCTAATCCGTTCGCTAACACTAACCCGTACCCTAACACGTACGCTCACCCTAAACCGTTGTCATACATTAACCTGTACCGTAAACCGTCCCTGTCCCCTAACCCTAACCCTAACCCTAACCCTAACCCTTACCCGAAGCCTTACCCTCACCCGTCCCCTAATCCTAACCCGTACGCTAACACTAACCCATACCCTAACACGTACGGTCACCCTAAACCGTTGTCGTACCCTAACCTGTACCATAAATCCTCCCCGTCCCCTAACCCTAACCCTAACCCTAGCCCTAACCCTTACCCGAAGCCTTCCCCTCACCCGTCCCCTAATCCTAACCCGTACGCTAACACTAAACCGTACCCTAACACGTACGCTCACCCTAAACCGTTGTAGTACCATAAGCTGTACCCTAAACCGACCACGTCCCCTAACCCTAACCCTAACCCTAACCCTTACCTGAAGCCTTAAACTCACCCGTACCCTAATCCTAACCCGTACGCTAACACTAACCCGTACCCTAACACGTACGCTCACCCTAAACCGTTGTCGAACGCTAACCTGTACCCTAAACCGTCCCCGTCACCTAACCCTAACCCTAACCCTAACGCTAAACCTTACCCGAAGCCTTACCCTCAGCCGTCCCCTAATCCTAACCCGTACGCTAACACTAACCCGTACCCTAACACGTACGCTCACCCTAAACTGTTGTCGTACCCTAACCTCTACCCTAAACCATCCCCGTACCCTAACCGTAACCCTAACTCTAACCCTAACCTTAACCCTTACCCGAAGCCTTACCCTCACCCGTCCCCTAATCCTAACCCGTACGCTAACACTAACCCGTACCCTAACACGTACGCTCACCCTAAAACGTTGTCGTACCATAACCTGTACCCTAAACCATCCCCGTACCCTAACCCTAACCCTAACCCTAACCCTAACCCTTACCCTAACCCTTAGCCGAAGCCTTACCCTCACACGTCCCCTAATCCTAACACTTACGCTAACACTAAGCCGTACCCTAACATGTACGCTCACCCTAAACCGTTGTCGTACCATAACCTGTACCCTAAACCGTCACCGTCCCCTAACCCTAACCCTAACCCTTACCCGAAGCCTTACCCTCACCCGTCCCCTAATCCTAACCCGTACGCTAACACTAACCCGTACCCTAACACGTACGCTCACCTTAAACCGTTGTCGTACACTAACCTGTACCCTAAACCGTCCCCGTCCCCTATCCCTAAACCTAACCCTAACCCTAACCCTAAACCTATCCCGAAGCCTTACCCTCACCCATCCCCTAATCCTAACCCGTACGCTAACACTAACCCGTACCCAAACATGTACGCTCACCCTAAATCGTTGTCGTACCCTAACCTGTACCCTAAACCGTCCCCGTCCCCTAACCCTAACCCTAATCCTAACCCTAACCCTAACCCTTACCCGAAACCTTACCCTCACCCGTCCCCTAATCCTAACCCGTACGCTAACACTAACCCGTACCCTAACACGTACGCTCACCCTAAACCGTTGTCGTACCCTAACCTGTAACCTAAACCATCCCCGTCCCCTAACCCTAACCCTAACCCTAACCCTAACCCTTACCCAAAGCCTTACCCTCACCCGTCCCCTAATCCTAACCCGTACGCTAACACTAACCCGTACCCTAACACGTACGCTCACCCTAAACCGTTGTCGTACCCTAACCTGTACCCTAAACCGTCCCCGTCCCCTAACCCTAACCCTAACAGTAACCCTAACCGTAATCCTTACCCGAAGCCTTACACTCACCCGTCCCCTAATCCTAACCCGTACGCTAACACTAACCCGTACCCTAACACGTACGCTCACCGTAAACCGTTGTCATACACTAACCTGTAGCCTAAACCGTCCCCGTCCCCTAACCCTAACCCTAACCCTAACCCTAACCGTAACACGTACCCGAAGCCTTACCCTCACCAGTCCCCTCATCCTAACCCGTACGCTAACACTAACCCGTACCCTAACACGTACACTGACCCTAAACCGTTGTCGTACCCTAACCTGTACCCTAAACCGTCCCCAGGCCCGTCCCCTAACCCTAACCCTAATCCTAACCCTAACCCTTACCCGAAGCCTTACCCTCACCCATCCCCTAATCCTAAACCGTACGCTAACACTAACCCGTAACCTAACACGTACGCTCACCCTAAACCGTTGTCGTACCCTAACCTGTACCCTAAACTGTCCCCGTCCCCTAACCCTAACCCTAACCCTAACCCTAACCCTAAACCTTACCAGAAGCCTTAACCTCAACCGTCCCCTAATCCTAACCCGTACGCTAACACTAACCCGTACCCTAACACGTACGCTCACCCTAAACCGTTGTCGTACACTAAACGGTACCCTAAACCTTCCCCGTCCCCTAACCCTAACCCTAACTCTAACCCTAACCCTAACCCTTACCCGAAGCCTTACCCTCACCCGTCCCCTAATCCTAACCCGTACGCTAACAGTAACCCATACCCTAACACGTACGCTCACCCTAAACCGTTGACGTACCCTAACCTGTACCCTAAACCGTCCCCGTCCCGTCCCCTAACCCTAACACTAAACCTAACCCTAACCCTTACCCGAAGCCTTACCCTCACCCGTCCCGTATTCCTAACCCGTACGCTAATACTAACCCGTACCCTAATACGTACGCTCACCCTAAACCGTTGTCGTACCCTAACCTGTACCCTAAACCGTCCCCGTCCCCTAACCCTAACCCTTACCCTAAAACTAACCCTAACCCTTACCCGTAGCCTTACCCTCACCCGTCCCCTAATCCTAACCCGTACGCTAACACTAACCCGTACCCTAACACGTACGCTCACCCTACACCGTTGTCGTACCCTAACCTGTACCCTAAACCGTCCCCGTCACCTAACCCTAACCTTAACCCTAACCCTAACCCTTACCCGAAGCCTTACCCTCACCCGTCCCCTAATCCTAACCCGTACACTAACACTAACCCGTACCCTAACACTTACGCTCACCCTAAACCGTTGTCGTACCTTAAACTGTACCCTAAACCGTCCCCGTCCCCTAACTCTAACCCTAACCCTAACCCTAACACTAACCCTTACCCGAAGCCTCACTCTCACCCGTCCCCTAATCCTAACCCGTACGCTATCACCTACCCGTACCCTAACACGTACGCTCACCCTAAACCGTTGTCGTACACTAACCTGTACCCTAAACCGTCCCCGTCCCCGCCCCCTAACCCTAACCCTAACCCTAACCCTAACCGTTACCCGAAGCCTTACACTCACCCGTCCCCTAATCCTAACGCATACGCCTACACTAACCCGTACCCTAACACGTACGCTCACCCTAAACCGTTGTCGTACCCTAACCTGTACCCTGAACCGTCCCTGTCCCCGTCCCCTAACCCTAACCCTAACCCTAACACTAACCCTAAACCTTACCCGAGGCCTTACCCTCACCCCTCCCCTAATCGTAACCCGTACGCTAACACTAACCCGTACCCTAACACGTACGCTTACCCTAAACCGTTGTCGTACCCTAACCTGTACCCTAAACTGTCCCCGTCCCCTAACCCTAACCCTAACACTAACCCTAACCCTAAGCCTTACCCGAAGCCTTACCCTCACCCGTCCCCTAATCCTAACCCGTACGCTAACACTAATCCGTACCCTAACACGTAAGCTCACCCTAAACCATTGTAGTACCCTAACCTGTACACTAAACCGTCCCCGTCCCCGTCCCCTAACCCTAACCCTAACCCTAACCCTTACCCGAAGCCTTACCCTCACCCGTCCCATAATCCTAACCCGTACGCCAACACTAACCCGTACCCTAACACATACGCTCACCCTAAACCGTTGTCCTACACTAACCTGTACCCTAAACCGTCCCCGTCCGCTAACACTAACCCTAACCCTAACCCTTACCCGAAGCCTTACCCTCACCCGTCCCCTAATCCTAAACCGTACGCTAACACTAACCCGTACCCTATCACGTACGCTCACCCTAAACCTTTGTCGTGCCCTAACCTGTACCCTAAACCGTCCCCGTCCCCTAACCCTAACCCTAACCCTAACCCTAACCCTAACACTTACCCGAAGCCTTACCCTCACCCGTCCCCTAATCCTAACCCGTACGCTAACACTAATGCGTACCCTAACACGTACGCTCACCCTAAACCGTTGTCGTACCCTAACCTGTACCCTAAACCGTCCCCGTCCCCTAACCCTAACCCTAACCCTAACCCTAATCCTATCCCTTACCCGAAGCCTTACCCTCACCCGTCCCCTAATCCTAACCCGTACGCTAACACTAACACGTACCCTAATACGTACCCTCACCCTAAACCGTTGTCGTACCCTAACCTGTACCCTAATCCGTCCCCATGCCCGTCCGCTAAACCTAACCCTAACCCTAACCCTAACCCTTTCCCGAAGCCTTACCCTCACCCGTCCCGTAATCCTAACCCGTACGCTAACATTAACACGTACCCTAACACGTACGCTCACCCTAAACCGTTGTCGTACCGTAACCTGTACCCTAAACCATCCCCGTCCCCTAACCCTAACCCTAACCCTATCCCTAACCCTAACCCTTACCCGAAGCCTTACACTCACCCGTCCCCTAATCCTCACCCGTACGCTAACACTAACCCATACCCTAACACGTACGCTCACTCTAAACCTTTGTCGTACCCTAACCTGTACCCTAAACCGTCCCCGTCCCCTAACCCTAACCCTAACCCTAACCCTAACCCTAACCCATACCCGAAGCCTTACCCTCACCCGTCTCCTAATCCTAACCCGTACGCTAACACTAACCCGTACCCTAACACGTATGCTCACCCCAAACCGTTGTCGTACCCTAACCTGTACCCTAAACCGTCCCCGTCCCCGTCCCATAACCCTAACCCTAACCCTAACCTTTACCCGTAGCCTTACCCTCACCCGTCCCCTAATCCTAACCCGTACGCTAACACTAACCCGTACCCTAACACGTACGCTCACCCTAAACCGTTGTCGTACCCTAACCTGTACCCTAAACCGTCCCCGTGCCCGTCCCCTAACCCTAAACCTAACCCTAACCCTAACCCTTACCCGAAGCCTTACCCTCACCCATCCCCTAATCCTAAACCGTACGCTAACACTAACCCGTAACCTAACACGTACGCTCACCCTAAACCGTTGTCGTACCCTAACCTGTACCCTAAACTGTCCCCGTCCCCTAACCCTAACCCTAACCCTAACCCTAACCCTAAACCTTACCCGAAGCCTTAACCTCAACCGTCCCCTAATCCTAACCCGTACGCTAACACTAACCCGTACCCTAACACGTACGCTCACCGTAAACCGTTGTCGTACCCTAAACTGTACCCTAAACCGTCCCCGTCCCCTAACCCTAACCCTAACTCTAACCCTAACCCTAACCCTTACCCGAAGCCTTACCCTCACCCGTCCCCTAATCCTAACCCGTACGCTAACAGTAACCCGTACCCTAACACGTACGCTCACCCTAAACCGTTGACGTACCCTAACCTGTACCCTAAACCGTCCCCGTCCCGTCCCCTAACCCTAACACTAAACCTAACCCTAACCCTTACCCGAAGCCTTACCCTCACCCGTCCCCTATTCCTAACCCGTACGCTAATACTAACCCGTACCCTAATACGTACGCTCACCCTAAACCGTTGTCGTACCCTAACCTGTACCCTAAACCGTCCCCGTCCCCTAACCCTCACCCTTACCCTAACACTAACCCTAACCCTTACCCGTAGCCTTACCCTCACCCGTCCCCTAATCCTAACCCGTACGCTAACACTAACCCGTACCCTAACACGTACGCTCACTCTAAACCGTTGTCGTACCCTAACTTGTACCCTAAACCGTCCCCGTCCGCTAACCCTAACACTAACCATAACCCTAACCCTTACCCGAAGCCTTACCCTCACCCGTCTGCTAATCCTAACCCGTACGCTAACACTAACCCATACCCTAACACGTACGCTCACCCTAAACAGTTGTCGTACCCTAACCTGTACCCTAAACCGTCCCCGTCACCTAACCATAACCTTAACCCTAACCCTAACCCTTACCCGAAGCCTTACCCTCACCCGTCCCCTAATCCTAACCCGTACACTAACACTAACCCGTACCCTAACACTTACGCTCACCCTAAACCGTTGTCGTACCCTAAACTGTAACCTAAACCGTCCCCGTCCCCGTCCCCTAACACTAACCGTAACCCTAACCCTAACCCTAACCCTTACCCGAAGCCTCACTCTCACCCGTCCCCTAATCCTAACCCGTACGCTATCACCTACCCGTACCCTAACACGTACGCTCACCCTAAACAGTTGTCGTACACTAACCTGTACCCTAAACCGTCCCCGTCCCCGCCCCCTAACCCTAACCCTAACCCTAACCCTAACCGTTACCCGAAGCCTTACACTCACCCGTCCCCTAATCCTAACGCATACGCTATCACTAACCCGTACCCTAACACGTACGCTCACCCTAAACCGTTGTCGTACCCTAACCTGTACCCTAAACCGTCCCCATCCCCTAACCCTAACCCTAACCCTAACTCTAAACTTTACCCGAAGCCTTACCCTCACCCATCCCCTAATCCTAACCCGTACGCTAACACTAACCCGTACCCTAACACGTACGTTCACACTAAACCGCTGTCGTACCCTAATCTGTACCCGAAACCGTCCCCGTCCCCTTCCCCGTCCCCTAACCCTAACCCTAACCCTAACCCTTACCGGAAGCCTTACCCTCACCCGTCCCCTAATCCTAACCCGTACGCTAACACTAACCCATACCCTAACATGTACGCTCACCCTAAACTGTTGCCGTACACTAACATGTACCCTAAAACTTCCCTGTCCCCGTCCCCTAAACCTAACCCTAACCCTAACCCTAACCCTAACCCGAAGCCTTACCCTCACCTGTCCCCTAATCCTAACCCGTACGCTAACACTAAACCGTACCCTAACACGTAAGGTCACACTAAACCGTTGTCGTACCCTAACCTGTACACTAAACCGTCCCCGTCCCCTAACCCTAACCCTAACCCTAACCCTAACCCTTACCCGAAGCCTTCCCCTCACCCGTCCCCTAATCCTAACCCGTACGCTAACACTAATCCGTACCCTAACACGTACGCTCACCCTAAACCGTTGTCGTACCCTAACCTGTACCCTAAACCATCCCCGTCAACGTCCCCTAACCCTAACCCTAACCCTAACCCTTACCCGAAGCCTTACCCTCACCCGTCCCCTAATCCTAACCCGTACGCTAACACTAACCCGTACCCTAACACGTACGCTCACCCTAAACCGTTCTCGTACACTAACCTGTACCCTAAACCGTCCCCGTGCCCGTCCCCTAACCCTAAGCCTAATCCTAACCCTAACCCTTACCCGAAGCCTTACTCTCACCCTTCCCCTAATCCTAACCCGTACGCTAACACTAACACGTACCCTAACACGTACGCTCACCCTAAACCGTTGACGTACCCTAACCTGTACCCTAAACCGTCCCCGTCCCCTAACCCGAACCCTAACCCTAACCCTAACCCTAACCCTTACCCGAATCCTTACCCTCACCCGTCCCCTAAACCTAATCCGTTCGCTAACACTAACCCGTACCCTAACACGTACGCTCACCCTAAACCGTTGTCATACATTAACCTGTACCGTAAACCGTCCCCGTCCCCTAACCCTAACCCTAACCCTAACCCTAACCCTTACCCGAAGCCTTACCCTCACCCGTCCCCTAATCCTAACCCGTACGCTAACACTAACCCATACCCTAACACGTACGGTCACCCTAAACCGTTGTCGTACCCTAACCTGTACCCTAAATCCTCCCCGTCCCCTAACCCTAACCCTAACCCTAGCCCTAACCCTTACCCGAAGCCTTCCCCTCACCCGTCCCCTAATCCTAACCCGTACGCTAACACTAAACCGTACCCTAACACGTACGCTCACCCTAAACCGTTGTAGTACCATAAGCTGTACCCTAAACCGACCCCGTCCCCTAACCCTAACCCTAACCCTAACCCTTACCTGAAGCCTTAAACTCACCCGTACCCTAATCCTAACCCGTACGCTAACACTAACCCGTACCCTAACACGTACGCTCACCCTAAACTGTTGTCGTACCCTAACCTCTACCCTAAACCGTCCCCGTACCCTAACCCTAACCCTAACCCTAACCCTAACCCTAACCCTTACCCGAAGCCTTACCCTCACCCGTCCCCTAATCCTAACCCGTACGCTAACACTAACCCGTACCCTAACACGTACGCTCACCCTAAACCGTTGTCGTACCCTAACCTGTACCCTAAACCATCCCCGTACCCTAACCCTAACCCTAAACCTAACCCTAACCCTTACCCTAACCCTTAGCCGAAGCCTTACCCTCACACGTCCCCTAATCCTAACACTTAGGCTAACACTAAGCCGTACCCTAACATGTACGCTCACCCTAAACCGTTGTCGTACCATAACCTGTACCCTAAACCGTCACCGTCCCCTAACCCTAACCCTAACCCTAACCCTAACCCTTACCCGAAGCCTTACCCTCACCCGTCCCCTAATCCTAACCCGTACGCTAACACTAAACCGTACCCTAACACGTACGCTCACCTTAAACCGTTGTTGTACACTAACCTGTACCCTAAACCGTCCCTGTCCCCTATCCCTAAACCTAACCCTAACCCTAACCCTAAACCTATCCCGAAGCCTTACCCTCACCCATCCCCTAATCCTAACCCGTACGCTAACACTAACCCGTACCCTAACACGTACGCTCACCCTAAACCTTTGTCGTAGCCTAACCTGTAGCCTAAACCGTCCCCGTCCCCTAACCCTTACCCTAACCCTAACCCTAATCCTAACCCTTACCCGAAGCCTTACCCTCACCCGTCCCCTAATCCTAACCCGTACGCTAACACTAACCCGTACCCTAACACGTACGCTCACCCTAAACCGTTTTCGTACCCTAACCTGTACCCTAAACCGTCCCCGTCCCCTAACCCTAACCCTAACCCTAACCCTAACCCTAACCCTTACCCGAAGCCTTACCCTCACCCGTCCCCTAATCCTAACCCGTACACTAACACTAACCCGTACCCAAACACGTACGCTCACCCTAAATCGTTGTCGTACCCTAACCTGTACCCTAAACCGTCCCCGTCCCCTAACCCTAACCCTAATCCTAACCCTAACCCTAACCCTTACCCGAAACCTTACCCTCACCCGTCCCCTAATCCTAACCCGTACACTAACACTAACCCGTACCCTAACACGTACGCTCACCCTAAACCGTTGTCGTACCCTAACCTGTAACCTAAACCATCCCCGTCCCCTAACCCTAACCCTAACCCTAACCCTAACCCTTACCCAAAGCCTTACCCTCACCCGTCCCCTAATCCTAACCCGTACGCTAACACTAACCCGTACCCTAACACGTACGCTCACCCTAAACCGTTGTCGTACCCTAACCTGTACCCTAAACCGTCCCCGTCCCCTAACCCTAACCCTAACCCTAACCCTAACCGTAACACGTACCCGAAGCCTTACCTTCACCAGTCCCCTCATCCTAACCCGTACGCTAACACTAACCCGTACCCTAACACGTACACTGACCCTAAACCGTTGTCGTACCCTAACCTGTACCCTAAACCGTCCCCAGGCCCGTCCCCTAACCCTAACCCTAATCCTAACCCTAACCCTTACCCGAAGCCTTACCCTCACCCATCCCCTAATCCTAAACCGTACGCTAACACTAACCCGTAACCTAACACGTACGCTCACCCTAAACCGTTGTCGTACCCTAACCTGTACCCTAAACTGTCCCCGTCCCCTAACCCTAACCCTAACCCTAAACCTAACCCTAAACCTTACCAGAAGCCTTAACCTCAACCGTCCCCTAATCCTAACCCGTACGCTAACACTAACCCGTACCCTAACACGTACGCTCACCCTAAACCGTTGTCGTACCCTAAACGGTACCCTAAACCTTCCCCGTCCCCTAACCCTAACCCTAACTCTAACCCTAACCCTAACCCTTACCCGAAGCCTTACCATCACCCGTCCCCGAATCCTAACCCGTACGCTAACAGTAACCCATACCCTAACACGTACGCTCACCCTAAACCGTTGACGTACCCTAACCTGTACCCTAAACCGTCCCCGTCCCGTCCCCTAACCCTAACACTAAACCTAACCCTAACCCTTACCCGAAGCCTTACCCTCACCCGTCCCGTATTCCTAACCCGTACGCTAATACTAACCCGTACCCTAATACGTACGCTCACCCTAAACCGTTGTCGTACCCTAACCTGTACCCTAAACCGTCCCCGTCCCCTAACCCTAACCCTTACCCTAACACTAACCCTAACCCTTACCCGTAGCCTTACCCTCACCCGTCCCCTAATCCTAACCCGTACGCTAACACTAACCCGTACCCTAACACGTACGCTCACTCTAAACCGTTGTCGTACCCTAACTTGTACCCTAAACCGTCCCCGTCCGCTAACCCTAACACTAACCATAACCCTAACCCTTACCCGAAGCCTTACCCTCACCCGTCCCGTATTCCTAACCCGTACGCTAATACTAACCCGTACCCTAATACGTACGCTCACCCTAAACCGTTGTCGTACCCTAACCTGTACCCTAAACCGTCCCCGTCACCTAACCCTAACCTTAACCCTAACCCTAACCCTTACCCGAAGCCTTACCCTCACCCGTCCCCTAATCCTAACCCGTACACTAACACTAACCCGTACCCTAACACTTACGCTCACCCTAAACCGTTGTCGTACCCTAAACTGTACCCTAAACCGTCCCCGTCCCCTAACTCTAACCCTAACCCTAACCCTAACACTAACCCTTACCCGAAGCCTCACTCTCACCCGTCCCCTAATCCTAACCCGTACGCTATCACCTACCCGTACCCTAACACGTACGCTCACCCTAAACCGTTGTCGTACACTAACCTGTACCCTAAACCGTCCCCGTCCCCGCCCCCTAACCCTAACCCTAACCCTAACCCTAACCGTTACCCGAAGCCTTACACTCACCCGTCCCCTAATCCTAACGCATACGCTAACACTAACCCGTACCCTAACACGTACGCTCACCGTAAACCGTTGTCGTACCCTAACCTGTACCCTGAACCGTCCCTGTCCCCGTCCCCTAACCCTAACCCTAACCCTAACACTAACCCTAAACCTTACCCGAAGCCTTACCCTCACCCCTCCCCTAATCGTAACCCGTACGCTAACACTAACCCGTACCCTAACACGTACGCTTACCCTAAACCGTTGTCGTACCCTAACCTGTACCCTAAACTGTCCCCGTCCCCTAACCATAACCCTAACACTAACCCTAACCCTAAGCCTTACCCGAAGCCTTACCCTCACCCGTCCCCTAATCCTAACCCGAACGCTAACACTAATCCGTACCCTAACACGTAAGCTCACCCTAAACCATTGTCGTACCCTAACCTGTACACTAAACCGTCCCCGTCCCCGTCCCCTAACCCTAACCCTAACCCTAACCCTAACCCTTACCCGAAGCCTTACCCTCACCCGTCCCATAATCCTAACCCGTACGCCAACACTAACCCGTACCCTAACACATACGCTCACCCTAAACCGTTGTCCTACACTAACCTGTACCCTAAACCATCCCCGTCCGCTAACACTAACCCTAACCCTAACCCTTACCCGAAGCCTTACCCTCACCCGTCCCCTAATCCTAAACCGTACGCTAACACTAACCCGTACCCTATCACGTACGCTCACCCTAAACCTTTGTCGTGCCCTAACCTGTACCCTAAACTGTCCCCGTCCCCTAACCCTAACCCTAACCCTAACCCTAACCCTAACACTTACCCGAAGCCTTACCCTCACCCGTCCCCTAATCCTAACCCGTACGCTAACACTAATGCGTACCCTAACACGTACGCTCACCCTAAACCGTTGTCGTACCCTAACCTGTACCCTAAACCGTCCCCGTCCCCGTCCCCGTCCCCTAACCCTAAACCTAACCTTTACCCGAAGCCTTACACTCACCCGTCCCATAATCCTAACCCGTACGCTAACACTTACCCGTACCCTAACACGTACGCTCACCCTAAACCGTTGTCGTACCCTAACTTGTACCCTAAACCGTCCCCGTCCCCTAACCCTAACCCTAACCCTAACCCTAACCCTTACCCGAAGCCTTACCCTCACCCGTCCCCTAATCCTAACCCGTACGCTAACACTAACACGTACCCTAATACGTACCCTCACCCTAAACCGTTGTCGTACCCTAACCTGTACCCTAATCCGTCCCCATGCCCGTCCGCTAAACCTAACCCTAACCCTAACCCTAACCCTTTCCCGAAGCCTTACCCTCACCCGTCCCGTAATCCTAACCCGTACTCTAACATTAACCCGTACCCTAACACGTACGCTCACCCTAAACCGTTGTCGTACCGTAACCTGTACCCTAAACCATCCCCGTCCCCTAACCCTAACCCTAACCCTATCCCTAACCCTAACCCTTACCCGAAGCCTTACACTCACCCGTCCCCTAATCCTCACCCGTACGCTAACACTAACCCATACCCTAACACGTACGCTCACTCTAAACCTTTGTCGTACCCTAACCTGTACCCTAAACCGTCCCCGTCCCCTAACCCTAACCCTAACCCTAACCCTAACCCTAACCCATACCCGAAGCCTTACCCTCACCCGTCTCCTAATCCTAACCCGTACGCTAACACTAACCCGTACCCTAACACGTATGCTCACCCTAAACCGTTGTCGTACCCTAACCTGTACCCTAAACCGGCCCCGTCCCCGTCCCATAACCCTAACCCTAACCCTAACCTTTACCCGTAGCCTTACCCTCACCCGTATCTTAATCCTAACCCGTACGCTAACACTAACCCGTACCCTAACACGTACGCTCACCCTAAACCGTTGTCGTACCCTAACCTCTACCCTAAACCGTCCCCGTCCCCTAAGCCTAACCCTAACCATAACCCTAGCTCTAACCTTTACCCAAAGCCTTACCCTCACCCATCCCCTAATCGTAAGCCGTACGCTAAAACTAACCCGAACCCTAACACGTACGCTCACCCTAAACCGTTGTCGTACCCTAACCTGTACCCTAAACCGTCCCCGTCCCCGTCCCCTAACCCTAACCCTAACCCTAACCCTAACCCTTACCCGAAGCCTTACCCTCACCCGTCCCCTAATCCTAACCCGTACGCTAACACTAACCCATACCCTAATATGTACGCTCACCCTAAACCGTTGTCGTACCCTAACCTGTACCCTAAACCGTCCCTGTCCCTGTCCCCTAACCCTAACCCTAACCCAAACACTAACCCTAACCCTTAACCGAAGCCTTACCCTCACCCGTCCCCTAATCCTAACCCGTACGCTAACACTAAACCGTACCCTAACACGTAAGTTCACCCTAAACCGTTGTCGTACCCTAAACTGTACCCTAAACCGTCCCCGTCCCCTAACCCTAACCCTAACCATAACCCTTACCTGAAGCCTTACCCTCACCGTCCCCTAATCCTAACCCGTACGGTAACACTAACCCGTACCCTAACACGTACGCTCACCCTAAACCGCTTGTCGTACACTAACCTGTACCCTAAACCGTCCCCGTCCCCTAACCCTAACCCTAACCCTAACCCTAACCCTTACCCGAAGCTTACCCACACCCGTCGCCTAATCCTAACCCGTACGCTAACACTAACCCGTACCCTAACACGTACGCTCACCCTAAACCGTTGTCATACCCTAACCTGTAACCTAAACCATCCCCGTGCCCGTCCCCTAACCCTAACCATAACCCTAACACTAACACTTACCCGAAGCCTTACCCTCACCCGTCCCCTAATCCTAAACCGTACGCTAACACTAACCCGTACCCTAACACGTACGCTCACCCTAAACCGTTGTGGTACCCTAACCTGTACCCTAAACCATCCCCGTCCCCTAACCCTAACCCTAACCCTAACTCTAACCCTTACCCGAAGCCTTACCCTCACCCGTCCCCTAATCCTAACCCGTACACTAACACTAACCCATACCCTAATATGTACGCTCACCCTAAACCATTGTCGTACCGTAACCTGTACCCTAAACCGTCCCTGTCCCCGTCCCCTAACCCTAACCCTAACCCTAACCCTAAACCTAACCCTTACTCGAAGCCTTACCCTCATCCGTCCCCTAATCCTAACCTGTACGCTAACACTAACCCGTACCCTAACACGTACGCTCACCCTAAACCGTTTTCGTACCCTAACCTGTACCCTAAACCGTCCCCGTCCCCGTCCCCTATCCCTAACCTTAACCCTAACCCTAACCCTTACCCGAAGCCTTACCCTCACCCGTCCGCTAATCCTAACCCGTACGCTAACACTAACCCTTACCCTAACACGTACGCTCACCCTAAACCGTTGTCGTACCCTAACTTGTACCCTACACCGTCCCCGTCCCCTAACCCTAACCCAAACCCTAACCCTTACACGAAGCCTTACCCTCACCCGTCTCCTAATCCTAAACCGTACGCTAACACTAACCCATACCCTAAAACGTACGCTCACCCTAAACCGTTGTCGTACCCTAACTTGTACCCTAAACCGTCCCCGTCCCCTAACCCTAACCCTAACCCTTACCCGAAGCCTTACCCTCACCCGTCTCCTAATCCTAAACCGTACGCTAACACTAAACCGTACCCTAATACGTACGCTCACCCTAAACCGTTGTCGTACACTAACCTCTACCCTAAACCGTCCCCATCCCCGTCCCCGTCCCATAACCCTAACCCTAACCCTAACCCTAACCCTAAACCTTAACTGAAGCCTTTCCCTCACCCGTCCCCTAATCCTAACCCGTACGCTAACACTAACCCGTACCCTAACACGTACGCTCACCCTAAACCGTTGTCGTACCCTAACCTGTACCCTCAACCGTCCCCGGCCCCTAACCCTAACCCTAACCCTAACCCTAACCCTTCCCCGAAGCCTTACCCTCAACCGTCCCCTAATCCTAACCCGTATGCTAACACTAACCCGTACCCTAACACGTACGCTCAACCTAAACCGTTGTCGTACCCTAACCTGTACCCTAAACCGTCCCCGTGCCCTAACCCTAACCCTAACACTAACCCTAACCCTAATCCTTACCCGAAGCCTTACACTCACCCGTCCCCTAATCCTAACCCGTACTCTAACACTAACACATACCCTAACACGAACGCTCACCCTAAACCGTTGTCGTACACTAACCTGTACCCTAAACCGTCCCCGTGCCGGTCCCCTAACCCTAAAACTAACCCTAACCCTAACCCTTACCCGAAGCTTTACCCTCACCCTTCCCCTAATCCTAAACCGTACGCTAACACTAACCCGTACCCTAACACGTACGCTCACCCTAAAACGTTGTCGTACCCTAAACTGTACCCTAAACAGTCCCCGTCCCCTAACCCTAACCCTAACCCTAACCCTAACCCTAACCCTTACCCGAAGCCTTACACTCACCCGTCCCCTAATCCTCACCCGTACCCTAACACTAACCCGTACCCTAACACGTACGCTCACCCTAAACCTTTGTCGTACCCTAACCTGTACCCTAAACCGTCCCTGTCCCCTAACCCTAACCCTAACCCTAACCCTAACCCTAACCCTTACCCAAAGCCTTACCCTCACCCGCCCCCTAATCCTAACCCGTACGCTAACACTAACCCGTACCCTAACACGTATGCTCACCCTAAACCGTTGTCGTACCCTAACCTGTACCCTAAACCGTCCCCGTGCCCGTCCCCTAACCATAACCATAACCCTAACCCTAACCCTTACCCGAAGCCTTACCCTCACCCGTCCCCTAATCCTAACCCGTACGCTAACACTAACCCGTACCCTAACACGTACGCTCAACCTAAACTGTTGTCGTACGCTAAACTGTACCCTAAACCGTCCCCGTCCCCTAACCCTAACCTTAACCCTAACCCTAACCCTAACCCTTACCCTTACCCGAAGCCTTACCCTCACCCGTCCCCTAATCCTAACCCGTACGCTAACACTAACCCGTACCCTAACACATAAGCTCACCCTAAACCGTTGTTGTACACTAACCTGTACCCTAAACCGTCCCCGTCCCCGTCCCCTAACCCTAACCCTAACCCTAACCTTTACCCGAAGCCTTACCCTCACCCGTCCCATAATCCTAACCCGTACGCCAACACTAACCCATACCCTAACACGTACGCTCACCCTAAACCGTTGTCGTACACTAACCTGTACCCTAAACCGTCCCCGTCCCCTAACCCGAACCCTAAACCTAACCCTAACCCTTACCCGAAGCCTTACACTCACCCGTCCCCTAATCCTAAACCGTACCCTAACACTAACCCGTACCCTAACACGTACGCTCACCTTAAACCGTTGTCGTACCCTAACCTGTACCCTAAACCGTCCCCGTCCCCTAACCCTAACCCTAACCGTAACCCTTACCCGAAGCCTTACCCTCACCTGTCCCATAATCCTAACCCGTACGCTAACACTAACCCGTACCCTAACACGTACGCTCACCCTAAATCGTTGTCGTACACTAAACTGTACCCTAAACCGTCCCCGTCCCCTAACCCTAACCCTAACCCTAACCCTAACCCTAACCCTTACCCGAAGCCTTACCCTCACCCGTCCCCTAATCCTAAACCGTACGCTAACACTAACCCGTACCCTAACACGTACGCTCACCATAAACCGTTGTCGTACCCTAACCTGTACCCTAAACCGTCCCCGTCCCCTAACCCTAACCCTAACCCTATCCCTAACCCTAACCCTTACCTGAAGCCTTACCCTCACCCGTCCCCTAATCCTAACCCGTACGCTAACACTAACCCGTACCCTCACACGTACCCTCACCCTAAAACGTTGTCGTACCCTAACCTGTCCCCTAAACCGTCCCCGTCCCCTAACCCTAACCCTAACACTAACCCTAACGCTAACCCTTACCCGAAGCCTTACCCTCACCCGTCCCCTAATCCTAAACCGTACGCTAACACTAACACGTACCCTAACACGTACCCTCACCATAAACCGTTGTCGTACCCTAACCTGTACCCTAAACCGTCCCCGTCCCCGTCCCCGTCCCCTAACCCTAACCCTAACCCTAACCCGTACCCGAAGCCTTACCCTCACCCGTCCCCTAATCCTAACCCGTACGCTAACACTAACCCATACCCTAACTTATACGCTCACCCTAAATCGTTGTCGTACCCTAACCTGTACCCTAAACAGTCCCCGTCCCCTTCCCCTAACCCTAACCCTAACCCTAACCCTAACCTTAACCCTTACCCGAAGCCTTACCCTCACCCGTCCCCTAATCCTAACCCGTACGCTAACACTAACCCGTACCCTAACACGTACGCTCACCCTAAACTGTTGTCGTAGCCTAACCTGTACCGTAAACCGTCCCCGTCCCCTAACCCTAACCCTAACCCTAACCCTAACCCTTACCCGAAGCCTTACCCTCACCCGTCCCCTAATCCTAACCCGTACGCTAACACTAACCCGTACCCTAACACGTACGCTCACCCTAAACCGTTGTCGTACCCTAACCTGTACCCTAAACCGTCCCCGTCCCCTAACCCCAACCCTAACCCTAACCCTAACCCTAACCCTTACCCGAAGCCTTACCCTCACCCGTCCCATAATCCTAACCCGTACGCTAACACTAATCTGTACCCTAACACATACGCTCACCCTAAACAATTGTCATACCCTAACCTGTACCCTAAACCGTCCCCGTGCCCGTCCCCTAACCCTAACCCTAACCCTAACCCTAACACTTACCGAAGCCTTACATTCACCCGTCCCCTAATCCTAACCCATATGCTAACACTAACCCGTACCCTAACACGTACGCTCACCCTAAACCGTTGTCGTACCCTAACATGTACCCTAAACCATCCCCGTCCCCTAACCGTAACCCTAACCCTAAACCTAACCCTTAACCGAAGCCTTAACCTAACCCGTTCCCTAATCCTAAACCGTAGGCTAACAATAACCCGTACACTAACACGTGCGCTCACCCTAAACCGTTGTCGTACCCTAACCTGTACCCTAAACCGTCCCCATCCCCTAACCCTAACTCTATACCTAACCTTTACCCGATGCCTTACCCTCACCCGTTCCCTAATCCTAAACCATACGCTAACACTAACCCATACGCTAACACGTACGCTCACCATAAACCGTGGTCATACCTTAACCTGTACCCTAAACCGTCCCCGTCCCCTAACCCTAACATTAACCCTAACCCTTACCCGAAGCCTTACCCTAACACATCCCCTAATCCTAACCCGTACTCTAAAACTACCACGTACCCTAACATGTACGCTCACCCTAAACCGTTGTCGTAACCTAACCTGTACCCTAAACCGTTCCCGTCCCCTAACCCTAACCCTAAACCTAACTCTTACCCGAAGCCTTACACTAACACGTCCCCTAAACCTAAACCGTACGCTAACACTAAGCCGTACCCTAATCCTAACCCGTACCCTAACACTAACACGTACTCTAACATATAGGCTCACCATAAACACTTGTTGTACCCTAACCTGTACCCTAAACCGTCCCCGTCTCCTAACCCTAACCCTAACCCTATCCCTAACCCTAACCCTTACCCGAAGCCTTACACTCACCCGTCCCCTAATCCTAACCCGTACGCTAACACTAAGCTGTACCCTAACACGTACGCTCACCCTAAACATTTGTCGTACCCTAACCTGTACACTAAACCGTCCCCATCCCCTAACACTAACCCTAACCCTAACCCTAATCCTAACCCTTACCCGAAGCCTTACCCTAAAACGTCCCCTAATCCTAACCCGTATGCTAACACTAACCCGTACCCTTACACGTACGCACACCCTAAACCATTGTCGTACCCTAAACTGTACACTAAACCGTCCCCATCTCCGTCCCCGTCCACATCCCCTAACCCTAACCCTAACCCTAACACTTACCCGAAGCCTTACCCTAACCCGTTCCCTAATCCTAACCCGTACGCTAACACTAACCCGTATCCTAAAACGTACGCTCTCCCTAAACCGTTGTTGTACCCTAACCTGTACCCTAAATCGTCCCTGTCCCCGTGCACGTCCCCTAACCCTAACCCTAACCCTAATCCTAACCCTAACACTTACCCGAAACCTTACACTAACCCGTCCCCTAATCCTAAACCGTATGCTAACACTAACCCGTACCCTAACACGTACGCTCACCCTAAACCGTTGTTATAGCCTAACGTGTACCCTAAACCTTTCCCGTCCTCTAACCCTAACCCTAACCCTAACCCTAATCCTTACCCGAAGCCTTACCCCAACCCGTCCCCTAATCCTAACCCGTACGCTAACACTAACCCGTACCCTAACACGTACGCTCTGCCTAAACCGTTGTCGTACACTAACCTGTACCCTAAACTGTCCCCGTCCCCATCCCCTATCCTTAACCCTAACCCTTACCCGAAGCCCTACCATAACCTGTCCCCTAATCCTAAGACGTACGCTAACACTAACCCGTAACCTAACACGTACGCTCACCCTAAAACATTGTCATAGCCTAATCTGTACCCATAACTGTCCCCGTTCTCTAACCCTAACCCTAACGCTAACCCTTACCCGAAGCCTTACTGTAACCCGTCCCCTAATCCTAACACGTATGCTAACACTAACCGATACCCTAACACGTACGCTCACCCTAAACCGTTGTCGTACCCTAACCTGTACCCTAAACCGTCCCTGTCCCCGTCCCCTAACCCTAACCCTAACCCTAACACTAACCCTAACCCTTACCCGAAGCCTTACCCTCACCCGTCCCCTAATCCTAACCCGTACGCTAACACTAAACCGTACCCTAACACGTACGCTCACCCTAAACCGTTGTCGTACCATAACCTGTACCCTAAACCGTCCCCGTCCCCTAACCCTAACCCTAACCCTAACCCTAACCCTAACCCTTACCCGAAGCCTTACCCTCACCCGTCCCCTAATTCTAACCCGTACGCTAACACTAACCCGTACCCTAACACGTACGCTCACCCTAAACCGTAGTCGTACCCTAACCTGTACCCTAAACCGTCCCCGTCCCCTAACCCTAACCCTAACCCTAACCCTAACCCTTACCCGAAGCATTACACTCACCCGTCCCCTTTTCCTAACCCGTACGCTAACACTAAGCCATACCCTAACACGTACGCTCACCCTAAACCGTTGTCGTACCCTAACCTGTACCCTAAACCGTCCCCGTCCCCTAACCCTAACCCTAACCCTAACCCTAACCCTAAGGCTTACCCGAAGCCTTACCTTCACCCGACCCCTAATCCTAACCCGTACTCTAACACTAACCCGTACCCTAACACGTACGCTCACCCTAAACCGTTGTCGTACACTAACCTGTACCCTAAACCGTCCCCGTCCCCTAAACCTAACCCTAACCCTAACCCTAACCCTAACCCTTACCCAAAGCCTTACCCTCACCCGTCCCCTAATCCTAACCCGTACGCTAACACTAACCCGTACGCTAACACGTACACTCACCCTAAACAATTGTCGTACCCTAACCTGTTCCCTAAACCTTTCCCGTCCCCGTCCCCTAACCCTAACCCTAACCCTAACCCTTACCCGAAGCCTTACCCTCACCCTTCCCCTAAGCCTAACCCGTACGCTAACACTAACCCGTTCCCTAACACGTACGCTCACCCTAAACCGTTGACGTACCCTAACCTGTACCCTAAACCGTCCCCGTCCCCGTCCCCTAACCCTAACCCTAAACCTAACCCTAACACTTACCCGAAGCCTTACCCTCACCCGTCCCCTAATCCTAACCCGTACGCTAATACTAACCCGTGCCCTAATACGTACGCTCAGACTTGACCGTTGTCGTACCCTAACCTGTATCCTAAACCGTCTCCGTCCCTTAACCCTAACCCTAACCCTAACCGTAACCCTTACCCGAAGCCTTACCCTCACCCGTCCCCTAATCCTAACCCGTACACTAACACTAACCCGTACCCTAACACGTACGCTCACCCTAAACCGTTGTCGTACCCTAACCTATACCCTAAACCGTGCCCATCCCCTAACCCTAACCCTAACCCTAAACCTAACCCTAACCCTTACCCGAAGCCTTACCCTCACCCGTCCCCTAATCCTAACCCGTACGCTAACACTAACCCGTACCCTAACACGTACGCTCACCCTAAACCGTTGTCGTACCCTAACCTGTACCCTAAACCATCCCCGTCCCCTAACCCTAACCCTAACCCTTACCCGAAGCCTTACACTCACCCGTCCCCTAATCCTAACCCGTACGCTAACACTAACCCGTACCCTAACACGTACGCTCACCCTAAACCGTTGTCGTACCCTAACCTGTACCCTAAACCGTTCCCGTCCCCGTCCCCGTCCCCTAACCCTAACCCTAACCCTAACCCTTACCCGAAGCCTTACCCTCACCCGTCCCCTAATCCTAACCCGTACGCTAACACTAACCCGTACCCTAACACGTACGCTCACCGTAAACCGTTGTCCTACCCTAACCTGTACCCTAAACCGTCCCCGTCCCCTAACCCTAACCCTAACCCTAACCCTAACCCTAAACCTTACCCGAAGCCTTACCCTCTACCGTCCCCTAATCCTAACACGTACGCTAACACTAATCCGTACCCTAACACGTACGCTCACCCTAAACAGTGGTCGTACCCTAACCTGTACCCTAAATCGTAACTGTCCCCGTCCCCTAACCCTAACCCTAACCCTAACCCTAACCCTAAACCTTACCCGAAGTCTTACCCTCATCCGTCCCCTAATCCTAACCCGTACGCTAACACTAACCCATACCCTAACACGTACGCTCACCCTAAACCGTTGTCGTACCCTAACCTGTACCCTAAACCGTCCCCGTCCCCTAACCCTAACCCTAACCCTAACTCTAACCCTAACCCTCACCCTTACCCGAAGCCTTAACCTCACCCGTCCGCTAATCCTAACCCGTACGCTAACACTAACCCATACCCTAACACGTACGCTCACCCTAAACCGTTGTCGTACACTAACCTGTACCCTAAACCGTCCCCGTCCCCTAAGCCTAACCGTTACCCTAACCCTAACCCTAACCCTAACCCTTACCCGAAGCCTTACCCTCACCCGTCCCCTAATCCTAACCCGTACGCTAACACTAACCCGTACCCTAACACGTACGCTCACACTAAACCGTTGTCGTACCCTAACCTGTACCCTAAACCGTCCCCGTCCCCTAACCCTAACCCTAACCTTATCCCTAACCCTTACACGAAGCCTTACCCTCACCCGTACCCTAATCCTAACCCGTACGCTAACACTAACCCGTATCCTAACACGTACGCTCACCCTAAACCGTTGTCGTACACTAACCTGTACCCTAAACCGTCCCCGTGCCCTAACCCTAACCCTAACCCTAACCCTAACCCTAACCCTTACCCGAAGCCTTACCCTAACCCGTCCCCTAATCCTAACACGTACGCTAACACTAACCCGTACCCTAACACTAACGCTCACCCTAAACCGTTGTCGTACCCTAACCTGTACCCTAAACCGTCCCCGTACCCTAACCCTAACCCTAACCCTAACCCTAACCCGAACCCTTACCCGAAGCCTTACCCTCACCCGTCCCCTAATCCTAACCCGTACGCTAACACTAACCCGTACCCTAACACGTACACTCACCCTAAACCATTGTCGTACCCTCACCTGTACCCTAAACCGTCCCCGTCCCCTAACCCTAACCCTAACCCTAAACCTTACCCGAAGCCTTACCCTCACCCGTCCCCTAATCCTAACCCGTACGCTAACACTAACCCGTACCCTAACACGTACGCTCACCCTAAACCGTTGTCGTACCATAAGCTGTACCCTAAACCGTCCCCGTCCCATAACCCTAACCCTAACCCTAACCCTTACCCGAAGCCTTACCCTCATCCGTCCCCTAATCCTAATCGTACGCTAACACTAACCCGTACCCTAACACGTACGCTCACCCTAAAACGTTGTCGTACGCTAACCTCTACCCTAAACCGTCCCCGTCACCTAACCCTAACCCTAACCCTAACCCTAAACCTTATCCGAAGCCTTACCCTCAACCGTCCCCTAATCCTAACCCGTACGCGAACACTAACACCTACCCTAACACGTACGCTCACCCTAAACCGTTGTCGTACACTAACCTCTACCCTAAACCGTCCCCGTACCCTAACCCTAACCCTAACCCTAACCCTAACCCTAACCCTTACCCGAAGCCTTACCCTCACCCGTCCCCTAATCCTAACCCGTACGCTAACACTAACCCGTACCCTAACACGTACGCTCACCCTAAACCATTGTCGTACCCTAACCTGTACCCTAAACCATCCCCGTACCCTAACCCTAACCCTAACCCTAACCCTAAACTTTACCCGAAGCCTTACCCTCACCCGTCCCCTAATCCTAACACGTACGCTAACACTAACCCGTACCCTAACACGTACGCTCACCCTAAACCGTTGTCGTACACTAACCTGTACCCTAAACCGTCCCCGTCCCCGTGCCCTAACTCTAACCCTAACCGTAAACCTTACCCGAAGCCTTAACCTCACCCGTCCCATAATCCTAACCCATACCCTAACACGTACGCTCACCCTAAACCGTTGTCGTACCCTAACCTGTACCCTAAACCGTCCCCGTCCCCTAACCCTAACCCTAACCCTAACCCTACCACTTACCCGAAGCCTTACCCTCACCCGTCCCCTAATCCTAACCCGTACGCTAACACTAACCCGTACCCTAACACGTACGCTCACCCTAAACCGTTGTCGTACCCTAACCTGTACCCTAAACCGTCTCCGTCCCCTAACCCTAACCCTAACCCAAACCCTTACCCGAAGCCTTACCCTCACCTGTCCCCTAATCCTTACCCGTACACTAACACTAACCCGTACCCTAACACGTACGCTCACCATAAACCGTTGTCGTACCCTAACCTGTACCCTGAACCGTCCCCGTGCCCGTCCCCTAACCCTAAAACTAACCCTAACCCTAACCCTTACCCGAAGCCTTACCCTCACCCGTCCCCTAATCCTAACCCGTACGCTAACACTAACCCGTACCCTAACAGGTACGCTCACCCTAATCCGTTGTCATACACTAACCTGTACCCTAAACCATTCCCGTCCCCTAACCCTAACACTAAACCTAACCCTAACCCTAACCCTTACCCGAAGCCTTATCCTCACCCGTCCCCTAATCCTAACCCGTACGCTAACACTAACCTGTACCCTAACACGTACGCTCACCCTAAATCTTTGTCGTACCCTAACCTGTACCCTAAACCGTCCCCGTCCCCTAACCCTAACCCTAACCCTAACCCTAACCCTAACCCTTACCCGAAGCCTTACCCTCACCCGTCCCCTAATCCTAACCCGTACGCTAACAATAACCAGTACCCTAACACGTACGCTCACGCTAAACCGTTGTCGTACACTAACCTGTACCCTAAACCGTTCCCGTCCCCTAACCCTAACCCTAACCCTAACCCTAAGCCTTACCCGAAGCCTTACCCTCAACCGTCCCCTAATCCTAACCCGTACGCTAACACTAACCCGTACCCTAACACGTACGCTCACCCTAAACCGTTGTCGTACCCTAACCTGTACCCTAAACCGTCCCCGTCCCCTAACCCTAACCCTAACCCTAAACCTAACCCTAACCCTTACCCGAAGCCTTACCCTCACCCGTCCCCTATTCCTAACCCGTACGCTAACACTAACCCGTACCCTAACACGTACGCTCACCCTAAACCGTTGTCGTACCCTAACCTGTACCCTAAACCATCCCCGTCCCCTAAACCTAACCCTAACCCTTACCCGAAGCCTTACACTCACCCGTCCCCTAATCCTAACCCGTACGCTAACCCTAACCCGTACCCTAACACGTACGCTCACCTTAAACCGTTGTCGTACCCTAACCTGTACCCTAAACCGTTCCCGTCCCCGTCCCCTAACCCTAACCCTAACCCTAACCCTAACCCTTACCCGAAGCCTTACCCTCACCCTTCCCCTAATCCTAACCCGTACGCTAACACTAACCCGTACCCTAACACGTACGCTCACCCTAAACCGTTGTCGTACCCTAAGCTGTACCCTAACCCGTCCACGTCCCCTAACCCTAACCCTAACCCTAACCCTTACCCTAACCCTTACCCGAAGCCTTACCTTCTACCGTTCCCTAATCCTAACACGTACGCTAACACTAACCCGTACACTAACACGTACGCTCACCCTAAACAGTGGTCGTACCCTAACCTGTACCCTACATCGTAACTGTCCCCGTCCCCTAACCCTAACCCTAACCCTAACCCTAACCCTAAACCTTACCCGAAGTCTTACCCTCATCCGTCCCCTAATCCTAACCCGTACGCTAACACTAACCCATACCCTAACACGTACGCTCACGCTAAACCGTTGTCGTACCCTAACCTGTACCCTAAACCGACCCCGTCCCCTAACCCTAACCCTAACCCTAACTCTATGCCTAACCCTCACCCTTACCCGAAGCCTTAACCTCACCCGTCCCCTAATCCTAACCCGTACGCTAACACTAACCCGTACCCTAACACGTACGCTCACCCTAAACAGTTGTCGTACACTAACCTGTACCCTAAACTGTCCCCGTCCCCTAAGCCTAACCCTAACCCTAACCCTAACCCTAACCCTAACCCTTACCCGAAGCCTTACCCTCACCCGTCCCCTAATCCTAACCCGTACGCTAACACTAACCCGTACCCTAACACGTACGCTCACACTAAACCGTTGTCGTACCCTAACCTGTACCCTAAACCGTCCCCGTACCCTAACCCTAACCCTAACCTTAACCCTAACCTTTACCCGAAGCCTTACCCTCACCCGTCCCCTAATCATAACCCGTACGCTAACACTAACCCGTACCCTAACACGTACGCTCACCCTAAACCGTTGTCGTACCCTATCCTGTACCCTAAACCGTCCCCGTCCCCTAACCCTAACCCTAAACCTAACCCTAACCCTAACCCTTACCCGAAGCCTTACCCTCACCCGTCCCCTAATCCTAACCCGTACGCTAACACTAACCCGTACCCTAACACATACGCTCACCCTAAACCGTTGTCGTACCCTAACCTGTACCCTAAACCATCGCCGTCCCCTAACCCTAACCCTAACCCTAACCCTAACTCTTACGCGAAGCCTTACCCTCACCCGTCCCCTAATCCTAACCCGTACGCTAACACTAACCCGTACCTTAACACGTACGCTCACCCTAAACCTTTGTCGTACCATAACCTGTACCCTAAACCGTCCCCGACCCATCCCCTAACCCTAACCCTAACCCTAACCCTAACCCTTACCCGAAGCCTTACACTCACCCGTCCCCTAATCCTAACCCGTATGATAACACTAACCCGTACCCTAACACGTACGCTCACCCTAAACCGTTGTCGTACCCTAACCTGTACCCTAAACCGTCCCCGTCCCCTAACCCTAACCCTAACCCTAACTCTAACCCTAACCCTAAACCTTACGCGAAGTCTTAACCTCACCCGTCCCCTAATCCTAACCCGTACGCTAACACTAACCCGTACCCTAACACATACGCTCACCCTAAACCGTTGTCGTACCCTAACCTGTACCCTAAACCGTCCCCGTCCCCTAACCCTAACCCTAACCCTAACCTTATCCCTAACCCTTACACGAAGCCTTACCCTCACCCGTACCCTACTCCTAACCCGTACGCTAACACTAACCCGTACCCTAACACGTACGCTCACACTAAACCGTTGTCGTACACTAAGCTGTACCCTAAACCGTCCCCATCCCCTAACCCTAACCCTAACCCTAAACCTAACCCTATCCCTTACCCGAAGCCTTACCCTCACCCGTCACCTAATCCTAACCCGTACGCTAACACTAACCCGTACCCTAACACGTACGCTCACCCTAAACCGTTGTCGTACCCTAACCTGTACCCTAAACCATCCCCGTCCCCTAACCCTAACCCTAACCCTTACCCGAAGCCTTACACTCACCCGTCCCCTAATCCTAACCCGTACGCTAACACTAACCCGTACCCTAACACGTACGCTCACCCTAAACCGTTGTCGTACCCTAACCTGTACCCTAAACCGTTCCCGTCCCCGTCCCCGTCCCCTAACCCTAACCCTAACCCTAACCCTTACCCGAAGCCTTACCCTCACCCGTCCCCTAATCCTAACCCGTACGCTAACACTAACCCGTACCCTAACACGTACGCTCACCCTAAACCGTTGTCGTACCCTAACCTGTACCCTAAACCGTCCCCGTCCCCTAACCCTAACCCTAACCCTAACCCTAAACCTTACCCGAAGCCTTACCCTCTACCGTCCCCTAATCCTAGCACGTACGCTAACACTAATCCGTACCCTAACACGTACCCTCACCCTAAACAGTGGTCGTACCCTAACCTGTACCCTAAATCGTAACTGTCCCCGTCCCCTAACCCTAACCCTAACCCTAACCCTAACCCTAAACCTTACCCGAAGTCTTACCCTCATCCGTCCCCTAATCCTAACCCGTACGCTAACACTAACCCATACCCTAACACGTACGCTCACCCTAAACCGTTGTCGTACCCTAACCTGTACCCTAAACCGTCCCCGTCCCCTAACCCTAACCCTAACCCTAACTCTAACCCTAACCCTCACCCTTACCCGAAGCCTTAACCTCACCCGTCCGCTAATCCTAACCCGTACGCTAACACTAACCCGTACCCTAACACGTACGTCCACCCTAAACCGTTGTCGTACACTAACCTGTACACTAAACCGTCCCCGTCCCCTAAGCCTAACCCTTACCCTAACCCTAACCCTAACCCTAACCCTTACCCGAAGCCTTACCCTCACCTGTCCCCTAATCCTAACCCGTACGCTAACACTAACCCGTACCCTAACACTTACGCTCACACTAAACCGTTGTCGTACCCTAACCTGTACCCTAAACCGTCCCCGTACTCTAACCCTAACCCTAACCCTAACCCTAACCCTAAACTTTACCCGAAGCCTTACCCTCACCCGTCCCCTAATCCTAACCCGTACGCTAACACTAACCCGTACCCTAACACGTACGCTCACTCTAAACCGTTGTCGTACCCTAACCTGTACCCTAAACCGTCCCCGTCCCCTAACCCTAACCCTAACCCTAACCCTAACCCTTACCCGAAGCCTTACCCTCACCCGTCACCTAATCCTAACCCGTACGCTAACACTAACCCGTACCCAAACACATACGCTCACCCTAAACCGATGTCGTACCCTAATCTGTACCCTAAACCGTCCCCGTCCCCTAACCCTAACCCTAACACTAACCCTAACCCTTACGCGAAGCCTTACCCTCACACGTCGCCTAATCCTAACCCGTACGCTAACACTAACCCGTACCCTGACACGTACGCTCACCCTAAACCGTTGTCGTACCATAACCTGTACCCTAAACCGTCCCCGTCCCCTAACCCTAACCCTAACCCTAACCCTAACACTTACCCGAAGCCTTACCCTCACCCGTCCCCTAATCCTAACACGTACGCTAACACTAACCCGTACCCTAACACTAACGCTCACCCTAAACCGTTGTCGTACCCTAACCTGTACCCTAAACCGTCCCCGTACCCTAACCCTAACCCTAACCCTAACCCGAACCCTTACCCGAAGCCTTACCCTCACCCGTCCCCTAATCCTAACCCGTACGCTAACACTAACCCGTACCCTAACACGTACGCTCACCCTAAACCATTGTCGTACCCTAACCTGTACCCTAAACCGTCCCCGTCCCCTAACCCTAACCCTAACCCTAACCCTTACCCGAAGCCTTACCCTCACCCGTCCCCTAATCCTAACCCGTACGCTAACACTAACCCGTACCCTAACACGTACGCTCACCCTAAACCGTTGTCGTACCATAAGCTGTACCCTAAACCGTCCCCGTCCCATAACCCTAACCCTAACCCTAACCCTTACCCGAAGCCTTACCCTCATCCGTCCCCTAATCCTAATCGTACGCTAACACTAACCCGTACCCTAACACGTACGCTCAACCTAAACCATTGTCGTACGCTAACCTCTACCCTAAACCGTCCCCGTCACCTAACCCTAACCCTAACCCTAACCCTAAACCTTACCCGAAGCCTTACCCTCAGCCGTCCCCTAATCCTAACCCGTACACGAACACTAACACCTACCCTAACACGTACGCTCACCCTAAACCGTTGTCGTACACTAACCTCTACCCTAAACCGTCCCCGTACCCTAACCCTAACCCTAACCCTAACCCTAACCCTTACCCGAAGCCGTACCCTCACCCGTCCCCAAATCCTAACCCGTACGCTAACACTAACCCGTACCCTAACACGTACTCTCACCCTAAACCATTGTCGTACCCTAACCTGTACCCTAAACCGTCCCCGTCCCCGTCCCCTAACCCTAACCCTAACCCTTACCCGAAGCCTTACCCTCACCCGTCCCCTAATCCTAACCCGTACGCTAACACTAACCCGTACCCTAACACGTACGCTCACCCTAAACCGTTATCGTACCCTAACCTGTACCCTAAACCGTCCCCGTCCCCGTCCCCTAACCCTAACCCTAACTCTAACCCTAACCCTAACCCTTACCCGAAGCCTTACCCTCACCCGTCACCTAATCCTAACCCGTACGCCAACACTAACCCGTACCCTAACACGTACGCTCACGCTAAACCGTTGTCGTACACTAACCTGTACCCTAAACCGTTCCCGTCCCCTAACCCTAACCCTAAACCTAACCCTAACCCTTACCCGAAGCCTTACACTCACCCGTCCCCTAATCCTAAACCGTACGCTAACACTAACCCGTACCCTAACACGTACGCTCACCCTAAACCGTTGTCGTACACTAAACTGTACCCTAATCCGTCCCCGTCCCCTAACCCTAACCCTAACCCTAACCCTAACCCTAACACTTACCCGAAGCCTTACCCTCACCCGTCCCCATTCCTAACCCGTACGCTAACACTAACCCGTACCCTAACACGTACGCTCACCCTAAACCGTTGTCGTACACTAACCTGTACCCTAAACCGTCCCCGTCCCCGTGCCCTAACTCTAACCCTAACCGTAAACCTTACCCGAAGCCTTACCCTCACCCGTCCCATAATCCTAACCCGTACGCTAACACTAACCCGTACCCTAACACGTACGCTTACCCTAAACCGTTGTCGTACCCTAACCTGTACCCTAAACCGTCCCCGTCCCCTAACCCTAACCCTAACCCTAACCCTACCACTTACCCGAAGCCTTACCCTCACCCGTCCCCTAATCCTAACCCGTACGCTAACACTAACCCATACCCTAACACGTACGCTCACCCTAAAACGTTGTCGTACCCTAACCTGTACCCTAAACCGTCTCCGTCCCCTAACCCTAACCCTAACCCTAACCCTTACCCGAAGCCTTACCCTCACCTGTCCCCTAATCCTTACCCGTACGCTAACACTAACCCGTAACCTAACACGTACGCTCACCATAAACCGTTGTCGTACCCTAACCTGTACCCTGAACCGTCCCCGTGCCCGTCCCCTAACCCTAAAACTAACCCTAACCCTAACCCTTACCCGAAGCCTTACCCTCACCCGTCCCCTAATCCTAACCCGTACGCTAACACTAACCCGTACCCTAACACGTACGCTCACCCTAATCCGTTGTGGTACACTAACCTGTACCCTAAACCATTCCCGTCCCCTAACCCTAACACTAAACCTAACCCTAACCCTAACCCTTACCCGAAGCCTTATCCTCACCCGTCCCCTAATCCTAACCCGTACGCTAACACTAACCCGTACCCTAACACGTACGCTCACCCTAAACCGTTGTCGTACCCTATCCTGTACCCTAAACCGTCCCCGTCCCCTAACCCTAACCCTAACCCTAACCCTAACCCTAACCCTTACCCGAAGCCTTACCCTCACCCGTCCCCTAATCCTAACCCGTACGCTAACACTAACCCGTACCCTAACACATACGCTCACCCTAAACCATTGTCGTACCCTAACCTGTACCCTAAACCGTCCCCGTCCCCTAACCCTAACCCTAACCCTTACGCGAAGCCTTACCCTCACCCGTCCCCTAATCCTAACCCGTACGCTAACACTAACCCGTACCCTAACACCTACGCTCACCCTAAACCGTTGCCGTACCATAACCTGTACCCTAAACCGTCCCCGTCCCCGTCCCCTAACCCTAACCCTAACCCTAACCCTAACCCTTACCCGAAGCCTTACCCTCACCCGTCCCCTAATCCTAACCCGTATGCTAACACTAACCCGTACCCTAACACGTACGCTCACCCTAAACCGTTGTCGTACCCTAACCTGTACCCTAAACCGTCCCCGTCCCCTAACCCTAACCCTAACACTAACTCTAACCCTAACCCTAACCCTTACGCGACGTCTTAACCTCACCCGTCCCCTAATCCTAACCCGTACGCTAACACTAACCCCTACCCTAACACATACGCTCACCCTAAACCGTTGTCGTACCCTAACCTGTACCCTAAACCGTCCCCGTCCCCTAACCCTAACCCTAACCCTAACCTTATCCCTAACCCTTACACGAAGCCTTACCCTCACCCGTACCCTACTCCTAACCCGTACGCTAACACTAACCCGTACCCTAACACGTACGCTCACACTAAACGGTTGTCGTACACTAACCTGTACCCTAAACCGTCCCCGTGCCCTAACCCTAACCCTAACCCTAACCCTAACCCTTACCCGAAGCCTTACGCTCACCCGTCCCCTAATCCTAACACGTACGCTAACACTAACCCGTACCCTAACACGTACGCTCACCCTAAACCGTTGTCGTACCCTAACCTGTACCCTAAACCGTCCCCGTACCCTAACCCTAAGCCTAACCCGAACCCGAACCGTTACCCGAAGCCTTACCCTCACCCGTCCCCTAATCCTAACCCGTACGCTAACACTAACCCGTACCCTAACACGTACGCTCACGCTAAACCGTTGTCGTACCCTAACCTGTACCCTAAACCGTCCCCGTCCCCTAACCCTAACCCTAACCCTAACCCTAACACTTACCCGAAGCCTTACCCTCACCCGTCCCCTAATCCTAACCCGTACGCTAACACTAACCCGTACCCTAACACGTACGCTCACCCTAAACCGTTGTCGTACCCTAACCTGTACCCTAAACCGTCCCCGTCCCCTAACCCTAACCCTAACCCTAAACCTAACCCTTACCCGAAGCATTACACTCACCCGTCCCCTATTCCTAACCCGTACGCTAACACTAACCCATACCCTAACACGTACGCTCACCCTAAACCGTTGTCGTACCCTAACCTGTACCCTAAACCGTCCCCGTCTCCTAACCCTAACCCTAACCCTAATCCTAACCCTAACCCTAACCCGAAGCCTTACCCTCACCGTTCCCCTAATCCTAACCCGTACGCTAACACTAACCCGTACCCTAACACGTACGCTCCCCTAAACCATTGTCGTACCCTAACCTGTACCCTAAACCGTCCCGGTCCCCTAACCCTACCCCTAACCCTAACCCTAACCCTAACCCTAACCCTTACCCGAAGCCTTACCCTCACCCGTCCCCTAATCCTAAGCCGTACGCTAACACTAACCCGTACCCTAAAACGTACGCTCACCCTAAACCGTTGTCGTACCCTAATCTGTACCCTAAACCGTCCCCATCCCCTAACCCTAACCCTAACCCTAACCCTAACCCTAACCCTTACCCGAAGCCTTACCCTCACCCGTCCCCTAATCCTAACCCGTACGCTAACACTAACCCGTACCCTAACACGTATGCTCACCCTATATCGTTTTCGTACCCTAACCTGTACCCTAAAACGTCCCCGTCCCCTAACCCTAACCGTAACCCTAACCCTAACCCTAACCCTTACCCGAAGCCTTACCCTCACCCGTCCCCTAATCCTAACCCGTACGCTACCACTAACCTGTACCCTAACACGTACGCTCACCCTAAACCGTTGTCGTACCCTAACCTGTAACCTAAACCGTCCCCGTCCCCTAACCCTACCCCTAACCCTAACCCTAACCCTTACCCGAAGCCTTACCCTCACCCGTCCCCTAATCCTAACCTGTACGCTAACACTAACTCGTACCCTAACACGTACGCTCACCCTAAACCGTTGTCGTACCATAAGCTGTACCATAAACCGTCCCCGTCCCCTAACCCTAACCCTAACCCTAACCCTTACCTGAAGCCTTAAACTCAACCGTACCCTAATCCTAACCCGTACGCTAACACTAACCCGTACCCTAACACGTACGCTCACCCTAAACCGTTGTCGTACGCTAACCTGTACCCTAAACCGTCCCCGTCACCTAAACCTAACCCTAACCCTAACCCAAACCTTACCCGAAGCCTAACCCTCAGCCGTCCCCTTATCCTAACCCGTACGCTAACACTAACCCGTACCCTAACACGTACGCTCACCCTAAACCGTTGTCGTACCCTAACCTCTACCCTAAACCGTCCCCGTACCCTAACCCTAACCCTAACCCTAACCCTAACCCTAATCCTTACCCGAAGCCTTACCCTCACCCGTCCCCTAATCCTAACCCGTACGCTAACACTAACCCGTACCCTAACACGTACGCTCACCCTAAACCGTTGTCGTACCCTAACCTGTACCCTAAATCATCCCCGTACCCTAACCCTAACCCTAACCCTAACCCTAACCCTAACCCTAACCCTTAGCTAAAGCCTTACCCTCACCCGTCCCCTATTCCTAACACGTACGCTAACACTAAGCCGTACCCTAACACGTACGCTCACCCTAAACCGTTGTCGTTCCCTAACCTGTATCCTAAACCGTCCCCGTCCCCTAACCCTATCCCTAACCCTAACCCTAACCCTTACCCGAAGCCTTACCCTCACCCGTCCCCTAATCCTAACCCGTATGCTAACACTAACCCGTACCCTAACACATACGCTCACCCTAAATCGTTGTCGTACCCTAACATGTAAACTAAACCGTCCCCGTCCCCTAACCCTAACCCTAACCCTAACCCTAACCCTAACACTTACCTGTAGCCTTACCCTAACCCTTACCTGTAGCCTTAAACTCACCCGTCCCCTAATCCTAACCCATACGCTAACACTAACCCGTACCCTAACACGTACGCTCACCCTAAACCGTTGTCGTACCCTAACCTGTACCCTGACCCGTCCCCGACCCCTAACCCTAACCCTAACCCTAACCCTAACCCTAACACTTACCCGAAGCCTTACACTCACCCGTCCCCTAATCCTAACCCATACGCTAACACTAATCCGTACCCTAACACGTACGCTCACCCTAAACCGTTGTCGTACCCTAACCTGTACCCTAAACCGTCCCTGTCCCCTAACCTTAACCCTAACACTAACCCTAACCCTAACCCTAACCCTAACGCTTACCTGTAGCCTTACCCTCACCCGTCCCCTAATCCTAACCCGTACGCTAACACTAACCCGTACCCTAACACGTACGCTCACCCTAAAACGTTGTCGTACCCTAACCTGTACCCGAAAACCTCCCCGTCCCCTAACCCTAACCCTAACCCTAACCCTAACCCTAACGCTTACCCGAAGCCTTACCCTCACCCGTCCCCTAATCCTAACCCGTACGCTAACAGTAACCCGTACCCTAACACGTACGCTCACCCTAAACCGTTGTCGTACACTAACCGGTACGCTAAACCGTCCCCGTCCCCGTCCCCTAACCCTAACCCTAACCCTAACCCTAACCCTTACCCGAAGCCTAACCCTCACCGTCCCCTAATCCTAACCCGTACGCTAACACTAACCCGTCCCCTAACATGTACGCTCACACTAAACCGTTGACGTACCCTAACCTGTACACTAAACCGTCTCTGTCCCCATCCCCTAACCCTAACCCTAACACTAACACTAACCCTAACCCTTACCCGAAGCCTTACCCTCACCCCTCCCCTAATCCTAACCCGTACGCTAACACTAAACCGTACCCTAACACGTACGCTTACCCTAAACCGTTGTCGTACCCTAACCTGTACCCTAAACTGTCCCCGTCCCCTAACCCTAACCCTAACCCTAACCCTAACCCTTACCCGAAGCCTTACCCTCACCCGTCCCCTAATCCTAACCCGTACGCTAACACTAATCCGTACTCTAACACGTAAGCTCACCCTAAACCATTGTCGTACCCTAACCTGTACACTAAACCGTCCCCGTCCCCGTCCCCTAACCCTAACCCTAACCCTAACCCTTACCCGAAGCCTTACCCTCACCCTTCCCCTAATCCTAAACCGTACGCTAACACTAACCCGTACCCTAACACGTACGCTCACCCTAAAACGTTGTCGTACCCTAAACTGTACCCTAAACCGTCCCCGTCCCCTAACCCTAACCCTAACCCTAACCCTAACCCTAACCCTTACCCGAAGCCTTACACTCACCCGTCCCCTAATCCTCACCCGTACCCTAACACTAACCCGTACCCTAAAACTTACGCTCACCCTAAACCTTTGTCGTACCCTAATCTGTACCCTAAACCGTCCCTGTCCCCTAACCCTAACCCTAACCCTAACCCTAACCCTAACCCTTACCCAAAGCCTTACCCTCACCCGCCCCCTAATCCTAACCCGTACGCTAACACTAACCCGTACCCTAACACGTACGCTCATCCTAAACCGTTGTCGTAGCCTAACCTGTACCCTAAACCGTCCCCATCCCCTAACCCTAACCCTAACCCTAACCCTAACACTTACCCGAAGCCTTACCCTCACCCGTCCCCTAATCCTAACCCGTACGCTAACACTAACCCGTACCCTAACACGTACGCTCACCCTAAATCGTTGTCGTACCCTAACCTGTACCCTAAACCGTCCCCGTCCCCTAACCCTAACCCTAACCCTAACCCTAACCCTAACCCTAACCCTAACACTTACCGGAAGCCTTACCCTCACCCGTCCCCTAATCCTAACCCGTACGCTAACACTAACCCGTAGCCTAACACGTATGCTCACCCTAAACCGATGTCGTACACTAACCTGTACCCTAAACCGTCCCCGTGCCAGTCCCCTAACCATAACCCTAACCCTAACCCTAACCCTTACCCGAAGCCTTACCCTCACCCGTCCCCTAATCCTAACACGTACGCTAACACTAACCTATACCCTAACACGTACGCTCACCCTAAACAGTTGTCGTACCCTAACCTGTACCCTAAACCGTCCCCGTCCCCGTCCCCTAACCCTAACCCTAACCCTAACCCTAACCCTTACCCGAAGCCTTACCCTCACCCGTCCCCTAATCCTAACCCGTACGCTAACACTAACCCGTACCCTAACACGTACCCTCACCCTAAACCATTGTCTTACCCTAACCTGTACCCTAAACCGTCCCCGTGCCCGTCCCCTAACCCTAACCCTAACCCTAACCCTAACCCTTTCCCGAAGACTTACCCTCACCCGTCCCCTAATCCTAACCCGTACGCTAACACTAACCCGTACCCTAACACGTACGCTCACCCTAAACCGTTGTCGTACCCTAACCTGTACCCTAAACCGTCCCCGTCCCCTAACCCTAAACCTAACCCTAACCCTAACCCTTACCCGAAGCCTTACACTCACCCGTCCCCTAATCCTGACCCGTACGCTAACACTAACCCGTACCCTAACACGTACGCTCACCCTAAACCTTTGTCGTAACATAACCTGTCCCCTAAACCGTCCCCGTCCCCTAACCCTAACCCTAACCCTAACCCTAACGCTAACCCTTACCCGAAGCCTTACCCTCAGCCGTCCCCTAATCCTAACCCGTACGCTAACACTAACCCGTACCCTAACACGTACCCTCACCATAAACCGTTGTCGTACCCTAACCTGTACCCTAAACCGTCCCCGTCCCCGTCACCGTCCCCTAACCCTAACCCTAACCCTAACCCTTACCCGAAGCCTTACCCTCACCCGTCCCCTAATCCTAACCCGTACGCTAACACTAACCCATACCCTAACATATACGCTCACCCTAAACCGTTGTCGTACCCTAACCTGTACCCTAAACAGTCCCTGTCCCCCTCCCCTAACCCTAACCCTAACCCTAACCCTAACCCTTACCCGAAGCCTTACCCTCACCCGTCCCCTAATCCTAACCCGTACGCTAACACTAACCCGTACCCTAACACGTACGCTCACCCTAAACTGTTGTCGTAGCCTAACCTGTACCGAAAACCGTCCCCGTCCCCTAACCCTAACCCTAACCCAACCCTTACCCGAAGCCTTACCCTCACCCGTCCCCTAATCCTAACCCGTACGCTAACACTAACCCGTAACCTAACACGTACGCTCACCCTAAATCGTTGTCGTACCCTAACCTGTACCCTAAACGGTCCCCGTCACCTAACCCTAACCCTAAACCTAACCCTAACCCTAACACTTACCCGAAGCCTTACCCTCACCTGTCCCCTAATCCTAACCCGTACGCTAACACTAAACCGTACCCTAACACGTACGCTCATCCTAAACCGTTGTCGTACCCTAACCTGTACCCTAAACCGTCCCCGTCCCCTAACCCTAACCCTAACCCTAAACCTAACCCTAACACTAACCCTTACCCGAAGCCTTACCCTCACCCGTCCCCTAATCCTAACCCGTACGCTAACACTAACCCGTACCGTAACACGTAGGCTGAACCGAAACTGTTGTCGTACCCTAACCTGTACCCTAAATCGTCCCCGTCCCCTAACCCTAACCCTAACCCTAACCCTAACCCTTACCCAAAGCCTTACCCTCACCCGTCCCCTAATCCTAACCCGTACGCTAACACTAACCCGTACCCTATCACGTACGCTCACCCTAAACCGTTGTCGTACCCTAACCTGTACCCTAAACCGTCCCCGTCCCCTAACCCTTACCCTAACCCTAACCCTAAACCTAACCCTGACCCGAATCCTTCCACTCACCCGTCCCCTAATCCTCACCCGTACGCTAACACTAACCCGTACCCTAACACATACGCTCACCCTAAACCATTGTCATACCCTAACCTGTACCCTAAACCGTCCCCGTGCCCGTCCCCTAACCCTAACCCTAACCCTAACCCTAACACTTACCCGAAGCCTTACCCTCACCCGTCCCCTAATCCTAACCCGTATGCTAACTCTGACCCGTACCCTAACACGTACGCTCACCCTAAACCGTTGTTGTACCCTAACATGTACCCTAAACCATCCCCGTCCCCTAACCGTAACCCTAACCCTAAACCTAACCCTTAACCGAAGCCTTAACCTAACCCGTTCCCTAATCCTAAACCGTAGGCTAACAATAACCCGAACACTAACACGTGCGCTCACCCTAAACCGTTGTCGTACCCTAACCTGTACCCTAAACCGTCCCCATCCCCTAACCCTAACTCTAAACCTAACCTTTACCCGATGCTTTACCCTCACCCGTTCCCTAATCCTAAACCATACGCTAACACTAACCCATACGCTAACACGTACGCTCACCATAAACCGTGGTCATACCTTAACCTGTACCCTAAACCGTCCCCGTCCCCTAACCCTAACATTAACCCTAACCCTTACCCGAAGCCTTACCCTAACACATCCCCTAATCCTAACCCGTACTCTAAAACTACCACGTACCCTAACATGTACGCTCACCCTAAACCGTTGTCGTAACCTAACCTGTACCCTAAACCGTTCCCGTCCCCTAACCCTAACCCTAAACCTAACTCTTACCCGAAGCCTTACACTAACACGACCCCTAATCCTAAACCGTACGCTAACACTAAGCCGTACCCTAATCCTAACCCGTACCCTAACACTAACCCGTACTCTAACATATAGGCTCACCATAAACACTTGTTGTACCCTAACCTGTACCCTAAACCGTCCCCGTCTCCTAACCCTAACCCTAACCCTTACCCGAAGTCTTACCCTAACCCGTCCCCTAATCCTAACCCGTACGCTAACACTAAGCTGTACCCTAACACGTACGCTCACCCTAAACATTTGTCGTACCCTAACCTGTACACTAAACCGTCCCCATCCCCTAACACTAACCCTAACCCTAACCCTAATCCTAACCCTTACCCGAAGCCTTACCCTAAAACGTCCCCTAATCCTAACCCGTATGCTAACACTAACCCGTACCCTTACACGTACGCTCACCCTAAACCATTGTCGTACCCTAACCTGTACCCTAAACCGTCCCCATCTCCGTCCCCGTCCGCATCCCCTAACCCTAACCCTAACCCTAACACTTACCCGAAGCCTTACCCTAACCCGTTCCCTAATCCTAACCCGTACGCTAACACTAACCCGTATCCTAAAACGTACGCTCTCCCTAAACCATTGTCGTATGCTAACCTGTACCCTAAACCGTCGCCGTCACCTAACCCTAAACCTAACACTAACCCTAACCCTAACCCTTACCCGAAGACTTACCCTAACCCGTCCGCTAATCCTAACCCGTACGCTCACACTAACCTGTACCCTAACACGTATGCTCCCCCTAAACCATTGTCTTACACTAACCTGTACCCTAAACCGTCCCCATCCCCTAACCCTAACCCTAACCTTAAACCTAACACTAACCCTTACCCGAAGCCTTACACTAACCCGTCCCTTAATCCTAACCCGGACGCTAACACTAACACGTACCCTGACACGTACGCTCTCCTTAAACTGTTGTCGTAACCTAACCTGGACCCTAAAATGTCCCCTTCCCCAAACCCTAACCCTAACACTAACCCTAACCCTAAATCTTACCTGAAGCCTTACCCTAAACCGTCCCCTAATCCTAACCCGTACCCTAACACTAACCTGTACCCTAACACGTATGCCCACCCTAAACCGTTGTCGTACACTAACCTGTACACTAAACGGTCCCCATCCCCTTAACCTAACCCTGACCCTAACCCTTACCCGAAGCCTTACCCTAACCCGTCCCATAATCCTAACCCCTACGCTAAAACTAACACGTACCCTAACACGTACGCTCACCCTAAACCGTTGTCGTACCCTAACCCATCCCTGTACCCGTCCCCTAACCCTAACCCTTACCCGAAGCCTTACCCTAACCCGTCCCCTAATCCTAAACCGTACGCTAACACGAACCCGTACCCTAACACGTACGCTCACCTTAAACCGTTGTCGTACCCTTACCTGTACCCTAAACTGTACCCGTCCCCGTCCCCTAACCCTAACCCTAACCCTTACCCGAAGCCTTTCACTAACCCGTCCCTTAATCCTAACCCATACTCTAACACTAACACGTACCCTAAAACGTACGCTCACCCTAAACCGATATCATAGCCTAACCTGTACCCCAAACCGTCCCCGTCCTCCTACCCTAAACCTAACCCTAACCCTAACCCTAACACTTACCCGAAGCCTTACCCTAACCCGACCAATAATCCTAACCCGTACGCTAACTCTAACCCGTACCCTAACACTTACGCTCTCCCTAAACCGTTGTCGTACCCTAACCGGTACGCTAAACCATCCCCGTCCCCTAACCCTAACCCTAACATTAACCCTAACCCTAACACTTACCCGAAGCCTTACACTTACACGTCCCCTAATCCTAACCCGTACGCTAACACTAACATGTACCCTAAAACTTACACTCACCCTAAACTGTTATCGTACACTAACCTGTACCTGAAACCGTCCCCGTCCCCTAACCCTAACCCTAACCCTAACCCTATCCCTAAACCTTACCCGAAGCCTTACCCTAACCCGTCCCCTAAACCTAACCCGTACGATAACACTAACGCGTACCCTAACACGTACGCTCACCCTAAACCGTTGTTGTACCCTAACCTGTACCCTAAATCGTCCCTGTCCCCGTGCACGTCCCCTAACCCTAACCCTAACCCTAACCCTAACCCTAACACTTACCCGAAACCTTACACTAACCCGTCCCCTAATCCTAAACCGTATGCTAACACTAACCCGTACCCTAACACGTACGCTCACCCTAAACCGTTGTTATAGCCTAACGTGTACCCTAAACCTTTCCCGTCCTCTAACCCTAACCCTAACCCTAACCCTAATCCTTACCCGAAGCCTTACCCCAACCCGTCCCCTAATCCTAACCCGTACGCTAACACTAACCCGTACCCTAACACGTACGCTCTGCCTAAACCGTTGTCGTACACTAACCTGTACCCTAAACTGTCCCCGTCCCCATCCCCTATCCTTAACCCTAACCCTTACCCGAATCCCTACCATAACCTGTCCCCTAATCCTAAGACGTACGCTAACACTAACCCGTAACCTAACACGTACGCTCACCCTAAAACATTGTCATTGCCTAATCTGTACCCATAACTGTCCCCGTTCTCTAAGCCTAACCCTAACGCTAACACTTACCCGAAGCCTTACTGTAACCCGTCCCCTAATCCTAACACGTATGCTAACACTAACCCATACCCTAACACGTACGCTCAGCCTAAACCGTTGTCGTACCCTAACCTGTACCCTAAACCGTCCCTGTCCCCGTCCCCTAACCCTAACCCTAACCCTAACACTAACCCTAACCCTTACCCGAAGCCTTACCCTCACCCGTCCCCTAATCCTAACCCGTACGCTAACACTAACCCGTACCCTAACACGTACGCTCACCCTAAACCGTTGTCGTACCCTAACCTGTGCCCTAAACCGTCCCCGTCCCCGTCCCCTAACCCTAACCCTAACCCTAACACTTACCCGAAGCCTTACCATCACCCGTCCCCTAATCCTAACCCGTACGCTAACACTAACCCGTACCCTAACACGTAAGCTCACCCTAAACCGTTGTCGTACCCTAACCTGGACCCTAAACCGTCCCCGTCCCCGTCCCCTAACCCTAACCCTAACCCTAACCCTTAACCGAAGCCTTACCCTCACCCGTCACCTAATCCTAACCCGTACGCCAACACTAACCCGTACCCTAACACGTACGCTCACCCTAAACCGTTGTCGTACACTAACCTGTACCCTAAACCGTCCCCGTCCCCTAACCATAACCCTAACCCTAACACTAACCCTTACCCGAAGCCTTACCCTCACCCGTCACCTAATCCTAAACCGTACGCTAACACTAACCCGTACCCTAACATGTACGCTCACCTTAAACCGTTTTCGTACCCTAACCTGTACCCTAAACCGTCCCTGTCCCCTAACCCTAACCCTAACCCTAACACTTACCCGAAGCCTTACACTCACCCGTCCCCTAATCCTAAACCTTACGCTAACAATAACCCGTACCCTAACACGTATGCTCACCCTAAACCGTTGTCGTACCCTAACCTGTACCCTAAACCGTCCCCGTCCCCTAACCCTAACCCTAACCCTAACCCTAACCCTAACCCTTACCCGAAGCCTTACACTCACCCGTCCCCTATTCCTAACCCGTACGCTAACACTAACCCGTACCCTAACAAGTACCCTCACCCTAAACCGTTGTCGTACCCTAACCTGTACCCTACACCGTCACCGTCCCCTAACCCTAACTCTAACCCTAACCCTAACCCTTACACGAAGCCTTACATTCAACCGTCCCCTAATCCTAACCCGTACGCTAACACTAACCCGTACCCTAACACGTACGCTCACCCTAAACCGTTGTCGTACCCTAAACTGTACCCTAAACCGTCCCCGTCCCGTAACCCTAACCCTAACACTAACCCTAACCCTAATCCTTACCCGAAGCCTTACACTCACCCGTCCCCTAATCCTAACCCGTACGCTAACACTAACCCGTACCCTAACACGTACGCTCACCCTAAACCGTTGTCGTACCCTAACCTGTACCCTAAACCGTCCCCGTCCCCGTCCCCTAACCCTAACCCTAACCCTAACCCTAACCCTTACCCGAAGCCTTACTCTCCCCCGTCCCCTAATCCTAACCCGTACGCTAACACTAACGCGTACCCTAACACGTACGCTCACCCTGAACCGTTGTCGTACACTAACCTGTACCCTAAACCGTCCCCGTGCACGTCCCCTAACCCTAAGCCTAACCCTAACACTAACCCTTACCCGAAGCCTTACCCTCACCCTTCTCCTAATCCTAACCCGTACGCTAACACTAACCCGTACCCTAACACGTACGCTCACCCTATACCGTTGTCGTAACCTAACCTGTACCCTAAACCGTCCCCGTCCCGTAACCCTAACCCTAACTCTAACCCTAACCCTAAACCTTACCCGAAGCCTTACCCTCACCCGTCCCCTAATCCTAACCCGTACGCTAACACTAACCCGTACCCTAACACGTACGCTCACCCTAAACCGTTGCCGTACACTAACCTGTACCCTAAACCGTCCCCGTCCCCTAACCCTAACCCTAACCCTAACCATAACCCTAACCCTAACCCTTACCCGAAGCCTTACCCTCACCCGTCCCCTAATCCTAACACGTACGCTAACACTAACCTGTACCCTAACACGTACGCTCACCCTAAACAGTTGTCGTACCCTAACCTGTACCCTAAACCGTCCCCGTCCCCGTCCCCGTCCCCTAACCCTAACCCTAACCCTAACCCTTACCCGAAGCCTTACCCTCACCCGTCCCCTAATCCTAACCCGTACGCTAACACTAACCTGTACCCTAACACGTACCCTCACCCTAAACCATTTTCGTACCCTAACCTGTACCCTAAACCGTCCCCGTGCCCGTCCCCTAAACCTAACCCTAACCCTAACCCTAACCCTTTCCCGAAGCCTTACCCTCACCCGTCCCCTAATCCTAACCCGTACGCTAACACTAACCCGTACCCTAACACGTACGCTCACCCTAAACCGTTGTCGTACCCTAACCTGTACCCTAAACCGTCCCCGTCCCCTAACCCTAACCCTAACCCTAACCCTAACCCTTACCCGAAGCCTTACACTCACCCGTCCCCTAATCCTCACCCGTACGCTAACACTAACCCGTACCCTAACACGTACGCTAACCCTAAATCTTTGTCGTACCCTAACCTGTCCCCTAAACCGTCCCCGTCCCCTAACCCTAACCCTAACCCTAACCCTAACGCTAACCCTTACCCGAAGCCTTACCCTCACCCGTCCCCTAATCCTAACCCGTACGCTAACACTAACCCGTACCGTAACACGTACCCTCACCATAAACCGTTGTCGTACCCTAACCTGTACCCTAAACCGTCCCCGTCCCCGTCCCCTAACCCTAACCCTAACCCTAACCCTTACCCGAAGCCTTACCCTCACCCGTCCCCTAATCCTAACCCGTACGCTAACACTAACCCATACCCTAACATATACGCTCACCCTAAACCGTTGTCGTACCCTAACCTGTACCCTAAACAGTCCCTGTCCCCGTCCCCTAACCCTAACCCTAACCCTAACCCTAACCCTAACCCTTACCCGAAGCCTTACCCTCACCCGTCCCCTAATCCTAACCCGTACGCTAACACTAACCCGTTCCCTAACACGTACGCTCACCCTAAACTGTTCTCGTAGCCTAACCTGTACCGTAAACCGTCCCCGTCCCCTAACCCTAACCCTAACCCTAACCCTTACCCGAAGCCTTACCCTCACCCGTCCCCTAATCCTAACCCGTACGCTAACACTAACCCGTAACCTAACACGTACGCTCACCCTAAATCGTTGTCGTACCCTAACCTGTACCCTAAACGGTCCCCGTCCCCTAACCCTAACCCTAAACTTAACCCTAACCCTAACACTTACCCGAAGCCTTACCCTCACCCGTCCCCTAATCCTAACCCGTACGCTAACACTAAACCGTACCCTAACACGTACGCTCACCCTAAACCGTTGTCGTACCCTAACCTGTACCCTAAACCGTCCCCGTCCCCTAACCCTAACCCTAACCCTAAACCTAACCCTAACACTAACCCTTACCCGAAGCCTTACCCTCACCCGTCCCCTAATCCTAACCCGTACGCTAACACTAACCCGTACCCTAACACGTAGGCTCAACCGAAACTGTTGTCGTACCCTAACCTGTACCCTAAACCGTCCCCGTCCCCTAACCCTAACCCTAACCCTAACCCTAACCCTTCCCGGAAGCCTTTCCCTCACCCGTCCCCTAATCCTAACCCGTACGCTAACACTAACCCGTACCCTAACACGTACGCTCACCCTAAACCGTTGTCGTACCCTAACCTGTACCCTAAACCGTCCCCGTACCCTAACCCTAACCCTAACCCTAACCCTAACCCTAACACTTACCCGAAGCCTTACCCTCACCCGTCCCCTAATCCTAACCCATATGCTAACACTAACCCGTACCCTAACACGTACGCTCACCCTAAACCGTTGTCGTACCCTAACATGTACCCTAAACCATCCCCGTCCCCTAACCGTAACCCTAACCCTAAACCTAACCCTTAACCGAAGCCTTAACCTAACCCGTTCCCTAATCCTAATCCGTAGGCTAACAATAACCCGTACACTAACACGTGCGCTCACCCTAAACCGTTGTCGTACCCTAACCTGTACCCTAAACCGTCCCCATCCCCTAACCCTAACTCTAAACCTAACCTTTACCCGATGCCTTACCCTCACCCGTTCCCTAATCATAAACCATACGCTAACACTAACCCATACGCTAACACGTACGCTCACCATAAACCGTGGTCATACCTTAACCTGTACCCTAAACCGTCCCCGTCCCCTAACCCTAACATTAACCCTAACCCTTACCCGAAGCCTTACCCTAACACATCCCCTAATCCTAACCCGTACTCTAAAACTACCACGTACCCTAACATGTACGCTCACCCTAAACCGTTGTCGTAACCTAACCTGTACCCTAAACCGTTCCCGTCCCCTAACCCTAACCCTAAACCTAACTCTTACCCGAAGCCTTACACTAACACGTTCCCTAATCCTAAACCGTACGCTAACACTAAGCCGTACCCTAATCCTAACCCGTACCCTAACACTAACCCGTACTCTAACATATAGGCTCACCATAAACACTTGTTGTACCCTAACCTGTACCCTAAACCGTCCCCATCTCCTAACCCTAACCCTAACCCTTACCCGAAGTCTTACCCTAACCCGTCCCCTAATCCTAACCCGTACGCTAACACTAAGCTGTACCCTAACACGTACGCTCACCCTAAACATTTGTCGTACCCTAACCTGTACACTAAACCGTCCCCATCCCCTAACACTAACCCTAACCCTAACCCTAATCCTAACCCTTACCCGAAGCCTTACCCTAAAACGTCCCCTAATCCTAACCCGTATGCTAACACTAACCCGTACCCTTACACGTACGCTCACCCTAAACCATTGTCGTACCCTAACCTGTACCCTAAACCGTCCCCATCTCCGTCCCCGTCCGCATCCCCTAACCCTAACCCTAACCCTAACACTTACCCGAAGCCTTACCCTAACCCGTTCCCTAATCCTAACCCGTACGCTAACACTAACCCGTATCCTAAAACGTACGCTCTCCCTAAACCGTTGTCGTATGCTAACCTGTACCCTAAACCGTCGCCGTCACCTAACCCTAAACCTAACACTAACCCTAACCCTAACCCTTACCCGAAGACTTACCCTAACCCGTCCGCTAATCCTAACCCGTAAGCTCACACTAACCTGTACCCTACCACGTATGCTCCCCCTAAACCGTTGTCTTACACTAACCTGTACCCTAAACCGTCCCCATCCCCTAACCCTAACCCTAACCTTAAACCTAACACTAACCCTTACCCGAAGCCTTACACTAACCCGTCCCTTAATCCTAACCCGGACGCTAACACTAACACGTACCCTGACACGTACGCTCTCCTTAAACTGTTGTCGTAACCTAACCTGGACCCTAAAATGTCCCCTTCCCCAAACCCTAACCCTAACACTAACCCTAACCCTAAATCTTACCTGAAGCCTTACCCTAAACCGTCCCCTAATCCTAACCCGTACCCTAACACTAACCTGTACCCTAACACGTATGCCCAACCTAAACCGTTGTCGTACACTAACCTGTACACTAAACGGTCCCCATCCCCTTAACCTAACCCTGACCCTAACCCTTACCCGAAGCCTTACCCTCACCCGTCCCCTAATCCTAACCCGTACGCTAACACTAACCCGTACCCTAACACGTACGCTCACCCTAAACCGTTGTTATAGCCTAACGTGTACCCTAAACCTTTCCCGTCCTCTAACCCTAACCCTAACCCTAACCCTAATCCTTACCCGAAGCCTTACCCCAACCCGTCCCCTAATCCTAACCCGTACGCTAACACTAACCCATACCCTAACACGTACGCTCTGCCTAAACCGTTGTCGTACACTAACCTGTACCCTAAACTGTCCCCGTCCCCATCCCCTATCCTTAACCCTAACCCTTACCCGAAGCCCTACCATAACCTGTCCCCTAATCCTAAGACGTACGCTAACACTAACCCGTAACCTAACACGTACGCTCACCCTAAAACATTGTCATAGCCTAATCTGTACCCATAACTGTCCCCGTTCTCTAACCCTAACCCTAACGCTAACCCTGACCCGAAGCCTTACTGTAACCCGTCCCCTAATCCTAACACGTATGCTAACACTAACCCATACCCTAACACGTACGCTCACCCTAAACCGTTGTCGTACCCTAACCTGTACCCTAAACCGTCCCTGTCCCCGTCCCCTAACCCTAACCCTAACCCTAACACTAACCCTAACCCTTTCCCGAAGCCTTACCCTCACCCGTCCCCTAATCCTAACCCGTACGCTAACACTAACCCGTACCCTAACACGTACGCTCACCCTAAACCGTTGTCGTACCCTAACCTGTGCCCTAAACCGTCCCCGTCCCCGTCCCCTAACCCTAACCCTAACCCTAACCCTAACCCTAACACTTACCCGAAGCCTTACCATCACCCGTCCCCTAATCCTAACCCGTACGCTAACACTAACCCGTACCCTAACACGTAAGCTCACCCTAAACCGTTGTCGTACCCTAACCTGTACCCTAAACCGTCCCCGTCCCCGTCCCCTAACCCTAACCCTAACCCTAACCCTTACCCGAAGCCTTACCCTCACCCGTCCCCTAATCCTAACCCGTACGCCAACACTAACCCGTACCCTAACACGTACGCTCACCCTAAACCGTTGTCGTACACTAACCTGTACCCTAAACCGTCCCCGTCCCCTAACCCTAACCCTAACCCTAACACTAACCCTTACCCGAAGCCTTACACTCACCCGTCCCCTAATCCTAAACCGTACGCTAACACTAACCCGTACCCTAACACGTACGCTCACCTTAAACCGTTTTCGTACCCTAACCTGTACCCTAAACCGTCCCTGTCCCCTAACCCTAACCCTAAACCTAACCCTAACCCTAACCCTTACCCGAAGCCTTAACCTCACCCGTCCCCTAATCCTAACCCGTACACTAACAATAACCCGTACCCTAACACGTACGCTCACCCTAAACCGTTGTCGTACCCTAACCTGTTCCCTAAACCGTCCCCATCCCCTAACCCTAACCCTAACCCTAACCGTAACCCTTTCCCGAAGCCTTACACTCACCCGTCCCCTAATCGTAACCCGTACGCTAACACTAAGCCGTACCCTAACACGTACGCTCACCCTAAATCGTTGTCGTACCGTAACCTGTACCCTTAGCGGTCCCCGTCCTTTAACCCTAACCCTAACCCTAACCCTAACCCTAACCCTTACCCGAAGCCTTACCCTCACCCGTCGCCTAATCCTAAACCGTACGCTAACACTAACACGTACCCTAACACGTACGCTCACCCCAAACAGTTGTCGTACCCTAACCTGTACCCTAAACCGTCCCCGTCCCCTAACCCTAACCCTAACCCTAACCCTAACCCTAAACCTTACCTGAAGCCTTACCCTCACCCGTCCCCTAATCCTAACCCGTACGCTAACACTAACCCATACCCTAACACGTACGCTCACCCTAAACCGTTGTCGTACCCTAACCTGTACCCTAAACCGTCCCCGTCCCCTAACCCTAACCCTAACCCTAAACCTAACCCTTATCCGAAGGCTTACCCTCACCCGTCTCCTAATCCTAACCCGTACGCTAACACTAACCCGTACCCTAACACGTACGCCCACCCTAAACCGTTGTCGTACCCTAACCTGTACCCTAAACCGTCCCCGTCCCCTAACCCTAACCCTAACACTAACCCTAACCCTAATCCTTACCCGAAGCCTTACACTCACCAGTCCCCTAATCCTAACCCGTACGCTAACACTAACCCGTACCCTAACACGTACGCTCACCCTAAACCGTTGTCGTACCCTAACCTGTAACCTAAACCGTCCCCGTCCCCGTCCCCGTCCCCTAACCCTAACCTTAACCCTAACCCTTACCCGAAGCCTTACCCTCACCCGTCCCCTAATCCTAACCCGTACGCTAACACTAACGCGTACCCTAACACGTACGCTCACCCTAAACCGTTGTCGTACACTAACCTGTACCCTAAACTGTCCCCGTGCCCGTCCCCTAACCCTAAGCCTAACCCTAACCCTAACCCTTACCCGAAGCCTTACCCTCACCCTTCCCATAATCCTAACCCTTACGCTAACACTAACCCGTACCCTAACACGTACACTCACCATAAACCGTTGTCGTACCCTAACCTGTACCCTAAACCGTCCCCTAACCCTAACCCTAACCCTAACCCTAACCCTAACCCTTACCCGAAGCCTTACCCTCAACCGTCCCCTAATCCTAACCCGTACGCTAACACTAACCCGTACCCTAACACGTACGCTCACCCTAAACCGTTGTCGTACACTAACCTGTACCCTGAACCATCCCCGTCCCCTAACCCTAACCCTAACACTAACCCTAACCCTAACCCTTACCCGAAGCCTTACCCTAACCCGTCCCCTAATCCTAACCCGTACGCTAACACTAAACTGTACCCTAATACGTACGCTCACCCTAAACCGTTGTCGTACCCTAACCTGTACCCTAAACCGTCCCCGTCCCCTAACCCGAACCCTAAACCTAACCCTAACCATTACGCGAAGCCTTACCCTAACCCATCCCCTAATCCTAAACCGTACGTTAACCCTAACCCGTACCCAAACACGTACGCTCACCCTAAACCGTTGTCATAGCCTAACCTGTACCCTAAACCGTCTTCGTCCTCTAACCCTAACGCTAAACCTAACCCTAACCCTAACCCTTACCCGAGGCCTTACCCTAACCGGTCCCCTATTCCTCACCCGTACGCTAACACTAACCCGTACCCTAACACGTACGCTTTCCCTAAACCTTTGTCGTACCGTAACCTGTAACCTAAACCGTCCCCGTCCCCTAACCCTAACCCTAACACTAAACCTAACCCAAACCCTTACCCGAAGCCTTACCCTAACCCGTCCCTTAATCCTAACCCGTACGCTAACACTAAAATGTACCCTAACTCGTACGCTCACCCTAAATCGTTATCGTACACAATCCTGTACCCTAAACCATCCCCGACCCCGTCCCCTAACCCTAAAGCTTACCGAAAGCCTTACCCTAGCCCATCCCCTAATCCTAACCCGTACGCTGACACTGACAGGTACCCTAACATGTACGCTCCCCCTAAATCTTTTCGTACACTAACCTGTACCCTAAAACGTCCTGGTCCCCGTCCCCTAACCATAAACCTAAACCTAACCCTAAACCTTACCTGAAGCCTTACACTAACCCGTCCTCTAATCCTAAACCGTTCGCTAACACGAACCAGTACCCTAACACATATGCTCACCCTAAACCATTGTCGTACCCTAACCTGTACCTTAAACTGTCCCCGTCCCTCTTCCCTAACCCTAACCCTAACACTTACCCGAAAACTTACCCTAACCCGATCTCTAATCCTAAACCGTACGCTAACACTAACCCGTACGCTAACACGTATGCTCCCCCTAAACCGTTGTCGTACCCTAACCTGTACCCTAAACCGTCCCCGTCCCCATCCCCTAACCCTAACCCTTACCCGAAACCTTACCCTAACCCGTCCCCTAACCCTAACCCGTACGCTAACACTAACCCGTAACCTAAAACATACGCTCACCCTAAACCGTTGTCATAGCCTAACCCGTACCCTAAACTGTCCCCGTCCTCTAACCCTAACCCTAACCCTAACCCTCACCCTAAACCTTACACGAAGCCTTACCCTAACCCGTTCCCTAATCCTAACCCGTACGCTAGCACTAACCCGTACCCTAACAGGTATGCTCACCCTAAACAGTTGTCGTACCCTAACCTGTACCCTAAACTGACCCCGTCCCCCTGCCCGTCCCCTAACCCTAACCCTAACCCTTACCCTATGCCTTTTACTTACCCGTCCCTTAATCCTAACCCGTACGTTAACACTAACACGTACCGTAAAACGTACACTCACCCTAAATCGTTGTCATAGCCTAACCTGTACCCCAAACCGTCCCCGTCCTCTAACCCTAACCCTAACCCTAACCCTAACCCTAACACTTAACCGAAGCCTTAACCTAACCCGTCCATTAATCCTAACCCGTACGCTAACACTAACCCGTACCGTAACACGTACGCTCTCCCTAAACCTTTGTCGTATCCTAACCTGTACCCTAAACCGTCCCGGTCCCCTAACCCTAACCCTAACACTAACCCTAACCCTAACACTTACCCGAAGCCTTACCCTAAGACGTCCCCTTATCCTAACCCGTACGCTAACACTAACATGTATCCTAACACGTACGCTCACCCTAAAGTGTTGTCATACACTAACCTGTACCTTAAACCGTCCCCGTCCCCTAAACCTAACCCTAACCTTAACCCTATCCCTAACCCTTACCCGAAGACTTACCCTAACCCGTCCCCTAATCCTAACACGTACGCTAACACTAACCCATGCCCTAACACGTACACTAACCCTAAACCACTGTCGTACCCTAACCTGTACCCTAAACCGTCCCTGTCCCCGTGCCCGTCCCCTAACCCTAACCCTAACACTAACCCTAACCCTTACACTAAGCCTTACCCTAACCTGTCCCCTAATCCTAACCTGTACGCTAACACTAACCCGTACCCTAACACGTACGCTCTCCCTAAACCGTTGGCGTACTTTAACCTGTACCCTAAACCGTCCCCATCCCCTAACCCTAACCCTAACCCTAACCCTAACCCTAACCATAACCCTAACCCTAACCCCGTCCCCGTCCCCTAACCCTAATCCAAACCCTTACCCTTACCCTAAGCCTTACACTAACCCGTCACTTAATCCTAACATGTACGCTAACACTAACACGTACCCTAACACGTACGCTCACCCTAAACCGTTGTCGTACACTAAACTGTACCCTAAACCGTCCCCGTCCCCTAACCCTAACCCTAACACTAACCATTGCCCGAAGCCTTACCCTAACCCGTCCCCTAATCCTAACCCGTACGCTAACAGTAACCTGTGCCCTAACACGTATGCTCCCCCTAAACCGTTGTCGTACACTAACCTGTACGCTAAACCGTCCCCATCGGCTAACCCTAAGCCTAACGCTAACCCTAACCCTAACACTTACCCGAAGCCTTACACTAACCCGTCCCTTAATCCTAACCCGGACGCTAACACTAACACGTACCATAACATGTACGCTCACCTTAAGCCATTGTCGTACACTAACATGTACCCTAAACCGTCCCGTCCCCGTCCCCGTCCCCTAAACCTAACCCTAACCCTTACCCGAAGCCTTACCCTAAACCGTCCCCTAAACCTAACCCGTACGCTAACAGTAACCTGTACCCTAACATGTACCCTCACCCTAAACCGTTGTCGTACACTAACCTGTACCCTAAACTGTCCCAGTCCCCTAACCCTAACCCTAACCCTAACCCTAACCCTAACCCTTACCCGAAGCCTTACCCTAACCCGTCCCCTAATCCTGACCCGTACGCTAACACTAACACGTACCCTAACACGTACGCTCACCCTAAACCGTTGTCGTATCCTAACCTGTACCCTAAACCGTCCCTGTCCCCTAACCCTAACCCTAAACCTAACCCTAACCCTAGGCCTTACCCGAAACCTTACCCTAACCCGTCCGATAATCCTAACCCGTACGCTAACACTAACCCGTACCCTAACTCATATATTCACCCTAAACAGTTGTCGTACCCTAACCTGTACCCTAAACTGTCCCCGTCCCCGTCCCCTAACCCTAACCCTAACACTAAACCTTAACCGAAACCTTACCCTAACCCGTCCCCTAACCCTAAACCGCACGCTAACACTAACCTGTAACCTAACACGTACGCTCACCCTAAACCATTGTCATAGCCTAACCTGTACCCTAAACCATCCCCATCCTCTAACCCTAACCCTAACCCTAACCCTAACCCTTACCCGAAGCCTTACCCTAACCTGTCCCCTAATCCTAACCCGTACGCTAACACTAACCCGTACCCTAACACGTACGCTCTCCCTAAACAGTTGTCGTACCCTAACCTGTACCCTAAACCGTCCATGTCCCCTAACCCTAACCCTAACACTAACCCTAACCCTAACCCTTACCTGAAGCCTTACCGTAACCCGTCCCCTAATCCTAACCCATACCCTAACACTAACCTGTACCCTAACACATACGCTCACCCTAAACCGTTGTCGTACCAACACCTGTACCCTAAACCGTCACCGTCCCCTTAACCTAACCCTAAACCTAAACCTTACCCGAAGCCTTACACTAACCCGTCCCCTAATCCTAACCCGTACGCTAACACTAACACGTACCCTAACACATACGCTCACCCTAAACCGTTGTCGTACCCTAACCGGTACGCTAAACCATCCCCGTCCCCTAACCCTAACCCTAACATTAACCCTAACCCTAACACTTACCCGAAGCCTTACCCTAACACGTCCCCTAATCCTAACCCGTACGCAAACACTAACATGTACCCTAAAACTTTCGCTCACCCTAAACTGTTATCGTACACTAACCTGTACCTGAAACCGTCCCCGTCCCCTAACCCTAACCCTAACCCTAACCCTATTCCTAACCCTTACCCGAAGCCTTACCCTAACCCGTCCCCTAAACCTAACCCGTACGCTAATACTAACGCGTACCCTAACACGTACGCTCACCCTAAACCGTTGTTGTACCCTAACCTGTATCCTAAATCGTCCCTGTCCCCGTGCACGTCCCCTAACCCTAACCCTAACCCTAACCCTAACCCTAACACTTACCCGAAACCTTACACTAACCCGTCCCCTAATCCTAACCCGTACGCTAACACTAACCCGTACCCTAACACGTACGCTCACCCTAAACCGTTGTCGTACCCTAACCTGTAGCCTAAACCGTCCCCGTCCCCTAACCCTAACCCTAACCCTAACCCTAACCCTTACCCGAAGCCTTACACTCACCCGTCCCCTAATCCTCACCCGTACGCTAACACTAACCCGTACCCTAACACGTACGCTCACCCTAAACCTTTGTCGTACCCTAACCTGTCCCCTAAACCGTCCCCGTCCCCTAACCCTAACCCTAACCCTAACCCTAACGCTAACCCTTACCCGAAGCCTTACCCTCACCCGTCCCCTAATCCTAACCCGTACGCTAACACTAACCCGTACCCTAACACGTACCCTCACCATAAACCGTTGTCGTACCCTAACCTGTACCCTAAACCGTCCCCATCCCCGTCCCCGTCCCCTAACCCTAACTCTAACCCTAACCCTTACCCGAAGCCTTACCCTCACCCGTCCCCTAATCCTAACCCGTACGCTAACACTAACCCATACCCTAACATATACGCTCACCCTAAACCGTTGTCGTACCCTAACCTGTACCCTAAACAGTCCCTGTCCCCGTCCCCTAACCCTAACCCTAACCCTAACCCTAACCCTAACCCTTACCCGAAGCCTTACCCTCACCCGTCCCCTAATCCTAACCCGTACGCTAACACTAACCCGTACCCTAACACGTACGCTCACCCTAAACTGTTGTCGTAGCCTAACCTGTACCGTAAACCGTCCCCGTCCCCTAACCCTAACCCTAACCCTAACCCTTACCCGAAGCCTTACCCTCACCCGTCCCCTAATCCTAACCCGTACGCTAACACTAACCCGTAACCTAACACGTACGCTCACCCTAAATCGTTGTCGTACCCTAACCTGTACCCTAAACGGTCCCCATCCCCTAACCCTAACCCTAAACCTAACCCTAACCCTAACACTAACCGAAGCCTTACCCTCACCCGTCCCCTAATCCTAACCCGTACGCTAACACTAAACCTTACCCTAACATGTACGCTCACCCTAAACCGTTGTCGTACCCTAACCTGTACCCTAAACCGTCCCCGTCCCCTAACCCTAACCCTAACCCTAAACCTAACCCTAACACTAACCCTTACCCGAAGCCTTACCCTCACCCGTCCCCTAATCCTAACCCGTACGCTAACACTAACCCGTACCCTAACACGTAGGCTCAACCGAAACTGTTGTCGTACCCTAACCTGTACCCTAAACCGTCCCCGTCCCCTAACCCTAACCCTAACCCTAACCCTAAACCTAACCCTTACCCGAATCCTTCCACTCACCCGTCCCCTAATCCTCACCCGTACGCTAACACTAACCCGTACCCTAACACGTACGCTCACCCTAAACCGTTGTCGTACTCTAACCTGTACCCTAAACCGTCCCCGTCCCCTAACCCCAACCCTAACCCTAACCCTAACCCTAACCCTTACCCGAAGCCTTACCCTCACCCGTCCCATAATCCTAACCCGTACGCTAACACTAACCCGTATCCTAACACATACGCTCACCCTAAACCATTGTCATACCCTAACCTGTACCCTAAACCGTCCCCGTGCCCGTCCCCTAACCCTAACCCTAACCCTAACCCTAACACTTACCCGAAGCCTTACCCTCACCCGTCCCCTAATCCTAAACCATATGCTAACACTAACCCGTACCCTAACACGTATGCTCACCCTAAACCGTTGTCGTACCCTAACATGTACCCTAAACCATCCCCGTCCCCTAACCGTAACCCTAACCCTAAACCTAACCCTTAACCGAAGCCTTAACCTAACCCGTTCCCTAATCCTAAACCGTAGGCTAACAATAACCCGTACACTAACACGTGCGCTCACCCTAAACCGTTGTCGTACCCTAACCTGTACCCTAAACCGTCCCCATCCCCTAACCCTAACTCTAAACCTAACCTTTACCCGATGCCTTACCCTCACCCGTTCCCTAATCCTAAACCATACGC